>NW_023596576.1:7782030-7795289 GCF_011947565.3 Pollicipes pollicipes | reverse complement strand
AAGGAACGCAGGTCAACAACGTACAATTCATGTACATATACATTCATGTACAACAATGTATGGTGCGTAGCTCACCATGAGTAGCAGACCATATGTCGTTTGGCATAGCGGCCGGGTCTCCACACGACAGGTGAATCAGTCTCCACACGACAGGTGAATCAGTGGCGACAATATAGTGTTTAAGTTGCGCGGAAAGGGCGTTTGGGCATTTATTTGGTAGATAAAGCAAAAACGTCAAATATCATGTGATTCACTCTAAGATCTTGAGTTGCCGTCATTTGAGGAGCTAATGTTATGGTTGCGAGGTCAAGCCAACCCGCTGCACCTAACATGGGGACGCCACTACGAAGAAGAATTAAAAAAAAATATATATTTGCGTGATGGTCATTTTTGCACCGCTTTTGCAATATTTCTGCAAAATATGGCGGGTCCAAGCCGACGCTAGCAAACTCTATTGGGGGTATTTATTTATAATTGGGGGTAGAGCCCTCACAAAGCAATACAAATGGACATCTGTGACTGACATAATTTTGGCCTCCCTGTTAAAGTCCTGCTTGTACATAGGTGCCAGACGATTGCGGGACAAACTCATCTGGGGGGGGAGGAGCAAATTGGACATGTGCGAGGGTACAGTAGTCCACTCAATAAAGGTCAAATCCACACTCATGCCTAAGGCATTCGGCTGCCGAGATCTCGTCCGCCTATTTCGTGCCCGTTGCGGGAGGCCAACGAAGTGACTCTCCGTGACGTCACGCACCGACACATGCAGAGTGTAAACAAAGGGTCTGGTGACTGGCCGGCGTACCGGGCCTTGATGCGACGTGCCCACCGGCATACCCGGCGTGCTGTATGTGGTGTGGTGTGCGCGGGTATGCGTGAAGAACGTCGTTTTATATTTTGATTGTAAGATCGCTGCCTTTTGCTGTAAGTTGTCGATTGCCACTCATCTTCTTTTCTGCTTTTTCCGACGTATGGCCTATGCTTTCGGCTCGCTCTAGGTATAACCCGAATCATCACCAGTGGTTGCGTTGTGTGCATGCAGGTGCAGGTAAAGCTGGTCAATCTTAATTAGAAATAGCTGTCATCATACCATGCCTATTGCACAAATGTCTTCATTGAATTTTTCAGATTAAGTAGAAAATTGTGGAATCAAAGAACATTTTGTTGGACTATAAAAGATGTGACTGATGATACAAACATGAACTGTGAAGATCACATGTTACTATTACACTCTGCAGTCCTTGTGAAGAAATGAATTAACAGTGAAAAAACACTCACTAGCTCCATGTTTGCTGCATGTGTTTTGCCTGGTAGCTCAGTTGTCATATGTTAGCTCACCTGTATGTATGTATTTTATAGCACACAACACAGCACATATATTTTACAGGTTGTGTATGTATTTTAAAGGATTGCAGGCTACCTGTGATATGCATTTCACAGGATCACAGGTAATATCACCTGTATCACACACCATGTGTATTTGCCTACTTACGGCACTGAGTTTGAGCTACAAATGATGTTTTTTCCTGATTGGAGGACTTTTATGGAAGTGGTTAAGGCAGTACTGGTTTCCAGGTAAATTTGCTGTTAAAATCTTGATGGTATCATCTCAACACTACAGACTCTGCTGGTTTTTCTAGCAGTGTAAAGTCGTTAAATAGAAATGGAGTGCTTAGGTACAACTTATGATAGCATTATGACATTGTAAAATGAAATAGAACAACTAAAGAAAGAGAAGATTATTTGCTGGAATTCACCTGCTGGTATGTTGATGTATAGAATCACTTTTTAACCCTGGACAGCAGGGACCTCCATTTGGTGCATCTGTGACTTTTCTGCTTCATAGGTGGCAATGTGGGCTGTTGACAGAAAATTAATTCAGGTAATGTAGAGCACAGCGTCATTGTGCAGGATTATGACACTAAATGTGAGGTCAACTAAAAAATAATGGGGCATTGGGATTGAGAAAAGATTGTTTTATTTGCTGAAAGTAGTTTTCCCTTATTGACTACCCGAGAATATTCTGAGAAAATAGGCGGAAGCCATACAAAGCACTTTTCTATTAGATAATGAAAGCTGCATTTTTTTTTTTTTGCTTTCACCATGTAGACCTGGAAAAATGGCCTTGCTCTCTTCACATGACAACTGCAATTTGAGGCAGTTTGTCAGAATGTGCTGATCTTCAGGAAATACCTAGCTAAGTGCAAGTGGTATTGGTAAAAATAACATTTCAGCCACATTATTCAGAATACCAAATGTGATGTGTGTCTACCGGCATGTGTGTCTGTTGGTTCCAGTGCCACCATGCAGCAGCCTCATTGCAGTGGAGACTCCTTGTCCTTTGCTCACTATACCTTCAACCCAGCACCAAGAAGCATGTATCCTCCATTCATGTATCCTGTGGTGAGCTGAGTGCAACATGCATGTTGACACCATTTGATGTATCTTGTTTTACCATATCAGAACATTTGTGATGTGTTGGAGTATGGTTATGATAACATTAGTGGGTCATTTTGTCTTTAAATGTCAAAGTAATGTGCCTCTGTGCTCTGCTTGACTGTAAATGCCACCCTATGCTCTTTCTCATTAGACATATTTTGACTTGCATGTCTCATTTGCCAAGCATGTATGTGTGTATATGTGCATGTGTGTTTGAGGACCTAGTACGCCCATATTGATTGGGTGCACAGACAGCACTCACACCATTCTGTGATGTACGCCAGATGCCGCGGAAAAAGACACAGCCAGCGATGATCGGCGAGGAGCTGAGGATCGCCGTCACCCTGGCGCTGCAGAACTTCCGGCTGCAGGAGGACCAGGCCGGTAACTAGACTCGGTCCGGCCGTCAGTGTCCGCCGGCGCCGGCGCCTTGGTCGCCTGTGGACACCTTGGGCTCATTTTTCCTCTCTCTCTGATCTGATGATGCTGCCGCTCATGCAGACCGCCGTGTCGACGCCAAGGGGGGCGGGTCCCAGACGGGCTGTGCTGTGCTGACGGCGGCGGACTTGCACGTTGAGCGACACTTCCATCCTACAGATGTGGGATGGTGGGTCTGTGGCTGTTCTCTGTGCACCTCTAAGGTGCCTCTCGCCAACGTGCCGAATTGAGCAGCTTCACCCTTGTCGCCAGAATATGACCTGAACCACGGAAAAATAATAAAGGCTGTCTGTCACTGGACCATTTTACCTGCATTGAGCTCATCACTTATGTGTTATGAATGCAGTCTCTAGTCAATACCAAACGTGGTATATTGGTCCAGTTCTAGTTAGCCATGTGTGCCATTGTCGTGCAATGCTATCCCTTCCCCGGGTTGTTTCAGAAATCGAGTTTCCCTCTTCACTCACATCCACGGAGCGGGCGTACATTCACAAACTGGCCGACTCTACCGGTCTCAAGTCGAAAAGTCGAGGGTAAGGGACACAACACATCGTCCAGAGGCGTTTGATGCTTTTCGCCGTCAGACAGTGAAGATTGCAATTCGTCCTTTCTGGCTGATGTGTGCTTGGGCTGCCGTAGTGGTGCGGCAATTTGCTCTTGCGGTTTCCGAGGTGTTGTACGTTTTGTTGCTGTGCAATGTTGTGTTGTGTAACTATCCACATTTAGTTTGCGATGCGGACTTATTCCCTTCCTACCCTTCATTGCTTTGTTGGAGCAATGGCTTCGGTAATGCATTGATTCCCGTATGCATATCGAACCAAATGAATTGGTTCATCTAATGTATTGATAATCTTCTGTGCTGGAAGAGGTTTGAAGCAGTGTGTTAATGCTGTGCAATGTTCGTTAGTTACATTAGAGCCATCAAACCAGCACACAGCACATGTACCAGCGCAGCCACTAGGGTTCTGTCAAAACTACTAGCAATCGCACATCACGACTGTTAGACCGCACACTCCATATTTCTGCAATCCCGGCAGATATCGCCACGACTGACGACTTACCCTTCCCTGCGCTTGCCTGTCGCAGGAAGGCGGCCAACCGGTTCCTGACGGTGTATAAGAAGAACGGCTCGAGCATCGTGCAGGCGGACGCAGTGTTCCAGCTGGTGCGCATGTCCCGCCACCATGTGAGCTCCCTGCTCTCCAAGTTCCCTGTGACCAACCGCGAGCGCCAGGAGCTGCTGCCGCCCACCGAGCGCGACCGGCTCCTGCAGCCGGAGGGTACGTCGGCGGGCGGGCGGCCTGCGGACCGGCCACCGGGCCTGTCGTGTCGTGGGGGCTGCAGCGGGGGATGCTGCCTGCTGCCTGGCGTGTGATTGGAGGAACGTCTTCAAGTTTTCTGGGGCATGAGTGTTGGCCTATGCTGTTCTTGCTACGGTCGGTTGGTTAGTCGTAACTGAGACTAAGTCTTCGCTGCTTGCTGTTTTTGGATGTGGTCTTACCGGAGTACATCCGCAGAGATCTCCTTCAAAGTGACACTGAAAATGTTAACCGTTGCAGTCACCATTTCCATACCATTCCCGACGTTTTAATTTCAGAGCATCATTTTCCTGGCAAAGATTGGTGACATTAGCATGGCCCTGAAGCTCGTCATGCGTTGTTGTGTGTCCTCATTCCGCGTTGAGAATGCCGGTCCTCCCCGACTCCTGCGCGGACTAAAATCGCGCGCCGTTTCGGTGTCGCCCATCACGACAACTCGCTGGACGGCTTGACTGGTCGGTGATCCGCCGCGACGGTAACGAAGTCATGTGTGACCTGTCATTGACCCGCTTGTGTCCCGCCATGCCATGGCGCGGCGGGCGGTTTGGCCATCGGCACCGGCGGTCGGCATCCGGTTGGTGGACACCGCCTACTCGAGGTGACCCCGGTGACCGATCCATGCCTCTGGCGCCGGTGCGGCTGACTGTCGGATTCCGCTGACCCGTGTATGACCCTGGTGACCTATGTGTGACCGCGGTGACCTTTGTGACCGATGACCTGTATGTGACCAAGGTGACCTTTGTGTGACTCCAGTGACCCATGTATGACCCCGGCGACCTGCGTGTGACCCTGGTGATCTGTGTATGACCGTGATGTGTATGACCCCGGTGACCTGTGTATGACCCGCTGACCTGTGTATGACCCCGCTGACCTGTGTAGCACCCCGGTGATCTATGTATGACCCGGTGACCTGTGTATGACCCAGATTACCTGTTAGACCTCGGTGATCTGTTTTTGACCCCGGTGACTTGTGTGTGACCGCGATGACCCGTGTGTGACCCCGACTGACCTCGCCGCCGACAGTGCGAGACGTGAACCGGGCAACGGGCCGGCTCAACAGCGGCATCCCGCAGGTGCCGTGCGCGCGCGGCGGTGGGGAGCTCAGTCGCGCGGGCCAGGAGCTGCCCATCTGGCCGCTGCGCGACGAGATCCTGCGCACTGTCGCGCAGAATCAGGTCACGCTGCTGGTCGGCGACACCGGCTCGGGCAAGACCACCCAGGTGCGACTGGCCGGCGCGGACATGTGCTGATCTGTGGTGCGGGCGTGCCGTGTGCGATGCTGAGGTAGGCGGGTGTGGCGTGTGAGCCGGCCAGACGGCGGGGTCTCGTGGCAGCAGCAGGGCTTCAGGTGGGGGCACGGCTGAAAGGACATTTTTGTGTCGTCGGTGAGAAGGAGGCAGCTGGATTACGTGACAATTGAGAGGGTGTTGGTAAATCGGGAAACCAGACGCGATGCACACGTGGCGTCTCATTGGCACCGGGATAGTCAGTAATTTCCTAGAGATTTACACAGTTAATCATTTCAGAACAAAGTCCTGTAGGTGAGGGGAATGATTGGGTCGGTACGGATGAGCTGATGGACAACGCTTTGATGAACATTTGAATGGTCTATGGATCGCCAAAATGTGATATCCGTTTGGTATCCATGCTAACGCTTTAAAAATCATATGAATGACGACTGAGTCACCGAATGTAGGACCTATATGGTATCCGTGCGACATCGTAGTACAGGTAAGCAGCTTAACTCGGGCTGCACAAGCGCTTGGTGAGAAGCCATCTTGTCCAGCACACAGCACGGCGTTAGATGTGCAGCTCATCGTGCACTTAACGTGTAGACGCCTTCCTAACGACAAAGATAGGAAGGTCAATGATCTACAATTTGGTGGTTCTTTGTTTTCTCCCCTTCATTAAAAGATGAGATATGCTTACTTATATTGCTGCTGGGAATACATCGGTAATGACAGACAACTTGCATGCTTTAACGAGGAAAGCAAGCGATTTGATAATCACACGCCATGGTGATGCGGGCATCTGTATCGCTTGCCTTACTAGGATGCCTTACCTTACTGATCGCTTCCAGCGCTGATCACGCATTTCAGGCATATACAACTGACAACGGGTAAACTGAAGTGAACGTGTTCGCGAACTGTTGATATATCCAGGACACTCACTGTGCTGTGGTCGGCTTCGCTCTCCCTACAATCGGCGGCGCCTCGTGGCCGGCGCGCCCTCTGCGGCCGGGCTGTCCGGTGTCGGCAGCTGCGTCCTGACGCGGCGCTGGGGGCCGCAGGTGCCGCAGTTCCTGCTGGACCAGTACCAGGCGGGGCCGGCCGCCCGCTGCGCATCCTGTGCACGCAGCCGCGCCGCATCTCGGGCGCTGACCGTAGCCGAGCGGGTGGCGGCCGAGCGTGACGAGCAGATCGGCCAGGACGGTCGGCTACCAGATCCGGCTGGAGAGCAGGTGCGGCTCCGGACGGGCGCCGTCTGGCCGAGTCGCTGCTGCCGGCCGGCGACGGGTCGGACCCGGCGGGCGAAGCGGCCAGATGGGACCGCCGATCGGCCAGATGCAGACGGGACAGGGGTCCAAGTTGACCAGGGAGCGTATGATCTGGACTGGTAGACGCAGATGTGTCGAAAGAGCACCAGACCCGGGCGGGCCGCCATGTCGGGCTAGGGAGCGGCTACAGGATTTGAATCTAATTCTTGGCACCAGGAAGTCCATTGTGCATGTGATACGATAGTGTGGGGCGGAGGAGGGGAGTGGAGTTGGGTGTGGGACGATGTGGGGGTGCGGCCCGAATCCACACGCTGCGCTGTGACCGGCCAAGCGCAGTTTCTGACGGCGTGTATCATCCCACTCCGGCCAGGGTCTCGCCGAAGACGCTGCTGACCTTCTGCACGAGCGGCGTGCTGCTGCGCACACTGATGGGCGGCGACGGTGCGCTGGCCACCGTCACACACGGTGAGAGGCGGCCCGGCCGGACCCGGCAGACCCCGGCCCGGCCCGGCAGACCGTGGCCCGGCCTGAGAGGGGAGAGAGGAGAGGCGTGTTGGAGCGGAGCGGACACGGCAGCTGACGCGGACGGGACACACCCGGACACTGTCTGCCGTTGGCCCTGGTGTCAGGGCTCATCTGGGGAGTTTGCTGTTGTGCCGTGGCGATACTGCTGGGACGTTTGCCAGGTCAAGCTCGTAGCTGGCAGCCAGTAGGTCGTGTGTGGGCTTATGCGCGACGCTTCAACGACATTGTGCTCGACTGATCGACGCTGGCGTGATCAGCTAGGGAGGCGTGGTGCGGTCGCTCACTCGCACCTTCGCCCTCCGAGGGCCAAGTCGCCGATGTGACGCGCGTGTCTGCCCTGCGGCAGTGATCGTGGATGAGATCCACGAGCGGGACCGCTTCGCCGACTTCCTGATGGCCGTGCTGCGCGACAGCATCTCCAAGTACCGCAACCTCAAGATCATCCTCATGTCGGCCACCATGGACACGCAGCTGTTCGTCAAGTACTTCCACGTCTGCCCCGTCGTCAAGAGTGCGTGTGGCGCCCGCCCTGTGTGTGGGATGACTGGGGGGGGGGGGGGGAGGGGAAGGGAACATGTGGGGTTGAGATGATGTGGGGTGGTTGATGCGGCGGGAGTGATAAGACGCGGGTCGGCCGTGCGTCATAGCCGCGGCTGTGGGGATGATTCGTTTTTAGTGCACTGGCTAGTGTCTGCAGTAATTCGGGCATAGCCTTCCAGCACAGAGACTGATTTACATAAAAATATTGCAGCTTGAGGTGACGAGGCTGCTAGATTTCCGACAATGGGCTACATTTGCACTTCTTTCTTCTAGCAGAGCTGCCAGATGCTGCATTGACCAGACATTATTTGGAGCCAGCGACACATGAGTTACCTCTGCCCTCTGAGGCCACTCGTTTGTAGCTTGCCTCGCTGAGCACGCTGCGCGCTCTGCAGCCGTCGTGGTCGTACGCTCCGCTGCCCCTCGCGCTGTCTTCGCCTGTCCACCTCTGCGCTGCGGCCGCGTGCTCACCCGCGCTCCTCGTATACAGTCCCGGGCAAGATGTTCGAGGTGAAGGAGTACTTCCTGGAGGACGCGCTGCGCGACACGGGCTTCACTTCGGCGGCCATGGAGCGCGTGCGCGCCGAGCTGCGCACCCAGCAGGCGCTCAGCTCGTGGACCGAGCGCGCCAACGAGAACCGGCGGCCGGCGCCGCCGCCGCGCTCGACCGGCCCAGCATCCCGGCGCCGATCCTCGGACAGCAGTCGGAGGGGGGGCTGGAGCGGTGGCGGCGGGCCGGGCCGGGCCGGAGCCGAAGCTGCGGCTGGGCGGGCTGGGCCTGGGCTGGGCTGGGCTGGGCTGGTGGGCTGGGCTGGGCTGGGCTGGCCTGGGGCTGGGCTGGGCTGGGCTGGGCTGGGCTGGGCTGGGCTGGGCCTGGGCTGGGCGGGGCTGGGCTGGGCTGGGCTGGGCTGGGCTGGGCTAGGTTGGACTGGAGCTGACCTGCCGGGTGGTAATAGTACGGGGTGGTGATCACGTCACGCGGGACGGCTGCTGTAGCTGTTACGGGCAATCGGGGAGCGTTCCAGTTCCTGTCGGTAGCTACCAGTCGCCCCTCACCGGAACATACCCGGCTCACCGGAGCGACATCGGCTGCTAGTCGTCAGTCGGGGGTACGCCGCTCCTCGAACATGGGGCAGTGGCGGCCTGTTTCAGCCGCCGCGAGGTGTCGCTAGGGGCGCCTGTCCAGCGCGGCCCGGTGCGGTGCGGGTGACGGGGGCCGTCCGCGCCGCCAGCCGACGACCCGACCGAACGGAGCTGGAGCCGTGGCTGGTGGACCTGATGACCGCTGCATCAGCGCCGCCTGGCTCTCCGCCTCGGATGACGCCTTCACCCAGCTGCTGCACCTCATCATGACCGAGAACGTCTCGGTCGACTACCAGGTGAGACGCGCCGGGGGTTCACGTGCTGTCGGGGCTGCTGAGAGCCTGCCCATCCACCGTCGACAGCTGGTCTGCGGGCTGAAACTGTCGTACTACTGGACAGCCATGAAGAAGGCTTGTTTGTTCGGAATTTTGGTAAGTGTTGTGTTTTTGCTTTAGCTGATCTAGGATTCAGGGCTCGGCATGAGGCTTGAGTGGAGCCATGCTGCGCCAGTTCGATTATGTCACGCTTTGGCCTGATTTCCTGTTGTTTACCAATACCAAATAGGGAGGCCGTGTTGTCCGGTTTGGACATCTGTCTCGTCATGGTCGCTCCCGTGTCCCCGGTCTGCTCCCTCCGTCCCCTGTCACTCTGGCGCGTATTCCGTCAGTCCCGTTACGCTGACCTCCCTCGACCTCTCGGGCCGGCCGCAGCACTCGGCCACCTCGGCGACCGCCCCTGATGGTGTCCGCCGGCCGAGGCAACCTCAACGGCCGTGGAGGCAGGCTGCTGAACCTGGGCGCAGCACGGCCCGTGCGCGCCAGCTAACGGCTGGGACGGCGCGCGACTGGGCGATGCGCACCCAGCAGACCGAGGCGTGGAGGCTGCTGGACGCGTACCGGGTGAGGACGGCGGGCGGGGCTGGGCGGCGCTGGCGCACGGCGGATGGATAGCGGGCGAAGCTACCATGTACTTGGTCCGCGGCGCGCGATCGTGGGCGAGCCTCCGATCACACTTTGGTCCCACATAGACAACGGGAGCTCACCTCGTGGTGGTGCTGACCGTTCAGAGTGGCGGGGAAACCCTGCTCGCGCAGTGGCCTGTGCTGTGTACCCGCGGACCCTCTGCTGAGCACGCGTCAGTGAGGTGAGACAGGCCTCGTGACGCGGCGTCGTCATCCGCAGTCCGACGCTGACCGCCGACCAGGAGGCGGCCGACAGTCAGCTGTCGGAGGAGGACCGCCAGCTGCTGCAGTGCTACCAGCTCAGCCACGACGAGCGCGTCGACGTGGACCTGGTGGTGGCGCTGCTGAAGTGATCTGTACCGGCAAGCAGCCCGGTGAGCCGAGCTCGGTGGCGGCATGGCAACCTGGGAGAGCGAGGCCGCGGCTGGCACACTCGGAAGACCGGGTGGGCGGCGGTTGTAAGGGATGAGGGCATGTTGGATGAAGGAACGGCTGGAGACCGTTGCTCTGCGTGGATGCTCCGTGCAGTGTGCTGTCTTCGACACGCATGCCCGTTATTCGCCACAGAACCCGGAAGAGCTGCATTGCACGTGCCCCTTTCGTCAGGGCTGCCGCGTGGAGACCAGTGGTTATGGCGTCGATATCAAGATACACCTCACTGTTGAGCCATTGTTAGTACTGGTTCCTGGCCCGTACGCTGGCCATCACTGCCTGTGTTAGTCAGCCTTCGGCCGACAGCGACCCCCGCCGCACGTCTCGTCCCGACCTGACGCCCGGCCGGCACCGTGTTCCGCCAGGGAGTGCACTGGTCTTCCTGCCGGGGTACGATGACCTGGTGCGGGTGCGCGAGGTGCTGTCCGAGTCCCGCTGGTTCACTGAGGGCGGACAGCACACCCTGTTTGTGCTGCACTCCAACATGCAGGTAAGTGGGGCAGCCACGGTCGCCGCGCCGTGGATCTGTTGTAATTTGTGTAGTGTCATGTTGACACGCTCGTTACGTTACGCAGGTCACGTTACGCAGGTCAGGTCACGGTCACGTGGGGACGTTCATTACCTTACGCACTTCCCTTGAAATTGCTGCGTGTTACGATATGCACACGGTCCTGCAGTGTGTTCGAACCTTGGGGCAACACAGGCTCCAAAGCTGTCCCCAGTTCGACCCGGACCTGTTCCGCCCCGACTGTGGCCTGTCCCCACCCAATCCTACTCTGCCCCTACTCCGACCGTGGCCTGTCCTCACCCCAACCCTGACCTGTCCCCACTCAGACCCTGACCTGTCCTCACCCGACCCTGACCTGTCCTCACCCCGACCCTGACCTGTCCCCACTCCGACCTGACCTGTCCTCACCCCGACCCTGACCTGTCCCCACTCCGACCCTGACCTGTCCCCACTCCGACCCTGACCTGTCCCAATCCGACCCTGACCTGCCCCAATCCGACCATGACCTGTTCCCGCTCCGACCCTGACCTGTTCTCACACCGACCCTGACCTGACCCAATTCGACCCTGACCTGTCCCCAATCCAACCCTGACCTGTTCCCGCTCCGACCCTGACCCGTCCTCACCCCGACCCTGACCTGACCCAATCCGACCCTGACCTGTCCTCACCCCGACCCTGACCTGTTACGCTTCGACCCTGACCTGTCCCCAATCTGCCCGACCTGTTCCCGCTTCGACCCTGACCTGTTTCCACTCCGACCTGAATTGTCCCCGTTGTTACCCTGACTTATCCCACTCCGACATGACATGTCCCCACTTTGATCCTGACCTTTCCCCACTCGACCCTGGCCTGTTCCCATTCCGACCTTGACCTGGCCACACTCCGACCCTAGCCTAACCTGTCCCTCCTCCGACGCTGACATCTCGGCGGCCCCACCTGACCTCGTTCTGCCGGCCGCAGAGCGGCGACCAGCGGCGCGTCTTCCAGCCGGCGGCGCCCGGCACGCGCAAGGTGGTGCTCTCCACCAACATCGCCGAGACGAGCGTAACCATCCAGGACATCGTGTGTCGTCATCGATACGGCAAGGTCAAGGAGGTACGGCCGCGCTCACCGCCGCCGGAAAATGAGCTGATGGAGGCGCTGTTTTTGTGTGAGGGGGGGGGGAGCAGGCGTGTTGGTGATGGGAGATACTAGAAAGCTCTCGCCAACTCAGTGTGTGAATGCAGGCAGTCACCGCTCGCGCTGTAAGCCTGCTGGTGTTTGGTCGCTGTGGTCGTCAGCGGCCAGTCCGCGCTCACCCCTGGTCGCTCGCTCATCACGCGCCGACGTCGCCGCTTGACCGCGTCGTGGCGTGCGGCCGCCGGCAGAAGTCGTTCGACTCGATCACGGGCGTCTCGCAGCTGCGGCCCACCTGGGTCAGCCGCGCGTCGGCCGTGCAGCGCCCGCGCCGCGCCGGCCGCTGCCAGCCGGGCGTCTGCTACCATCTGTTCTCGCGCAGCCGCTTCCTGGCGCTGCAGCCGTACCAGACGCCCGAGATACTGCGGAGCCGCTGCAGGTGGGACGGCCGCCTTCTGGCGGGGGGCGCTGCTGCTGGGCGTGGGGGGGGATTGCTCGGGCCGTCGAGTCGAGGCCCTCCGGACGGCGCCACTTGGATGCGTCTGCGTTGGGGTCACGCCAGAAAGTGGCGTAGATCAGCGTGTGGGTATTGGTTTCGGGAGCCGTCTGCCTGGTTCCGTCAGGACGAACGTCCAGCTCTGAACACAGTACTGTGTGGACCCCCATGACGTTGCTAGGCTGGCAGAAGCCCTGAGGGCCGGGGCAGGATCTCGGGTCCTGCGTGCTTCCGAGCGCCGCCACCGTGACTCGTGATCGGGCCGTCCCTGGTCCGGCGATCGACGCTGCGCCCCGACCGTCCGGCAGGAACTGTGTCTGAACAGCAAGATGCTGTCGCCACCCAACACACCGATCGCCGATTTCCTGGCCAAGACGCCGAGCGCCCCGTTCATGGTCACCAGAGCTGCCGTCCAGCTGCTCAAGGTGAGCGGCCGCAGCGACGTGTGATGACGTGACTGGCTTGGAGGGTTCGCGGATGACGGCCGCGTCTGTCGCATCGTAAGCATTTGCGTGTGTTTCATGGTAGTCATCTAACCGCGCCGATTGTCGTGGAGAACGGCGTATTTTTGGACGGGAGCCGGGCTTGAACCTCACGCGACCTTCCGCTCGTGGTCGGGAGGTGAACACTCCCTCAACAGCAGCTGGGCCATCTCCTACTCCCCTTCGATGAAGATCCGCTCGTTCTGCAGACGAGTGGCAGCCTGCTGTGTCTAGCGCCGCCGCGCTCCGTCCGCAGACGATCGACGCGCTGGACCGTGGAGGACGTGACCGAGCTGGGCCACCACCTGCTCGACCTGCCGTGGAGCGCGCCTCGGCAAGGTGTCTTACCCATCGTGCTCAAGTGCTGGACACGGTGCTCACCATTGTCTGCTGCCTGGCGCACCGGTGAGGCGCGCGAACTCG
>NW_023596576.1:7754718-7781030 GCF_011947565.3 Pollicipes pollicipes | reverse complement strand
ATTAAGAAGACTGAGAGAGCGAGCATGCGGTGGCGCGCCGCAACAGCCTTCACCAAGCCACACGGATGCATGGTTGCCAGCCACGCTCGGGGTGAAGGCGCCACGTGCAAGTGGCGCGCACGCTATCCGGTGCATGCGATGTAATTTAGCCTCCTCGGCTCCGAAACGGACCCCAGATCACCACATCATGACGCTGGTACGTGGCAGTGAGATGTTAGGCCCGTCGCTTAACGCGGGCAGGCGGTGAGCTCTGTAAAATATGCCTCATGGTCATTCCCACGCTGATGATGTGGGTGGCGTGCGCAAAATCGCCTCTTAAATGCGATACCCTGCATTCCGTTTAGGTATTGGTGAAATTGTGAAGTAATGGTGCTGTGAGATTAGAGTTCTTTTGCTGAGTTATCGACCTTCAATATACGAAGAGGCACTGGTTAAACGACGTTAATTAAGTAAACTATTGTTATGTTAACATAAGAAACGTTTTAAAATGCCGTTCCTGCTTTTAGAAACACAAGTTTAGCAACGATTAAAGACACGTGGACATCACGAGTCGAATCGGCCGCACGTCGTGCGTAATCTCCGCTCGACACTGACACATATGTCATCATGGGGCGTGGTTTGAGCACATGTTTAAGTTATGGACGTTTAGCAATAGCCGATATTTCGCTTAGTGTAATGAAAACTGATACCAGCCAGAAACCATCAGCTTAGCTGCCCGTGTTTCGGCATCCGAAGCAGTACCGTGAGCCGAGAGCTGAGACGAGAAGCCTGAATACTCGAGATGTTTCTAAGGCCGAGCAACGTTCGTGGTGCCGCTGTTTGTGGTAAGCAATTTATAATGGTTGTCGGCATGGGTTACTGCAACTTCCCGGCTTAGCCGTCTGCGTTGCGTGCAGTCCTTAGCGTAGAATCGTGTGCTGGGTGTGAGGATGTGGAAGCTGGGAAGATTTATTGGTTTTAACATCGATAAGACAGTAGTAACAGCCCTATTCCTTGTAGAAAAACTAGGATAGTGGAGATATAGATGCGTTAACATTTCAGCAGCAGGCTTTTATGGAACGAGTAGCAGAAGTAAATGAAAAGTTCTGAAGCTAATCTGCTGTTCCTTTTTCATGCTGCCATATTGCGTAAAAATCAGCGCATCTATATCGCCATTCTCTTGGTTTTTCTACGAGGAATAAGGCCATGACTACTGTCTTATCTATGTCCATAATGTTCCTCGCAAATGCATTCAACAACGTACCGCAGTTTTGGGATCGTTTTGAATAAGATTTTCTGCGGAATCGTAGCAGTTTCTGGATTCACGTGTCCTCAGTTATCTTTAAGAAACATCTGGAACGTCGGATGTTATCAATAGAACTATTTTCTGCTGTATAATGTCGCTTAACCAGTGCCCCTTCCATATTTAAGGTAGACAATTCTGCATAAGAGCCCGGAACTCAATGCTAAAAGTCTGATAGCTGAATGGCTTTTTTTGTTTATCTTAATAAGTGCTGGTGTATGTCCGTGTATTTGTTAGCCAGTTGGCTGTGTTACCAACTTTATTAGTACTTCCAGATCATTCTCTACCTGTCCTAAACTTATCACGCCTACTGTTATACTTACCCAGTCGATTTTTTGTATCGAAATGCTGATGTCATGGGCCACATCAAACGCAGTTTAGCCGACAGAATGAAATAATCGTCGTTCATGTATGCTGCAAAAAAAAACTGTGGAATCGAGTCGAATGCTTAAATAGTCAGCTTACAGCAACTTTGCCACGCAATCAATGAAGGGCATGACCAGGAAGCAGGAAAACGCGTGTCATTCTTGTGAGCCGATCGTGCCTTCAGTTATTCAGTAATAATGCCGAACTGTTAGGTTACGCGACGCCAGAGGAAGTTTGTGTAACAGGTGCGTCCACTGAAATGTTAAATTCCTCGTTTGCAGTATGGATTTTGCATACACGCCATGTGCATACACAATTCTGCTTCAGAGACCTCTAGATATGTCACTAGATATTTGGCAACATTATGCTTTAAAGATGCAAGTTAAACTGCATGACATCTTCTGCTTAACAAAAAAACACTAGGCATTCATCATTTGGAACACTTTGGTTACGAAGCTAATAGACATACATTTATTAGTCCAATATATTTACAAGTCGGGTACGATGTACGAAGCTTGATCTTTAGGCCTGCATGCAATTGGATATTCAAACACCCCAGTCTCGAGGTCTGAAAGGTGAAGGTATTACCTTTGATTACACTTAACAAATTCAAATAGATGTATGTCCTACTGCAGTAGACAGAAAACTAGGCATCGGGTATCGTTTCACTGCATCTCTATCGCAGCTGTTGTACTGCCAATACGATGGAAACAAGGATTACCTTACTACTCAGAACCGCACACCTGGCGTTGTGAGCGTCCTCCAGACAACCTGCAGTTTGCCCGAAGTTCCATTGGATCTTCTGCCGGTCACGCTACCGTCAATGCCGGCTGCACCCCGGCGGTGCAGAGCGCGCGCTGGCGTGCAGAGCGTCCGCAGTTTCCTCGCCGGGAACCTCGGCCTCGGCGGAAACCACCTGGACCATCGGTCTGGGGAATGGTGCATCCGTCCAGAGCCACGCATGGCCGGTCTGAGACATGGCCCATCAGCGCGGGGCATGGCCAACCAGTATGATAATTGGTTCGGCGGCAGGCTCCAAGTCGTCGGTCTAATACATGTCAGATCTATAACATTCTCAGAAGCTGGGAATGAGGGATTACACAAGCGCCGTTTTAACGTCTGGGTTATTTCGTAGCATCTCTAATTAAGATGACACACTGTCTCCGTTCACAGTCATCCCTGAGAACGCCTGGTCGCATTCAGCTGTTGTTCTGTGATCAGCAGCGCCGAACGTCTCTAGCAATGTGCGGCCATTTCGGCCAATGTTTGCAGTTCAGACACGCATCACGGTCGATGCATGTAACACTTGGGCGAACATGTCATGGTCGAGGACGAAGTTCGCTAATAGCATGGCGAGCGAGCGTGCTCCAGTGTAGCTGATTGTTTGAGTCATAGTGGTTTGTGTTTGTTGGAATAGCGCGTCAGGAGGAAAGTGGGCGTGGCGGGTCAAGGTCACTGAGGCATAGGGCACGGACATCGCGGACAGCGGACAATGCGTCGTGGGTGCCGAGGCACGCGATCAGCCATTGTCTTCTTTTTGTCAACATTGTTTCGCCGGTTCGACAGAGACCAGCCAGATTAACTGCTGCGGCCGAGTGAATGGCTAGAATCCGCCGCGCGTACGCAGCACGTGAATTATGTCATCGGTCTCCCTGGCCACGCATCCGCCCCCAGATGAGGGGTCAAAGTGGCGGAAGAAACGTGTCCTCTTTGCGGCACTAAAACTAACCAAACCTGCACAGAGCTGGAAAGAAGGAAAGCATGTTCGTCTAGCTCCCAATTGATGAGCCAATGCACGACGAACTGTACTGTTTATTTTAGGCAGATGCGAGCTGAATTTGGCGTAGAACACAAGAAACGTCCATTGGTACTGTTCCTGGCTCGACTTATCCATGGAACTAGCCGCAGTAATTTACACATTTAAGAGCATGATGTATGATTGGGTGGTTTGGAACCGAACAGTTACAGCCCTTCCAATTCCAAACAGCTATCCTCCTTTTCCGACATCCAGCCTGCCTAGAGAATAACAGTAATCTAACGTAGTTTCATGGCATGTTGGGTGCTCCTTTCCTTTGATTAGGATCAAGTTTGTTAAAGCATGCGAATGCTTTGCTTTGCTCACCAAATTTCTCCCCGAATGTTCACCAAATTTCTCCACGAGCACCTACTGGCGCTAATTGAGCTGCCAAATTCCGTGTGTATTATACAACCTGGCCACTTCTAGCGCTGCTAAAATAGTTGGCAATCAGCAGAGCACCCCGATATTTCTCCGGCTTACAGTTGCCAACAAACCCCAAGCAATTTAAGTATTGCTTGCTTCTTTTGAGTTTTGTCCTAAGCCGTAACTCAGTTGCGTAAGTGCTGCCCACGATTAATGCATACTCTGTTCTTGCGGGGCCTGGTCAAGGCCCGGCGAAAGCCCTGTAAATTTATTACAGTGTAAAGAGGAAAATCTTAGCAAAAAGGAAGACACAAATGAATCGGATGAATATGTTTCGACTTTTTACACGCAGTACTCAAAAATATTTGCATTGCAAGTTTAATCCTCTTTAACGCCAATAACGTTCTCTATCGTTCACACTTGTTCTCGGATTCAATGGGTGCGAGCAGGAATATACGTTGACCAGTGATTGTGGCAAGGAAAAAGACGTCTTACATGAGGGCTAATGAAAGAGCAATTAGCGCACGTTTCAGTGTTTTAGCATTTTGTGTACATCCTTACTCTATGAACCAGGCGCTCTCAGTAAACACGTAGGTGTGGCCTTTCACCGCATGTACACTGATCTCATCAGACAAACGCCACCTGAAAAATAATCAGCTTCTTCACAGGCCCAGCCCCATCTCAACATCTACATCTGTCGTCCGGGGGCGTGCTCGGCACGCAAAAAGTCGGGCCGCACCCAGCACCGGCATTCGGCACTGCTTGGCATTCCACAGCTGCTGCCCGCGCGAGATTGCTACCAGCGGGACCCGGCCGGCTATTGCTAGTCCCGCCGTGCAGGGTGCGTGGCTCTGAGTGATTACGTCACGGGACGCGTCCGGTGCTGGCCATGACCCTGGGTCACCCCGAGGACCCCGGCTTCCTCGGTGGTCACTGAGAGTCCGCTGGCGGGTGGCAGGGGTAGTGGGATCAACACCCAACAGGCACCTCCAAGAGTCGGGCAGCGGTCGACATCAGTACGATGTGGCCGTGGGACCCGGAGGACTGGAAGACGCTGGAGTGACCACCAGAGTCGACTGAGGGGCGGCAGCGGTACGGTGTACCCGTGGGACCCGGGGCGGGGTACCGCACCGACAAGTCGGCCCTAGATGTGGCCTGGTGAAAGTGAAGGCCAGCAATGCGCACTGGAGGATGGTCGACTGTGACGGATACCGTGAAGATCAGTCAGCGCATCGACCAACGTCAAGGTTTTTGTAAATGGTCGAGATAACGGGCGCGGCTCCGGTTTTGGACAGGTGGATGAATGCCCCGAGGAAAACTCGCTCCGTTTGCTTGCCTTACATTTAAACTGTTGCTGCGTGGATCAACCATGAATGTGGAAAAGAAAACACGTTTACGATCAACTGAAGTTCCTCGATAAATGTGTTATGTAAATATGAGCAAGGAAATATTTGACCATCGATTTGATTACGGGTGGCAGCCGTGCTAGGCAAAGATCCCTGCGGTGTGACCGTGGAAGCTGCTTTAGATGTGTAGCAGTGCTATCGAAATTAAAACAATTATATTTTCAAAGGCCTGGTGCTGGCACCTTCCTGGCATCACGCTTGATGCGTCGGTGCAGACTAACATCAGCATCACGAAGCGTCACGTGATGCCGTCGCCGGTACCAACTGTGCGCATTTGCTGAAAACAAACATTTCCTACCACTGCGACAGGAATCCCCTGCACTATTAAGCCCAAGTATGTGCTTTACGGGCGTCTATGGCTACTCTAAACACTCTATGGCCTCGCCGGCGTCTGACTCGGTGTAGACTATTAACACAGAGGAGTTCACCGGCGGCCGGCTCGGTGTAGACTCTTAACACAGAGAAGCTCGCCGGCGGCCGTCTCGGTGTAGACTCTTAACACAGAGGAGCTCACCGGCGGCCGGCTCGGTGTAGACTCTTAACACAGAGGAGCTCACCGGCGGCCGGCTCGTGTAGACTCTTAACACAGAGGAAGCTCACCGGCGGCCGGCTCGGTGTAGACTCTTAACACAGAGGAGCTCGCCGGCGGCCGACTCGGTGCAGACTAATAACACAGAGGAGCTCACCGGCGGCCGGCTCGGTGTAGACTCTTAACACAAAGGAGCTCGCCGGCGGACGGCTCGGTGTGGACTCTTAACACAGAGGAGCTCACCGGCGGCCGGCTCGGTGTCGACTCTTAACACAGAGGAGCTCGCCGACGGACAGCTCGGTGTGGACTCTTAACACTGAGGAGCTCGCCGGCGGCCGGCTCGGTATAGACTCTTAACACTGAGGAGCTCGCCGGCGGCCGGCTCGGTGTAGACTATTAACACAGAGGAGCTCGCCGGCGGCCGTCTCGGTGCAGGCTCTTAACACTGAGGAGCTCACCGGCGTCCGGCTCGGTGTACCAACACCACAGCCGTTCATCTGAGAGGCCGACAGCGAGGCAAACGCCGGCAAGACAATCTGTTAATGGGCGCGGGCACTTGTAACGATATCAGGCTCATGATATGTGGGGCCCATTAAACCACTTTACCTTGCTTGTATTGCCATTATTGCTGAACGAGCCCAGTTTAATGAACCATCATTACCAAAGTGATGGGCTTTATGGGCCCAGGAGTCGCCCATTGCGCCTCCGCGCCCCAAACTTGACCTGCGTCTCAATTGCCGCACCGGTAACTCCGCCCGACGACAGCTTTTATCACAACCCAATCCGCGTCCGAAGGCGATCTGAGCCTTGTTCGGCGCCGGTCGCTGCACAGCGGATCGAGGACGAATTCAGCCTTGTTCGGAGTCAACCGCTGCACAGTGCATCGAGGACGACCTCAGCTTTGTTCGGCGCCTGCCGCTGCGCAGCGCACTGAGGACGACTTCAGCCCCTCAGTCTTGTTCGGAGTTGACCGCTGTACATCGGATCGAGGACGACCTTGAGCCTTGATCGGAGCCGGCCGCTGTACAGCGGATCGAAGACGGCCTCAGCCTTGTTCGGCGCCGGTCGCTACACAGCGCATCGAGGACGACTTCAGCCCCTCAGTATTGTTCGGAGCTGGCTGCCGTACATCGGATCGAGAACAAGCTCAGCCTTGTTCGGAGCCGGCCACGGTACATTGGATCGAGGACGAACTTGAGTCTTGTTCTGGGCCGGCCGCTGTACACTGGATCGAGGACGACCTCAGCCTTGTTTGGAGCCGGCCGCTGTACGGCGGATGCAGAGCTGGCGGCCGCCGCCCGCCGGTCGACGCCCAGCCAGCAGCGAGACGGTGTTTCAGTGCGCACCCACCGCTCAATCGACCGACGTCCTGCATCGGAAATGGCCGCATTTGAATGCGGCGACACGGGCCGAAGCTGACGCCGAGATGTCGTCGCCGCGGCGCCGGGCGGTGCTTCCCAGGCGGCTGTACGCGGTTAGTTGCGGGGCCGCGTGGGCAGCTGCCGTGCACTCGTCTGCGTGGCATGCTTTGTGGGACGTGGCTGCGGTTGTTGACCGGGAGATTGCGTTCTCTCAAGGCGAGCGCCATTGGAATTACGAGGGATCGCTTGCCTCAGCTTAATATACCAGAGGCATCACCGCTCCAGTGACTAAGCTGTCTAAATACGGTATCCCTTGTTATGTGCCAGTTGGTGAGGAGGTTCGGCTGGTTCTTTATTAAACAACCTTGTCACCTCGAATGGTAAATAAGTTCTCTCAGGCACTGAAGGCAAGTTGTGCTTATCTAGTCCGTACGGCAGGACCAAACGGGAGGAAAACTCCTAACGATTTCTGGACTGGGTATATACACAGAAATTGAAAAGGCCATTGGCTTAAATGAAACGGCACCGCACACACAGACCGAATAATAAGAAAGGAAGTAGTACGTTGCTCCTGTGGAGCCTCCACGCTCCTACCAGAGCGATAAGACGAGAAATTTCCCTTGCAATCTTGATTCTGGGAAT
The DNA here is from genome assembly GCF_011947565.3 of Pollicipes pollicipes. Taxonomy (NCBI): domain Eukaryota; kingdom Metazoa; phylum Arthropoda; class Thecostraca; order Pollicipedomorpha; family Pollicipedidae; genus Pollicipes; species Pollicipes pollicipes. The sequence continues at coordinate 7,773,283 of NW_023596576.1, read as the reverse complement.
CACTTCGATATATAACGCTGTCCAGGTTCCTGACATAAGTGTTAATGAGTACAACATGTTGGCATCCGTATTACCATACAATGGTACGCTGCCGTAAAGTGCATTATGTTGACTCCATAAGTGAACACGTGAATGGGCTGGGACTGGTTTTGAGCCTCGTCACTTGTCACAACCGCATGCAAAACGGCGTGTAGAAGCCACCGCACGTGGGTGTGATAGTAGCGGGAAGCAAGAGGCCGACCGGCCGAGCGATGTGGTCACCGGGTCCCTCAAACCCGTGTCAAGGGCACTCGTGTACTCAGGATTCCCTTCGTCGGATTCATCGACGTTGTCAGCTGACCTCCACGAACACAACTCGAGGATTCACCGAGCTGATCAGGGTCTCTAAACACTCGTCGTGGATTTGCCCGGAGCGGCACACCTGCCGCACCTGTTAACACATGCTGCTTAAAGCTTGTTATGACCGATCCTGGCTGACTGCTTGGGCTGCAAAAGAAGATTTCAGCTCTCATCTATCATGGGCTTCGCTACGAGGGAGGGAGGCGAGGAATGCGTCTTCTCAAACGCTTCCATATTTAAACATCACGCACATGGCGTTGCAGGCAATGAAAAGCTTTAAAAGACGGACCTCCAGCTTCTGAGCTTGTCCTGAAGGTTCTGCAAGACCTGATAATTTATATCATGCATAATCAGATGTTGTGAACACCCAAACACCCTGGACGAGTTAGGACTCGTTCATGATATTCGTCCTGCAGACCCGGAGGACTTCGAGAGGCCTTAGAGGAACATCACAGCTCCGATGAGCCAGGAGGCGCCGATCCTCACGTCTCTCTTGCACAACATCCGGTGACCCTGACACCGCCTCCTCGTCAGCTCGAGTCCGAGACGACGCGCTCCGCCCAGGCCCGCTGTCGATCGCGCTCACGGCTGGCACGCGCGCTCATTCATACGCCATCCGGAATACATCAGGCCGCAGCGGCGGTCGGCCGCGCCATGTAGAGAGCTATCGTCCGGAGGCATCTGCAGCGCGCGCCCACGAGCCGCCGGCCGGGCCGCCGTTCATTGACGATTCCTGCGGCGCGCGAGAGGCCCTTTTTGCCGGCCGGCCCATTCACAAACCGGCGCACCGACGACCGGCGCACATGCAAACGGCGTCATTGGCGTCCCCGGAGCGAGCGGTGTCGATGTCTACGCTGCAATGGAAGCCGAGGGCGTGTTTGTCGCGCCTCGGCGCGGTCGGGGCCTGCGCAATCGCCGGCCATCTGCGAGCGCGCGGGGTGGGACGAGGTCGGCCCGGCAGCGCGGCAGGCTACCGGCCAACCCTGCAACGCAGTCTCCGGGGATAGCGGCCTCGCCGGGGATGGCGCTGCAGTCTCCGTGACGGTCGACAGCGAACGGGGATCGCCATATTGGCGAGCTGCGCTCTGGGAAAGCGATTGCACGGTCTCCGACGGGCAGGACCCAGCGTGAAAGTGTGGAGTCGTTTGTGAATGCGCGCTGGGTGTACACATTAGCGGGAAGCTGATGACATCACCCATCTGTCCCGGCGTCAGATGGCGTTTCACTGTTTGCTCTCGTCGTACGACATGGTATTCCGGCCCCTGGTACAGGGTTTGCCACAAGACGCCTGATGTCTTACTGCATGCCTCCTCTCATAAGACGATATATTCTCCGTACAGTATGCACTATGAAGGTAATTCGCGAGAATCGAATCTAGTATCTGGAATGAAATTGGTTGAGCTTTGTTAAAGCTTTTATGGCAGATGTTGGCTGAGCCCAAGGTCAATCGTGTATGTCTGTATATAACACTGAGGTTGTAGTCAATTATTTTTCAGCCTTTGCCAACATTCCTAAAGTCAGCACCAGATTGGCCCTACATGTGCGCGATAATAACCAGGATGTTGTTCAGCTCCAAAAGTCTGGCAAGCTCTTCGTGGACACGCGCTCGTATTACGAAATAAAAGAGCGCAGCAAACAACCATGCCGAATGTCAGTCATACTTTCGCGCACTTGGGTCGTTGACGTCATGGCTTAAGGGCCATCGCAGTGACACTTGATTCAGCGACCAGCCAGTTTCTGAACCTGTCGCTCTTATTCTGTTGTTAGATCGAACCATTGACAGTTGACAGGCTCGCCTACGGTTCGTTAACAAGGATAGCTGCGCATGACGTAGATGCCATGTGCGTAACTTACGCAAGGCATTTCAGACCCAGTAACATGAGCCTCATTAAGGAAGCCTGTCGGACAAGGTATCTGCGGCCTAGCACATCCTGTAGGACAAGGTGCTTAATATCTCATTAAGGCAATTTAAAAATTGCGTTCAGGCTTCAATAAAAGCTTGTCCCTTACAACCACTGAATTGCCGACAGACTACGCATTTTTTAAGGCCCTCTGCACAAGCGGACCTTCGTTCGTCTCTGCCCACATCGATGAGCCATTTTGGGGGATTTTCGCCCCGAGCTTCCAATGGAAAACCCAATGATCACCTCCTCACTCTCCATCCCTGTAAGGATCTGTCTCTGAACATCAGAGTATGAGAGTCGACGGGGCATGCCGTCACGTATCGGAAACGTCCATTACTTCATAGACGGGCGATGGCTTTGATTTATTCGCCGTCGTCCGGCCCGTTTTGGATCGGACCCCATACATTTATGCTCGATGGACGCCGCGACAGAGACCGCCACCACCGCGGCCCCGATCAGCCCTTTGTGACCCACATCGTCACCCCTGACTTCGAGAGGACGCCCGAGCCACACTTGTTATGTTTGGGCACCCACGTCAGTTTGTGGAAATCGAGACGCGTCAAGGTTGTTTATAGTGACGAATGTATCGCTCATTGTGGCCGAACAAAGGTTGTGTCAGACCTTATCGGATGGCTTCGACCGTCGCAAAAGAACAACTTACCATGTGTCTTGTGTAACTCTGCTAGAGTATTTGCGTTGTGTCCACGTACACCGTGGCCATGTCTGCCTGTTTGATGTATTATTCCCATGTTTGAGGTCATTTGTATGCATGCAGCCGCGTCCAGATCTGGATAGAATCACTCCGCCTAGAAGGCTCTGCTCGAAAGTGGTCTGGTTTCTCCCACATGGCGCTGCGATTGGCGGAATAGGCACGACTAGGTCCCAGGCTATGAGTCTGTGCGCTGTTGATGTCCATGACAGCGTTGGATTATGTACGCACCCTGTCTTGCCAGGCATGTGTCCGTCCCTTAGTCCTTTGTCTTCGTCGCACTAGCGTTTCAAATATGATAGTAAAACCGCAAAAGTAAAATTTTCACCTCGTCTATTTTGCTGTCGTTGCTAATGTAAAAGTGAAATTGCAGCTTTAGCCACACCTAGAGTTTTGCCCACCTCGAGATTGGTGAGAATCGACTTAATGCGTTCAGTGAGTGGCGTTGTGAGGCCGAGAGTCTCTGTGATCGAGGAAGCCTGCAGCGGAATGAAATGATTTGAGCTGCTGACTCTCCGTGGCGAAAAGGGTAGCCCTCGATAAATGTATAGGTGTTTGCGCTGGTTTCGCGGTGTTTAATTACTACTTAATAGTCAGTGTCATCATACGTGACCATTTATCGTTACAATCGTTGACACCATGTACTGGACACGTGACCTTTCGTCGTTGCAATTGTTGACACCATGTACTGAGCGCACGTCGATGTCATCATTACTTTTTCATTTCTTCGAAGATCTAAGCCACCTTTGTTAACGAATTTCTAGGTCAACAAAAGACACGAACAGTGAGATAATGGCTGATGACTAGTCCAAGTAATGACCGTTAAATCCGCCCATAGCCCACTGCCCTATCGACGCGCGAGGAAACCGGTTCTGCGCCACTACGGCACCGACGTACGCGGCGGATAAATTCACTTCGACTGGAATGCCGTCTGGGACACGAGCGCCGATGACCTTTGCCACTTGACCCGGCCAGCAGAGGGGCCCCGCGGTGCAGGCTTCGTGCCATTGCCAACCAGACGCAGAAATGTGTCAATGCTACCAAGATCATAAAGCAAACTCGAGGACGTGAGATGGTCGAAAGCGCGACCGGCTTTCGCCTGGCCCGCAAAAAGCTGCGGTCGTGGCGGCGCGAGGCGAATGATGAGCACCGCAGGCATCTGCATCGGCCGGCCGAGACGGCTCCCTCCCGCCCACGCTGATCAGCCGGGCAGAGCGGCTGTTTTTCCGATTGGTCTGAGTGTGTCGTGCTATTGGATTACACGGTGTGTATTCTGCGACTGCTAGAGATGTCAGCCTGACGGCATTATCTGTCCCGGCCCAGCCGCGTGGAATCTCTTCTGACTTGGCACAGCTTGGAGTCAGATACGTCCCTTGACCTGGCTGACTGGGTCCTGTCTGAAGCTGCTTTGTAGCATCTTTGCTGACACTGCCCAGTGAACCGCCTCCCTAACTGGCCGACAGGATCCCCTCCTGACCCAGCCATGGGTCTCTCGGGGATAACCCAGTGCGTTCCAGTCTACTCTCATTAATTCGATGCGACTAATCGCTGATGTCATGTCTGTATAACCGCTGTCGCTGCCTCGATGAACCAGTATTAGTGGAACAACCGCCCGCAGCGTCGTCGTCCCGGCGCTGGAAGGCGCGCGCCCAGCGCTTCGTCGCGCGCTGGTGAGAGGCCGTAGTCACACGGGTAATCGCCTGGCGTGCCGGGTTTCGTAAGCAGACCGAATTCCGCCCCGTCGTTTTCGCGCCGTCCCGCCGGTCCGGTGCGAGACGCTCGGGGAACGGGAAAATTGGGGAGCGGCTTCTCAGCAGAAAATTAATTTCCTGGCATCAGAAAACATTACGAGCGTTTTAATCGCGATTTGTCAAAGTTGGGAAACAGGCTCGGCCGAAGTAGATGAGTGATTGTGCAGCTTCTTTTCGTCGAGCTGATGTTGCGAGATCCCCGCGCGTCATGTCGTCGCATCAGAGTGTCTGCGACGTGTGAGACAAATCTGCCATCGTCACCGCGGCAACAGGAACGCCACCACATGCGCTTGATTTCCGCAGCCAACTGTACGCAAGAACTAAGGATCTTGTTCGCGTTTATATTTAGCTAGCATCTTGTGTGAAGCTGAAGATTTTGCATTGCGTTAAGCAGTGAGCAAGAGAAGGTATCAGGAGCACTATCATTTCTCCCGAAGATGCCGTTGTCTCTCACCGGTACCGCGCGATCCCTATTAGCACACGGCTGAAAATCATCGTCACGAAGTTATGACGTAAGATTTTTGCCGTTGGCAATTTGCGTACCACTCAATGTCAACTTCAAGCTGAAGCACTTAATATGGTCGTCGAAGATGCGTGGATTAGCCGCATTGCTCGTGTTTACTGTGACGGCTTCCGTGCCCGCGTCAGTTGTGCTCACCGAGTGCTGACCATTGCACACACCCTTGTCTTTCAGCGATTTGGATGCCTTCTACATCCACCGACATTTGACAGTTTGCTCCAGGGTTCCGAAGCTTCGAATTCCTTTGTTCATTTCATCATCAAATGTGACGTAGATCGATTTGTCTCTGATGACACTGAAGTGCGCGCCTGACAGCCCACCGATGATAACTGCGATTCGATAAAGAATTAATCGTGCGCATCTAGAACCTCAATTAATTTTTTCTCCGTCTCGGAAGTGTGTGACGATTTGGCTTCCTCAACCTTGTGTGCGTGTTTTTAGGCCCCGAGTTGATTACACAGCTATGACATAACGACCAACCAACTTCGTTGGAGCAAACCAACAGACCAACTCGAGCTGGTGGCACTGCTGAGCATGACAAGCGACTGCAGTGTGCAGAGAGAAGCCATGACGTTTGCAGTCTCAAAATTCTCGCCGCAAGTTTTCGTCTGTGCATAGTTCATTTGTGTTTGTATTTATTATTATCAATCGTTTTTCACAATTTTGAAGCGCATTAGTGCACACGACATGCAGCTTCTGGTCGAGAAGCTTCAGTTCGGATCCCGAAGCAGGAAAATTTCCCCTGGCCCGGTTTCCAGTGCGTTTTGGCGACCCCAATGACCTTGGCAGTTACATACATCCAATATTAACCTAATAATTATTGCTGTTAGCTGCATTAGTTATGCCATTTAGCTCAGGACCTCCGAGTGTCTAATACGTGAGCCACCCTTTCTAACCGTATGTGTAAAGCACAAAGCAAATAAGGGAAACGTGCTGAGTTTGTGAGTTGAGCTTACATCCAGTTTGATGTCCTGTCTGGCAGGGTAAGAACAGTCTAATAAAACTCCGAGCCTCATCGACGGGCTGTATGTTATCAGGGACCGTCGTGACCGTGTCAAGGTCAAGTGCGACGCACCGAGCATTTATATTGACAATGGTAAAAAGCTTCTGAGCCGTCTCGCTTTGACATGCACCGGCTGGTGACGTACCACACTGAACCCCTTGACGGTGGACGGCGAGCCGTCTCGCTTCGACATGCACCGGCTGGTGACGTACCGCACTGAACCCCTTGACGGTGGACGGCGAGCCGTCTCGCTTCAACATGCACCGGGTGGTGAAGTACCGCACTGAATCCCTTGACGCTGGACGGCGAGCCGTCTCGCTTCAACATGCACCGGGTGGTGAAGTACCGCACTGAATCCCTTGACGCTGGACGGCGTCGTGAACCGAACACTCAGCTGGAGACACCGCACCTCCGCATTTTCCCACGGGCGCGTCATATTTACGGGCGCTTTCATGTGATCAATCTCCTGTGTGAACAAATTACCACATAAACGCTTTCCATGCAAACATTTACTGTTGAAAACTGGGCTGGCAAGTGGTGGACCAGCTTTCACCTGGCACTGGTATTCAAGTGATCGAAGGCACACACGGATGAAGGGTGACCAGCACAGTACTCCACCCGTTGAATTACATATAATGCTGATGTGCACGGGAGGGGTTAAGTCCATAGGCTGAGTGAGGTTTGACGTTATAGGGTAGACATGGACTCGGTGCAAGGGTTTCATTGGTATGCTGTTTAACGAGGGCCGTTAGATATGTTGCTAATGCTGAAGTTTCTACCGGACAATAGTGCGGTTTCTTTTACATTGAAAATGCTATGATCTCACTGTCAGTCACTTGATGGCGACAAACGAGCTGACAACGGAGGTGGGTGACATCATTTCGCAGATACAGATGATGCTACAACCTGAGCTCACTGGGCCAGAACCGCTTACGGAACCCGTGTGAACTAGTGGGTGCTGTCGGTCACGTCCGACTTCGACGAGACTTCCGCGGGTAAAAGCGTTCTAGTGGTCATGAGTTGATTCATCAAAAACATTACGTGTTGACTATCGGAGAGTAGGAATCCAGACTGCTGCAATCGAAGAAACCGATGAGTTTGCATTACTTTTTGCTCCCGCTGAATGTGACCAAGTATTCACAAATCGACGCTTTTTTGGTGTGAAGTAGTTGCAACCATTTTTTGCTACCCATCCGTGTATTTTTGCATAGCCCAACCTTTTCAGTTTGTGCCTCAGCGACTTATTCTCCAGGCTGGTGTTAAAAAGTAGGCATTGACCGTTTTTCGAACGATAACAGTTACCCCTTTGAATTCAAAACAACCTTAAGATGCTTAGGTCAAATGTATACACCATATTTCCATGTTCTATGAAGCCAGCATAACGACTTTATTTATTCATCATGTTGAGATGTGTCGTTCATCCTTAAAGCAGCACGAAAGCAACAGACCTTTGGCTTGCCTTTGAAGTTCCGTGACCTGTGGCATTTGATAGCGCATATTTGTACCAATGTTCCAAATTGGCCTGGATAAGTGCAACCCCGGTCTGCAAAATCTGTGCCCGTTTTCGGCCCTCGCTCGCCTGAGTTTTTGTTTTTCATCGAGATATTTCGCGTTGCTTGTGTTGGTCGAATGATTAGAATACTGCATGCAACCTACACTTGACCTAACGGCGTGCAGGCGAGCGCACTGGAAATTGTACAGCACGACTTGTATGATTGGGCTTTGCCATTGCCAGCTATGTGCAGCTGGTCGCTGGTTACGAAGGTAGAGACACGCCGCCCGTCCCGCCGCCGGCCGAGCCGAGCCGGATCGAGGCGGGTCGCTCGAGCTGAGATCATTCTCAGGTTCTCAGTTTCAATCACTCCTGGCTCAGGTGGGACTCGCGGCCTGCGACCTAGGTCTTAATGACAAGCAACAGTGGTGACCGGTTGTCAGACAACCCGCATAGTTTGCTGACCATTTAACCGTGGAGGCCAGAATTGTTTTGTTCATCCAAAGGCTGTTCCATAAGGACAGCTTGTATAGGGGGGTTGTATGCGGGGTGCAGCGGATGCTCGGTGGGTAGTACCCGTGGGTAGCGCACTTCTGTTAGCAACTTGGTCCGACCTACTTGCACATTGTTTATCTGCCTTTATCCATTCGTTTAAGGATTGCCTTTTTCCATAATTCAAATACGTTTGCATCGCGGCACTCAGATCAACGTAAGCCGATGGCTTGGACGACATGTACCATGACCGTGTCCAACCATGTTACCATTATGCACCATGACCAACCATGTTACTATTATGCACTTATGCGGTCGGCCCACAGCACAAACACATATAATTTATTGGCTGCATTTCTATGAACATTCCTAAGCTGTCGTTGAAGCTTCAAGCGCACCAGCTCGGTATTTGCATTCGGAAAAAAAACATGGAAATCTACAACTCGTTTGTGTATTTATCAAGTGTCTATAATATGATCCTCTCAGCCCTTGAACCAGACAATCTGAGGTCATGCTCCTTTACAAACCGCAAGTGTGGAACTGAGCGCCCAGCCCTCCATATACCTTGTCCTATCCTGCCAATATCTACAGACACATCGCATAAATGTGTCGACCTGAGAGGGAAGTGGGGGCTTGATTTGATAGCCTCGCCTGTCACAGCACCTGTCGGCCTTCGCGGCGCACCGAGCCGGAACACGCCGCCAAAATTTAGGTGCCCGTATCGACACCCAACGTAGCTTGGGCGTCGGAGCCGATTTACCTCCACCAAGGCCACGGGCGTGACAGCGGAGGGCACGCCGTCAGCGACATGTCGATCCCCTGCTACGGCCTCCACCCCGGGGAGAAGGGAGTGAGGGGGGGGGACTGGCCCCCACGAGATCTCCGCACGGTCCAGCCCGGCAGAGAGCCAAGAAAGGGGATGGGGGAAGGGGTACAGCAGTCACCAGAAGTCTCTACACAGTCAGCCCGGTGGGGGGGAGAGACAGCTGCCCCCCGCGAGGAGCGGCGGTGGCCGGCGGTGCAGACAGCCCTCGACTGCCCATTTACTGGCTGTGAGTGGACTGCTCGCGTCGCGCACCTGGCGCAGCCTGCTGCTCGCTACCGAGATATGTCATCATTATGCATTCATGCGGTGTTCACGTCGTAACGCGGCCACTCCCACGCCTGGGCTCGCAGGCAGCAGCTGCCGACGCTGCGAAGAGGAGCGTACTGCTGCGGAGGACCCCCCCCCCCCCCCCCTCTCACCGCTCATGCCGCCCGTTGCACATACCAAGGCAACTCTGAAGGCTAGGAGCACCGGAACACCGGGCGACCAGGAATCAATTGGATCCACTGTCACCTTGCGCAGCGCCAATGTTAAGTTGTTGGGATTGGAGAAACAGCTCCCTGCGCCTTTGGCCTGCTATGAAAATAGCACCATGCTCCCTTGTCCCCTGTTTCAATCTTCAGTTCACAGACTGCAGTCCAGAACGCCGACGGCCAGATCAGTGCGGGTGAACTGACCCCAGGCGACACTAATGAGACCCGACAAAGGAAAGCGAGCGGAACTCGTGCGCAAACCCGTCCGGCGCGTCTTCATCCACACCGTGACGCAACGCCGACGTTCCCACGCTCTGGGGCAACGGTGGCGACGCGTGGCCGACGCCATCACTTGGCGCGACCCCCTTCACACCTACAAACAGAGACTCATCAGCGGTGGCGCAAGGCGACGGGCGTCCACGCACTCAGACCGCCGTACGTCTCCATTAGCGCTGATCGATCATTTGTTGACCCGGCGAGCTGAAGGCAGCGACGGCCGGCCTGATTGTCATTGGTGGCTAATCGCCGCGGTTGCGACATCTGGCGTGTTTTTGCCAGGCCGGCGCCGGCCGCCGCCCCCCACCTCGTCACGACGCCTCACGTCCGAGCGATGGAAGCCACCCAGCGGCGAACGGCGCGGCGCCGGCCGCCGCCGCGAGCTGGAGACGGCCGGCCGGGCTCACGCCGTTTCCGGCTGGCCACGGCGCCAGTGGAGAACGTGCCTGAGCGAACAACAGGGGCGTGCAGCGTGTGCTGGTGTGACGCAGCGTGGACGGTGAACAGCCGAGTGCGGGGAAATGGCCGTGTCAGCAAATTTTGGCTCCAGGCGACGGTTGTTAGTCCCTTATGTACAGGTTAAGTCCGAGATTAAGGCAGGAGGAACGGATGACCTCCTGGGCCCCCTGAATTTGTTGAAATCAGATGGTGGAAACATGCTGTTCGTTGTTTTTTCCCATGCTTACCATAGTCGCCTAGTGATTGGGTTACCTAACCCAGGCCATGGATGAACAATTGGCACTCTATTGAAATAGAACACGGCACCCCACGGTGCATTAACCGAACTGGCTTCGCAATGGCTCATTAGGTGATCATAAAGGCCGCATTACACAAGTTGCAAATGAGCAAAGCCGGTCATCAATTGCTGTCGAGGAGCTGTGGGCCGCATACTGGGTGGAAAAATGACCTCTTGTGTGGTGACCTTTGACGCGAAACCGCTTGCTCATGAGCGGCGCGGGCGGCGCGGCGGTGGCTGGCCTCGGCGTGCAGCCTCGTGCCGACCCTCGCAGCCGCTCGGCGGCGGCTGCCTCAGTCAGCCGCCAGGCAGCTTTACAGTGGAACTGACAGCTTGAGCTTGTACCCTGACACCGAGGGGGAGGGGTGTGGGCAGCGGTCAAGCCTGGGCACGATCGCTCCGTCGCCCGGTATTCGTGCTAGCTGGGCCTGGCTTCAAAATGCAACCACCGTTGGGCCAGTGGATCTCGTCCGCCGTATCGGTATGCCGGGGTGAAGCAGGGTTGTACTGTACCCTCCGCCGCGCCGGTATGCCGGGGTGACGCAGAATTATACTGTGCCCTCCGCCGCGTCGGTTTGCCGGGATGACGCCAGGGTTGTACTGTACCCTCCGCCGCGCCGGTACGCCGGGGTGACGCCGGGGATACTGTACCCTCTGCCGCGATGGTATGCCGGGGTGACGCCGGGTATGCTGTACCCTTTGCCGCGATGGTATGCCGGGGTGACGCCGGGTGTACTGTGCCCTCCGCTGCGCCGGTGCCGGAGTGACGCAGGGCTGTACTGTGCCCTCCGCCGCGCCGATATGCAGGGGTGACGCAGGGTGTACTGTACCCTCCGCTGCGCCGGTATGCCGGGGTGACGCAGGGTTGTACTGAACCCTCCGCCGCGCTGGTATACCGGGGAGACACCGGGGTGTACTGCACCCTCCGCCGCGCCGGTATGCCCGGGTGACGCCGGGGTGTATTGTGCCCTCCGCCGCGCCGGCATGCCGGGGTGACGGTGGGGTGTACTGTACCCTCCACCGCGCCGGTATGCCATGATGGCGCCGTGGTGTACTGTAGCCTCCGCCGCGCCGGTATACCGGGGAGACACCGGGGTGTACTGTGCCCCACCACGCACTGCATGCCGTCGCACCACAAATACATAATATACACGCAAATACCGTCGTATCCGGTCAACAGGCCGCGCACGTGTTGCATGCGGCCGTCAGGGCGGCCCGCGGTGTGTTGCGCACCGCATACGATGCCGGGTGCAGTGTGCCGGGTGCAGGGCCGGGAGTCGTGCACCTGCTACCGTCCCTCCTGAGTGTTGGGGCGGGGCGGTGATCTCTATCGCCGGTTGTTGTGACAGGCGGCGCCGCGGCTTGGCCGCGTGTCAGCCAGGTGTGGACGGCACCAGGGCCGGGCCGGTGGCGCCGCTAGGTGGCGGGGGGGGGGGGGGGACTCGAGCAACTCAGCATTAGACCACGTCTTGAGGCTGTCAGGAGGCGGAAGCTTCGAGACCCTAGGGCTTTTAATAAATGATTCCTGTCGATTCTGGCAGAAATGAGTTTCGATGTCCCTGCAACCTTTGTTTCGAATGCCTGCCTATATTTCAGGACCAAAGTAGCTTCACTGTTCATGTTGTATTGAAGTCAATACATGCTTTTCTTTCAAAAGCTATTAGTACATGCAATTTGTGCTTTTAAAAAAAATGTGCGGGCTTCTTCCCTTTAACTGGTTCCAGCGGGAAGCGAAGTCCCATGCTTCCAATAAGCTAACAGCGGGATGTTTTGCCTCGAACCAGGTCGGCTGGCGCCGGCTCACGGCACACATTCGGCTTGACTCAATGCGCTCATTCTCCACGTCCGGCCGGTGGAAGCCGACCGCAAACTCAGCTGTTACCAAACCGCGCCGGCCGGCGGTCGTGTGCACCATGCAGGAAGAGGTGTGGCGCTTACTGACTGTCGTGTTTCCACTTCGTGCACAGGGGCTGACTCAGACGGCTGGTTTGCCAGCAGGCAAAAAACGGGTCATGGAGCAGGCTCCGTGCCGTGCCTCGAGCCTTCCTGCCCTCCCACTCCGCAACGACACGTCCTGACATCCAGCTCCGTTGTATAGTACGGGAATTCTTCGATCAGTGCTTTGATCATGTTGTAAAGAACCGCGAGGGTGTAGGTGGCGTGGGCTGCGCTCTAAGTCAGGGCAAAAAATCGCCGAGCTCGGTGCTCTAAGGCCGGTTGAAACGACCGTGTTTGCCTGCTCCAGTATTCCGGAACAAACGTTGACGTAAGTGAAGCGTGTTCTCTTCAAATTTAGAAATGCAGCCCATATCGCGAATTCTTGGGTGCAAATTTATAAAGAATACGGCTGAAAAAGTATGAGCAAAACCAATGATGCTAGAGTAATATTTGGCGGATGGTGTGATTCCCACTGAAGTGTAATTTTAAATGCAATTTAAGATGTCGCATGTGCTCGCTCTGACAAGCAAAGCAGTTTATCACCCACTGTTCCGTTGTTCATCCCGCGTCAAGCATCGGACAGCCCCAGACCCTCCCGGAGTGCGCGCGGTAGACCTCTCAGCCGCCGGTCCCCCGGTGCTCCTGGGATGACCACCCCACAGTGCGGCGCTGGCACGTGTGTTATGGCCGCGCTCGCCGCCGCGCGGCGGCCGCTATAGCCGGCCGCGCCGGGCGGTCCAGCGGCCAATTCAGAAACAATCGCTCCCGGACGACTTCCGCGGAGTCCTCAGGTGCGAAGGACTTTCTCAAGCCGGCGGGGGGTGCGGCGCGGGGCTGATGTCTTGATACTGGCGCCGCCGCCGGTGACGGCGCGCTTTCCCGGCCGCTGCCCCGTCTCCCGGCGCTGGCAGGAGATGGTGGGGGCCCGCCGCGGGGTCGCCACGCGGCCGCCAGAGGTACGCATCGGCAGCAGAGCTGGAGAGAAAAGGAGAGGGAGGTCGAGGGCCGCAGCGTGCAGCCGGTGTGCTCACAGCATGGGCCTGATCAGGAAGTCGAGGCTGGAGGCGGCGTGTTCATGCAACGCTCCTTATCAAACAACTGTTTTGTAAATGCCGACAAGAAAACGGAGCGGATCTTTTCAAGCATTTTTGACAGATAACGGCTCGGGCCTCATTTAATCCATCATAGCCCAAAATAGCTAATGCATTGTTGCATGGCCACTGAATGTAAAGGTGCGCAAGAATTCCTCATTCATGGAAACGGCTAACGAGCCTGTAAGCCAGATCTAAAGCAGGCTATCAAAAATGTCGAAACTATGCCGACGTTACATGACAAAATTGCTCGTCTTCCTCCACGCATTCCCGTTTATCTATTTGGTAACCAGACCATTAAAAGTTACGATACGGTCACCCGGGTGTGAAGACTCCTAGCCGACCCGAGCCTTGCGTAACATGTTTGTGAGCTCTCGTCGGCCGTTTTCATGGTCATAATCGTCATGACGCGCCTGTAATCAAGGGAGACCTCGCCATTAACGGTCGCCGACCGCAGCATCTTGCAGCCGGGAGTCCGGCCGACCCTCGGCCGACCTCATTTGCGCCTGCGCTTGCTCTGCTCCGGCCTCCGGCACCGGACTCGAGCGTCGCCCACCCACGCGCTGTTTGCGGCTCTGCCCGCCTGATGGCTTCATACGCCGGTGGCCCGCGAGGGGACGGCCACGCTGCGGTGGGCCTCACGCGTCAGCGTACCCCCTGCCCGCCTAATGAGAGTCCCCGGGCACCGGGCGCCGCCGGGCCCCGTGTTTTGAGGCGCCACCCACCAGCTCGTTAGTCATCGTGAAATTGTTCCGCGCCGTGGCCGCGCCGCGGTCCACGGCAAACAAAATTGTTAGCGGAAGAAGAGTTTTCGTGCTCCAGGAAGGTGAGCTCGGATTGAAGCACGGAAAGGTGCGGGCGACCACATGGCGGTCTTCAGATATGGCGTAAGCGGGACGAGCTGCCCGTTTTCCTCCGACTTCATGCATTGCCCAGTGAGGAGCAGCCCTTTGTCTCCGACCGGAATCAATCTTCGCGAGCATCGACCACGATTTTTCGATTTCTTATCTTTTGACAGTCGCAATGCCAGGCAGCACCCGGAGTGATGCACTGTCTCCCGCTCCAGCAAAATCGGCGACGAAAGTGAAACGTCAATAGCTCACGTGTTCTAGGTCAGTTTTGACAGCAGAGCGCGAGGCCGCAGGCGTGGGTCGGGCTGGGACGCACGGCACGAGCGCCGGCACCTCCCGCCAGTCCACTGCTGGAAACAAGGTGCTCCGCTGAAGGAGAGAGCGCTGGCGTGACGTTAAGGCCGCAGCCACAAGACGCCAGAGATTTCACACTGTTCTGAATGGACAAAAGGGTGTGTGGGATACGGAGCAAACGGGGTAAGTGAACAAATGGATAGCAAGTGCGGTGAATGAGTGGATGGGAACAGAGCGACACCTCGATTTACCACTTGCTTGAAGGGCAAGCACCTGTCAGCAGTCATATGCAGAAATTTGGGGCATCAGGCAAGCTGTCCGATGAACACATTACGACGTGTATGTGGCTAATGAACGACCCGCAAACTATTCCGCCACGGTCGCGCGTGTTTGGAGACCGCACCGCACTTCTGGGCACGGAGCTCGGGACCGCGGGAGAGAGCGGGCAGCGAAAAGAGAAACAAGCTATGCGGAGGAGGAGATAGAGATGCCCAGTCCGTCGTCCTGCCCTCCGTGATAAATGGTCAGATCTGGAATCTGTCTGAGCTTTCAGGCACCTGCGGAGCTCACGTTCATTTGAGGATCCTCCAGAGCGCTGGTGAAACATCGTTCAGACCCGACTAGGGGAGATGCCTGCGGTATGGTCGGCATGGCTTCTGTTCAAATGGTAGCCACTGTCTGTCGCTTTCCTTCCCCCACCTGTGATGATCCCGCCTCCATTCCACGATGCCAGTGATGGCACACTCCTGTTTCTTCCCAGACGCACGTGATGACTCGAGCTCGGACGATTGCACCGCTCCACCTTTTTCCTGTCTACAAGCTAGCAAAGTATCATCTTTGGCCCCGGTCAGATGCCGTCGAGGGGCCGTCGCTGGATCTGTCCAGATGTCGGTGATGGTCCTACCTCTAGCTCTGCCCAGGTGTCCACAACAGCTCACCTCCAGCTCTGCCAGATCCTGGCGAGGATCCACCCCTGGCCCTGCCCGGGCGCTTAGGCCTGGTACGGGCCATCTCCAGCCTGACCCGAACATCCGCCAGAGTCTGTCAGGTCCATCTGCCTACCGCCGAAGAGCCGCGGTGCCGCCTCCACCCTCAGGCGGTACGGTCAGTCAGTTTCCCCGCCCCGGTCCGTCTATTATCAAAATATCTAAACGCGGCGGGGTCCGGACGGACGCGCGGTTTCTCTCCAATCAAGATTGCCCGCTTCCATTAGTGCGCACTCCGTTTTCAGCCGGGCCGGCGATAAATCGGTCGCTAATGCCGCCATCATTTAGGTTAAAACAATTGCCAACGACGCCACGTCCGTGCCTCACCGCCGCTTCACGCTCGGCCCCGGCCGGCTCGTAAATTCATTTGCGGCCGTTCAGCCCTCAGCGTGCACGGAAGTCTGCCGGTAATGATAGCGCGCGCCCGACTGGTGCACATTCGCCGCATCCTGCGGCGCCGCCAGCCGGCCGCGCCGTGCACGGCTTCTTTGTGCGGGAGGGCGATGGCGGAGGAGATAGCCGGCCGGCCTGGGGCCGGAGCCAGCCCCCCGATGCCAGCCGGCACTCACCGGGCGCTGGCAACGGCGTCCAGCGGCCTACGGCGGCTGCTGCCGCGCGCGGAGCCGCCGAGGCCAGCGCTGGCCGGCGGCCGACGGGGCCGGCGGCGCTGCGGAGTCAGGAAGGGTGCGGGGGCGAGGCTGCCCACTCAGGCGCGGCGTAAAAGTCGCGTCGGTGGCCGGCTGATGGCCAGCGAGACGCGGCGCAAAAGCCGAGCCGTTGCCGAGTGGGTTGTGTCGCTGCACTGATGGCTATCTGGCTATGATGCAGATGCTGGGCGCCGGGTCGGTAGTGGGGTGGCCGACGGCGGTGATGCTTGTCGCGCCAGGTGCGGCGGAGACACTGCTCCCACTGCTCCCGACGCCGCTCTGCACAGCGTGAGGCCAGGTGCTCTGCAGTGCTCGGCCGGGATCTGGGCAGACTATGAATGAGCGGTGGACATATGGGCGGACGGTCGGCACGTCGATCGAACAGGTTCGACATTCACCGCTGCATTACTGATGACGTTGACTTCATCGCATGGCGCTGCGTGACCATGTTAGTAGACAGAAGTTCTTCCGTGATGGAGTTCGGATGGACTTAAGGTTCTTTTGCAATCTTTCGAAGTCGATTTGAATGCTTGGTGGTATGCTTACTCACTACCTTTAAGTTCTCCATGGATGCAAAGAATTGTTCGCGAACATTTCCGGCACTAAAAAGGGTTCGGGTAACAATGTTTTATTCATGGCGCCCCACCACTCCGCAGGGAGATGTACAACCGTTCCAAAACTGCACCGCCTACCTCAGCAACTGCACGCGGCAGCACCTGCGCCAGTCACTCACGCGGTGTCGCCACCCCGCGCCAACGCTCGCCGCTCTGATCCCGTCCATGTCGCCGTCCACACCCCGCTGAAGGACCGTCGACCGGCGCCGCATATCAAGCAGTCGTCCGGCGCTGCTGCAGAGAAGGGAGCGGCTGCTGGTCAGGAGGCCGCCGTCCGCGCCGCCAGGGCCGGGACGGCTGCCCCGCGCCCGCCCAGCGCGGCGTCCAGCTCGGACGAACGCATCCCCCGCTGGCTGGGTTACCACCGCCGCGGTGCTTGACAACGCCTGCATCAGGGGTCGGCAGATGAGAAGGTGGCTGTAGGGGTCTTCATGTCAGGAGGTGGCTGGGTGTTTCAGTGGGCACGTGAGCCCGTCGTCGCCTCCGGTCTCCGCTGCGATTCGCCTGAGCTGGGCTGACCCGAGAGCGCTGCCCCGCCCCCTGTGCCAGCCCGGTGGGGCTGCCTCAGCTGCAAACACAGCCCGGGGTCGGTCCGGCCCAACAGGTGTGAACGGCGCGTCAGCAGTGTTTTCAGAGAAAACGCCGCTGCGGTGGCCTGGGTCGAGGGCCGCCTGCACGGCGAGGCGCTGCAGCGTTCTCGACACAGTCCCTGTTGTTTGAAGTATGCCTGGAGATTCTGTGCTGTTGTGATGTTCACGACCTGCAGTATCCTGAGGCTCACTTTCAGCCTACAACGCATAATACATTCGGTATACATCGGTACAATCATGTTTGGGCGAAATCTCTCAGTATCCCCTTCTATGACAAGGGGCATCCCGCCACAATACTTCTAGTCCTCCTCTTTAGAATGACCATCGTACTCTTTGTCAACTGGATTTAAAGATATTCAGAAAATAGCGACGGAAGGGGCCCAGGGACAAGCTTGAGAACATTGCTAGGTTAGCCCAGGAACTACAATTGCGAGTTAAATGGTTTATCAGCTCGATTAGCAGAGACAGAGAACACAGACACACTGGGAGCGGCGGGGAGGGGGGTTACAGACCTGTTTAAAAGTCATAACCACACGCAGAACATGTGAACAAGATTCAAACTGGTTTATCGGTCGGAATAGCCAATATAGCGATATCGGTCATGGTCGGGGTTAAAAATCAGTGATGCAAATACAAAACATTTACAATATCTGCGTTAAATCAGCCTCAGACATGGAAAGCGGAAGCCGTTTTACGCAGGTTCCGAGCGAATTCGTGGTGGGTCTCAATGAATCTTTGTACTGCAAAATCAACGCTTCATTGCGTAGCTTAGAAAGAAAAAACACGGAACTTTTAAAAAATGAGCAATGTATAGATGCGAAGGTGACCGGTATGAGCTTAATCATCATATGTTCCAAAACCATGCGGCAGTTCGGTAAGACTTGCAGGTTAAGAAAACATGAGAAGGGTTGCCAAATATGTTTCAGGTATAAATGCGAAACTGGCCAATCTCCGGCATCATGATCTGTTCCAAAGCCATTTGTTCGGTTGTAGCAGAGACAGCGCAGCAGTTCTACTGAGAGATGGTCACGAC
>NW_023596576.1:7733314-7753718 GCF_011947565.3 Pollicipes pollicipes | reverse complement strand
TAAAATGTACTTTGGTAAACAGAAATTCCATAGTCCAGGTACTTTGATCACTGCTGCATAAGCAACATCAGTGGTATTAGCCGATCAATGTTGTACATCATGTGACAATGACATGCCATTTTATGCACACCTTATGTACAGGCCTAAGATGAAGGTGAGATGGGAAGTGCAAAGTGTAATGGATTTAATGCTTGCGAATTAATTCCGGGTCAGCATTGTGGCATCACGGGCTTTTGCAGGCTGAATCCCTGGCAAGCCAGGGTGAGTCGGGCTGCGGGCTGAGATTTTTAGAAAAAAGGTGTATCTCTAGTATCGATGTTATGGATTGTTGCGTAAAAGCTATTAAATTAAAAATAAATCGCGTATAAACAGCGCCTATCATATCACACAGCTGACGAAGTCCGGAAAAGTGTTACCCGCGACTCTAATCATCTGACAAATTTCACATCCGCTTGGAAACGAACCGGTCCTGCATTACACATGGACATCGAGCGGAATGACCTCATAGGTCCACCTGCTGGACAGGACTCCGCAGGTCAGGCGGGCCGCTTCTGTGCAGGGTCCGCCGGCCCCGGTCACCGCACGTCATCGCCGCGGCCGGCAGGGCTGGGCGGTCCGCTGTGAAGCTGCGGGAGCCTGTTGCCGGCCGGCCCGGCCGCGCTGATTTATTGCAAGTGAAGGGACAGCGCGGCCTCACACAAGACCGCTGCCAGCCTGCACGGGTCGTGCCACGCGACTGGTTTGGACCCTCGGCTCGGCTGGGAATGCTGCCATGTCTGGGTGCGCTACCAGGCAGACTCGCAAGATCGGTCAAGGATGATCGGTAGTCTGCACGCCAGTCAGTAATCACGCGACCCGTTGGGAGCCTGTTGTGAATGTTGGTGGTACCAATGTCACGGACACATTAACATCATTTTAACGGCAGAAGCCAACAAATTTGAAATAATGGCTGGTGGCAGCTCTCAAAAGCCGCCTCTGGAGAATCCTCCAGACCAGTTCTGTCAACCCCGGCTGATACGCATCCGAAGTTAAAGAGACCTCGAACGGCGCGTGTGATACATGCACCGATCGCGTTTCCCGTGCGAGTCCGTCCATCACGAACGCGCACACGACGCGCCGTCTGTCAATCGCTCTCCTCCGATTGCCCCGATACTGACCAGTCTGCACGCGAGCGCTCTGCGCCATCTCCTCCGCCCGGTCCCCACGCTCCGCCTGTCACGCGGCCGCCGCCTCCGCCGGAACCGACGCAATTAAAACCGGAGCTCTGCACGGGGCATCCAGTCAGCGTGCCGCCTCGACGTGCGATACGATCGCGTCACCGACCAAAGGCTGCGGCGAGCGGCGGGGATCCGCGACAGGGGCAGAGCGCGTCCGTCCAAGTCCCGGCCCGGCCGGCTCCGTGTCCGCCGATACGCAGCAGGCCGGTTGCACACACGCGGACACTTTTGCCGGCATAGTTGAGGGCCGGTTTGGCGAGGCTGCACGGCCCACCTGTGCCGTATACAAATCGCCGCGCGCGATGCGGCCGGCGCGTCACAAAAACCGGCTCGTCGTCACGCAAACAATGGGGCCGGTCTGCCTGTGGCGGCGGCCGGCGCCGACCGATTCTCACGTGCAACTCAGCTGATCAGGCCGCCGCCGGCGGGCCGGGCGGGCCGCGTGCTGGTCGACGCGTCGCCGCGGGTCCCACGGCGGCGCCCCGGGCAGTGACACGGTTTTCGCCCAGGATCAGCGCAATGCCGTTGAATTAGTGTGAGCTGGTGCTGGAAGAGGTGGGGTTGTCAGGCGCGCTTGACACGTAAATGCTAGTGCGGAACATCATAAAATGGATGAGATGCTCACTCTAAAAAACGCAACTCTTTTTTGCCGTTTTGTTGCCTTGTAGCTATATTGGTCAATTTTTGGTTCACATGACGAGAGGACAATGTGAATGACCCCTCAAACGTTAGAAAGCTGTACTCGTGACCGCTAGTAGGAGCATGACTGCCAGCGCCTTTGGAGCAGGTTCTTTGGCAAAGTTGTCATCATTCTGGTTCGTTGACGCGTTGTGATAAGAAAACTAGTTTGCTCCTAGCGTATGTTTTTGTTTGACGGCGTGCTACTTTTGTTGACTTGCCAGGAGGTCAATGCTCGGTGGAGCTAAGCCAAGCAGTTTATTGCACACGACTTCGACTCAACCGAAAGCTCTCGAGGCTTACCTTCTCGCTAGGATTGGGACCTCTAATATGACCGACCAGGCGGACTGTAAGGTAGAGAGGAAGACTCGATATCAAGACGAATGGGGCCCAACACACCTTTCCTAAAGCATTGCTCACATACGGTTTCCCAGCTTTGGCAGAGGTTGACCATTTCAATTTGAGCACGAAGCAAACATCAAATGAAGACAACAATGTTAAAGTCACAGTCTCTTCAAGTGATTCTAATGCCTACCTTTTCACATCAAATTTAGGAAGTACCTACTATCACCCGGGCAACATAATACAAATTCAAGGCACCCACCCTGACTTGTTATCGTGCCTTCTCGTACATGAAACATGGACCACACCTGTCCGCACACATACCTCAAACATCACAAGTTAGCAATAAACGCTTTATTATGTTTCGGTGTAATCAAGTCATGTGTGGAAAGCTCCTGCGACAAAGGCATCCAGAGGTGAGCTTAAGACTCGAAATAGCACAGGTCAGCTGCCGATTCCGGAGAAAACCCATTGCGCTCGTTGCCACTTACTTCCGACATAAATCGCGCCTTCGATGACCTTACCGGCATCTCTTGAACTATCCCGAAACGCTTCCTAATCATAAGTTTATATTTCCCCCGACCAGTTGGGTAACTCGCTGATAGCCGCTCGCTCAGAACGCCACAGTTCGGAGGCCCGTATTTGCAGCACCGTCCGTTACAGCACGGGAACTTTACGACCACCACACGGTCCAGTTTAAGGGACCGGACAGCCGCGTGTGAGCGTCCGGCTGGCGGTTCCCGTCCAGCATCGGCATCAGCATATCTCCAGGCGAAAGACCATCTGAGAATAATGACACCAGGAACACCTCACGCAGCACATATACCTATGTCAGCTTTTATATGCAGCAACAGTTTGGTGGTAATAATGCTCTGTACACGCTCCACTTACTTTTACAGATAGGTTACAGCACACGCCGGAGCACCACCGCAGGGTATGAATCTGGAGCGGACTGGCAGACTGGACCTAGCAGGGCCCTTCCCGTCACCATGATAGAAGAGGGGGCGAGGGGTCGACGCGACCCGTTGAAGGTTTTCTGAGGATACCTCTCCGGCATGTTATACGATCGTGCCGAAATTATGACTAACCCATAGGACATCCATTACGGGCGTTTTGGCGACAAAAACACGTCCCGAGCTCTTTTGGCTTCAGACCAGCGGCGATTTGCGATGTACACTGCACGGCGATCCACGGCCGGCGTAAGCGGCAACCGACGGTTCCGCGGAACTCTCGCAGCTGGCTGACGCTGTTACATTAACAAATTAACACATCATATATGTAAGTCCAAAGCGCATAACATCATACACCGTTGTACTCAGGATTAAGCAAGAGACAGGCCTGTTTACGTTCGAGTCGCATTGAGGCTGGTCTAGTACATATGACCATAAAAAGTCGGGGAAAATAAATTTTCGGGAAATATTGACATATGACCTGCCGTAATTGGGTCAGTTATTGACCTAGAAACATAAAGCTTATTTTCGGAAAAAGGCAGGTGGTTTGCATTACCCCTCTGTCAGTTTGCGTTCCGAAAAACGGCGAATCAGGGTGAGGGTTAAGGTGATCTGACCAGTAGCAGTGCGTCTGGATCCATCGCTGTACATGCAAATTCGAGGCAGAGCATCTACCGAATAACGCACGGACCACCAAAAAACGTACGCATCAGTATAGTGCCGTTTGTGGACCCATCAAAATACGTACGTATCCAGACGTATGACTCCTGCACATCATGCTAATTTCACTTGTTGCGCACGAACCACCCACCGAAGGATGCAGGAGCCGACACCGTTATGTGCATAGCCTTCAGATCAGTCGGCAAAACCCAGGCCTTTGTTGGATTTCTTCGGGCAGAAAAGGCACCAATCTTCAGACTTCCGAATGTTACCTCTTTCGCGATCAGTTACAAAACTCACCTGCAGCTCACGGTGAGAGCTCAGGTTTGCGGATGGAACTGATGCCAGGCGAAGACGATCCAAAATGTTTTTGTTTTTTTGCGGAAAGTTTTTGTGAAGTGAGGTGGACTCACTTTATGCTTGGGCTTGTATAGCACACGCAGAGTCTAGTCCAGAAGACATGACAGAAGCAAAAACAGCGTGCACCACAGGTAACAGACATACGCACTTTCTCTCAGTCGCACGACATTGGGCTAAGCGATTCAGACAGGGTGCGAGGCTAGCTTGAGACATCCTTAAAGCATGGTGCCTCGATTTAGACATTACATATATATATATATATATATATATATATATATATATACATATATATGAACATATGATAACCAGGCCTTTGTTTGATAGAGGTGCAGTTTTAGTCTAAACTAGCTTGCGCTTTAATCTAATAATCACCTGATGCAATGGTAAATCAAAACGTAAGACTTACGCTGAAGGAATTCCTTTAGGCTAGATGATATCGCAACTGCAAGACATGCATGCATATTGTGTTGTTGGGAGATGATGAAATTACCTAGGGTGTGGATAACGTAATGATATAGTCGCTAAATCATGCTGACTTTATCTTACAGCTCAATAAAATATTATTTTGGTCTCTGGTCAGCGCTCCGGCTCATGCGCCGCAAGGGCAAACATTCATAGATTGTAACTACTTTGACTGGCAGTTGTGGCATGCTATTCACGTGGTAGACGTCGGTAATTTCTTGCTGTATCAAGGTTTCGGATCAAAGTCACGTGGCTGCTGTGGCAGCTGTTCCGTCACATTACCGAACGGCCGGTGGGTGTTTTAGCTTGAATGAAACTGAATTGAATGGAACCTTGAATTGGATGGAACCTCCCATTGGACGAGAGACAAGCTTATCAACGTGTTCGAGAAACTAAAGGAAGGTCTATTTTCTGTCGAGTTCTGATAGACGATGGAAAAATCAATGTTTGAATGCATCATATCGTAAACGTCAAACGCTGTTGATCTATTCGTAAATGTGAGCCTCGCCTCAGCATCTCGTCGTATCGATGCCTTGAATGCCGAAACAAATCACAATTCGAGTATATTAAAAACGCTTCAATCGGAGTCCGTTTTAGCAATGTTAGTACAGCAGCGACAGAAGCCCTAGCGGCGGCGGGGCACCTGGCTTATCGAGGCTAGCATTTTAATTGGTGTGTGTAGTCGCCCATCCAATTACGTAATGGAATGTAAACGAGCTAGATAGGATGCAGTTAAAATCACTCCTGTCAATTTCAAGATGAAATGGGTGCCTCGAGCGCTTACCAACAAGCTCGTAATCTTGGTCCCTGTTTATCTCGGTACCCTATCGAATTGATCTTCAGGGCTTATTCGCTACTTGTGAGACTGTTCCCGCAAATGTCGGTCATTATCTGGTGATGCCAACAACACCTCGGAACGCAAAGAGCTGTGAACGATCGCCAATCAACTTCGCCAACTGTCGGATGGTGCACGAACAAGATAGGCAAATGCACAAATAGATTAGTATGCTTTAACTGCTTTCCCCGAAAACCAGCCTCCATTGCAAACTCATCCAATGTTAACAGCCAGGAATGTTATATTTGGTAAGCCGGGGTCTTCTTGTGCCCATCTACAGATGATTTTTTGCCGATGCTGAGCGGAGCGACCCAGGAGTGACTCACCGTCGGCGCTGTGGCAACGTCTCGTGATCGGGGCATTCCACAGCAGATCAACCGGCCCCTGACCTCAGGGGCACAGCTTGACTCTTAGTGTGGGGGTGGGAATGGGGGGGGGGGAGTTGGGGGTGGGGGAGCACAGGGTTGACAAAGGGCCCCCTTGAAGGTGAAAGACCCCCAAAATGCCCCTCATTTGTCAGTTTCTCATTTATTGTAAAGAAATATAAGATTTGATAGAAAAAACAACAACAAACACGTCAGTCAGCACACGTTCGCCATTTCAATTTCCATAATCTGCGACTAAGCTACGTTGCCAGATATCAGATCAAAGCTTCGAGCTTCAGCTTCAAAGCTTCGGAACCAGACCTGATTGCTTTGCAAGGCAGACGAAATATATTTAGCGTTATAAGCTTTACCACATCCAAGACCACATCACGGCGACAGACTAGTCCGCACCAGGACAGTGTCGACCTAGCGCAGAGCGCCCGAATCTGCGGCCAGCGTGGGTGGGCGCGGCCTCGACTGCGAGTGTGAGTGAGAGAGTGCGAGAGTGAGTGAGTGAGTCACCGGTCCGGCCGTGGGATCCGATCACCCGCCGCCGCCACGGGCAGTATTTATGGCAGAGATGGGCGGCGGCGACCCACCCGTAACGGCTCGTATCAAGGCTGCGGGCGATTTACAGCAGCCGACGCTGAGCCAGCGCTGCGGGACCGGTCTTATTCGCACTCACCGGCAGCGGCGGGCGGTGCAGGTGTGCGGCAGCGGTCTCGGCCCCCGAACGGATGAGCACCAGCGAGGCGGGTCCTTCGAGCTGATGTCAGCCAGTCATAAGGCCGAGTGATGCATGCGCTGCACGTGGGATAGTCGTCAGGGTCGCCATAAACTCACCGGCCGGAGCGCCTGGACACCCAGCGAGGGTTTCGGCTCCGTCAGGGCCACGGTCAGTTCCATGCGAGCGAGCGTTACCATGGCCAACTTTGTGTAACAGTGACGTGACGATTTCTGCTACCATAATCGCTTGGCGTGACTTCTTGAAAATTTTGAATTTCGTAGAAAAGTTTAGATTTATCGCGCTCTAGTACCTACAGCTACAGGACTAGAAACTGGACTAAATAAATATGCTATTTTGACGTTATGAGTCGGAGGCACTTTTTAAACAGCCATCAACACTCAGCATACCAGGCTGTGCTGGTTGAACGACATTACAAAGCATACAATAGTTATCTTGTCAATACTCCACGTTTTAAGCTGCGCCTATGATCGTGTCTCGCGATCATAAGTACAGCTTAAAACATCAGGCACTGACAATATAACCGATGCTTCCTTGATAACGTCGTTTAACCAGTACCTCCTGGTGTATCGAGTGTTATTAACTGTCAACACTAAAACTGCACTAATAATGCCGAAAAACCAGGAGGTCAATGTCTGTCTTGCCCACAACATTTACGTGTTTTGAGCTGCGTGCAAGTAATATTTATTTTTGCGGCATAGTATGAAAGGTAAGCATATATGCGACTGCAACTACCGTACAGGTGATACCCGAACTTAAATCATTGGAGCCCGGCGCCTGGGGGAATCAATCCAGATAGGGCATGAATACGATGGAAAATCCTGCTTTCATGAGTTTGTCAGGTGGAGGTGCACAGATGTTAAACTACGCTCACTATGTACCTCCGGGTGGAATGACGCTGGCTTGATGCAGTCTTCCATCAAGTGGACTGCATCAAGTCAGCCTGCCGACCTGAATCAAGGAGGTGAACGAACTTCGAGTAGCTTACATTTGCTGCTGAGTGTGACAGAAGTTGAAGAAATTTTTAAAATATTTTTGGTGGTTGTCTTAAACTGGGTTACGTAGTGCGCACCCATGTAGTTTTTATGGTCAGCTTAAGTCACTGCGCGAGGCAGGTATCGTGAGAGGTGACGTTTGCAGGTCCCGGTCTTTTACCGGCGCGCCTATGGGTTGGACAGTGTTATGATCGATTTTTGACTTGCACATGTGGGTGGTTCGTTTGCTCACATCGTGCAGCTGGTGTTTCGTCTCTACCTACTCTGGTGGCCGTCAGCAAAATATGACCTCATCCCTTAAAAAAGGGTAGAATTCGGACAGACCCATGGTTTAAGAACGATTGACCGTGAGAGTCTGCACACATTGGTCTGCACTTTTGCCAGTTTGTCTGCCCGTTTTCTCCTCCGTCAGAAGAAGTTAATCTCAGCTTGCTATGGCGTCTAGTCGCCGAGATCCGGGCCTGTTTCCGACCTACATTCCTCATATTTTCGCGATACGAAAATCCTACGTCATTTCTCGGGTTAATGGAACAAGGCGATGAAAAAATGGTGATATTTGAACGTTGCAGAAGTACGCCGGCTGATCAAACAGCCTGCGTAAGTTTGAAAAGAATGGCCGTTTAAGCCGTTAAAAGCGCGACTGGGTGAGGACATCTCCCACGTAACATCATTATCTCTAACTGACCTTCCGCCAGCATCACTTCACTGTTTATCGACATAACAACAATCCGACGCCAAGACACGCTCGAATAGGCAGCGGCAGGGGCGCGCAATCAAACCTTTCAGACTCCATGCAGGAAGCCAAACCTGACCGTCACGGTGACGCGTGATGGAGGCCAGTCACGTAACCCGTCAGGCCGTCTGCAGCTAAACAAACTCATAAAAGGAGCCTCTAAACGGGCGCCGCGCCGGCGGTGCGCCTTCTTCTTGCCCCTGGGAGCCGAGGCAGCAGCCGGCTGCTGAACGGCTGCCGGCCCGGCCGTACCGTCCCGGCTAAAAGGGTTCCGGGAGGAGCGGTGCTTCTGCGCAGCGGCAGGTGACCTCGGCGCTCGCCGCGAGTCGACGCTGGCCACGCCGCCCTCTCATTTGTCTCCGCCGACTGCAGATCGACAGATTCCATCAGAGCCCACCCGTGCCCACCCAGCCGCGACGTTAGAGCGGGGAGGGAGAGCACGCGCTGACAGCGGAGCAGGTGCACACTGCGCTGCGGGAGTCGGCATGGGTGTGCGTTTCGGCAGGGTGCCAGCGTCGATAGGGGTGCGCTTGTCGACAGGGGTGCCCGTGTCGACAGTGGTCAGTGTCTGTCGACGTTTCGACAGAGGTGCGTGCGTTGGTGGGGTACATTCATTTCGAAAGAATGCACTCAGGCATGGAGTGAAATTATGCATGACCGCATATATCGACAGGGGTGTACGTGTCGACTTGGGCGGACGTGTCGGGATGGATGTAGATGCCAACAGGATGGTGCACATTGACAGGGAGCACGCGCTGACTGAAGTTTACATGTCGCCAAGAAGTGCTCGTGCCTTAATGAGGACACGGAAAGCTCAAGGCCATACAACTGGCCAGTCCTTTTGACAGCCCGAGGTCTGGAGCCCACCCTTGCAATCTCTCTGCTGCTCGGGCGGTAGGGGGGGGGGGGGGGAGAGGATGGATGGTCGGAGGCGTCCAGAGGTCTGTGGGCTGGTCTGCACTGCCCTCAGTCGCTGTCGCAGCCTGTCTGTCACCGCTCCGATGCGGGCGATAGCGTTCGGCCGCCGACGGCTGTATTGATGGCGCGGGCGGGTCGGGCCTGTCGGACAGTCAGTCCTGCACTCCACGGATCCTGGTAACATGGCACACAACGCAGTGCATGGGATCATGGTGGCGGACAGAACACGATAGCGTGGCGGGGAACACCGACTGGTAGCATGACACGCTGCAGTGTGTAGTGACGTCAACTAAGACGGTGTGGTCTTGAAGTAATTGAGCTGCAGCAACACGTCTGTTGGCTGCGCCTTGTGCGCGTTTCACTGATCGCTCATCTGACCGGTAAAGCAAACTGTCGTTTGATCCCACCTTTCACTCCGGAACTATCCGAAAATGTGAGGTTGGGGTGCATAAAGGCTATGGGGTGTCTAAAAAACATGGTACAAGCACACCACTCTTCCCAGCGGACCGTGATGTCAGCAACGAGCCTGCATCCACAGCCGCCGCCGGTCCGCACGCCCCCAGAATAGGGTCCGGCCGCCACTGCTGCACACTGGAAAAGGCGTGGTACAGGATCCCAGGACCGAAGCTGAGCCTCATCTCCCGTACGATGCGGCCCTGAATGTGGTGACGGGTCTCCCGTGGGGTTGGGGTCAGACGTCCAGACTCATCCGGCTGTAGGTGCGCTCGCGCTCACTGCGAATGGATAAAAAAGAACGAAAAGTGGAAGTATTTTTCCTGCCCTGGTCGCGTTGTCACGGGTACATGCACAAACAAGAGAACGAACGCTTAGCGAGGCATCTGAATTAATGTATAAATCAAGCTGGCGCGTAAAAAACCTAGTGAATGGGTGAAGGCATACGTGGAAACCTTACAAACTCCATTGGTTCCATCGATGCGACAATTCTGCTTCACCGCGCGTTTTGGAGTGAAATAGATCAGCTCCACGTGCACATGGACCTTATGGTTTCTCTACATACCACCAAGCTTGTTTCCTTCTTTTGGAGTCGTGTATCAGGGTGTGGGATCATTTTCGAGGGGCTGGACCATGTGCGCTCGTGAAAAATTACCGAATACAATGTCCAGCTTAAGTGCTGATTTTATACAAAAATCCTTCGGAAACTCGGTTGATTTCCAGCCGCACGTTTTGCAGCCCAGCGGTGTGCACATATTCACCCTCTTGCCTGAATTTCAAGTTTTCCATTCATTTTTTAAATTCATCTCTACACCTGTAACATGACATACTTCATACAATTCGGTGCATTGTTCCATCTTTATTACCAGCTCGCACATGCTCTTGCATACTTGCGCGTTGCTGGAATTCAAGACCCGTACATTTTCCTCTCATGCAAGACAGACGGGATATAAACGAATACACTTCCACAGCGCTACCATATTACGTAAGCCGTAAAGTTTGAGATTGATGATTGCTCAGGTGTAGAAAATCACGTTTGTCATGACCGGCTTGACGCGTCCATGACGTATCGTCATAGACATCAGGCGATTACACAGCGGTGGATAATCTGGTATTAGCGACTAAAGCCACCAGACAGCGCGGCCCGCCCCGCCAGCTGTCCGCGGCCATAAATACTCGTTAGCGTGCCGGCTGCGGCAGGCGAAAAAACCGCCCGGGCCCAGCCCAGCGGATCATCAGATCTGCGCGGGTCATGACAACCACAGTGACCGGTTTTTATCCATTTCATCTCAAGTTCCCGTCGGTAAAACTTTCATTCATCGACCGTGCTGGGCCGCGGGCAGCGTCGCCGCGTCACCGACACAGGACGTCTCCCACCTGTTACCCGCACCTCGCACTCCCGCGTGCAGCTACATCATGACCCGTCATAGCCCCGGGCCCCTGAGGCATCACTGCCCGTCGGTGGCGGAGCCCCGTTTGTCTCGGCCGCGGGGGTTGGGGTTGTGGGGTGGGTGGGAGGGGGCGCTGTCCACACCGGCGGAGCTCGTGCCTCCCTCCCACGGGAAGCCAGGCGCCCGCGGCCGACCCTGGTAGTCGGCGGGGCAGAGGGGAGGGGCGGAGGCAACACAGCCTGCAAGGTCACGCCACCACCCGCGGGGCACGCTCCGGAGGTCAAGCGTCGACGTCCGGCGCCCCTGCACACGTACCCACGCTGATAAAATGTTTTTCATTAGGCGCGAGTTCACTACGGCGCCATTAATCACGGCGGCAGCATCGTTTGGGAGCCTTAGATTCCGCCATGGCGCCGATAAATCTGGGCCCCCCTCGGCGCCCACGGCCTCGGTACAGGTGCAACCAGCGCCGCACCGTCAGCCCGACGTCTTGTCAAGTCACCCTGCCGAGCGTCGGGGCTTCCGCCACGGGGCGACCGCCGTGCGGCGCCCAGCCGGCTGCGCCGCTCAATTGTTCCTCTGACGACGAATTTATGCAGGAAAAAACGGCGGGTGTTCAAGGATGCCACTCCTCGCCGCTGTTTATGGGTTCGGCGTCATTATCGGCTAATGGCTAAAAAAGCTGCAGGCTTTTGTAGAAGCTGGACGGCTGCACGATACCTGGTGAAGCTCTGACCAGCTCCGTGCGACAGACGTACACCACAGAGTGGTTTATAGCACAAGTGGGCCTGCCGTTCGCGTTCGTAACAGGACGTCGCCCCTAAGCGCACGTGACGGCGAGTCTCTTTTACTCCAGAATATGGGTAGGGAACGGTGTCTTCCCTACATGCAGCGCAGGGTACCGTAACAAGTTACACGATCGGTATGCAGGGTCTGCTGCGCTGTAAATACCACAACTGTTACAAAACATGCTATTCTATCCACGGTATTTTTAAGCGAGCCACTTTGGAGGAGAATCGGCCCAAATGCGAGCTTGTCACGTCTTGAATTCGGGCGCAGGACATCAGTTCTGGGCACGTTTTCACGGCGCGACATTCTAGCGAGCGGGACCGGTCGCGGGCTGGCTTGCGCCACTGGGTGCGGCTCCGTGGGAGTGCGACGACGGCACTCGCGCCGCACCTCCGCGCGCGTCCCTGAGCCGGCGCACGACCCCTCCCCCTTCCAGCTCTTCACACCTGCACCGACGCGTCTCGGAGGCATGCAGGGCATGGAAATGCGCGGGATGCCGCCGCCCGTAACACCTGCGCAGCGTGCTGCAGACGGCGAACCGCGACCCCGCAGCACGGTACAGATTCTCGAGAAAATCGGCCGCACCCGGCCTTGACTGTCCAGCGACGCTAATGACGCCCCGGCGGCCAACGCGGCGCACGCGCGCCACTGTTTGTTTCGTTACTGGCTCCATTTACCCAGTGGCGTGTAAACATGCCGACTTCAAAGAGCGCGCCGCCGGCCGCCGCCGGCCGCGCGGCAGACACCGCGGAGCCGCTGACGTCAGCGTGACGTCACCACTTCGGGCGTGGACCGTCGAGCGCGCGTAAGCAGTGCACACTGCGTCGCTGCAGCGCCGCACCGTGCATCGGACGGGATGGCTCCAGCGCGTCTGCTCGCGAGCTGCAGTTCCGCCCGGCTGGCTGCGGATCTGCAGCGGCGCAGAACCTCCCACTTCAGAGCTCAGCTGACAGCCGAGCCTGGTGGTATCCGCAGCGCCATGGGGCCGTGTGCTCGCACTGTGATACGACACCGACGCGTGGCTCTCCGTGGTCGTTCCGTTGGCTGCCACGCCAGGCGTCATGTTGCGCCACTGGAGCCGCAGTTCATCGGTGCCGTAATACCGTGCTCGACGCGAGGCGGGCGCACTGCGGCGCGCGCGCGAGACGGCTCCAGCCAGTCTACAGGGTCACGCTCACCGCACGGCAGTCTTGTAACACCTGTTCAGCCTACCAAACAAATTACCTGCCTGCTTCCAGCCGCTGATACAAGCGCTGCTTTGCATACGGATATAAACACAGCGGGTGATTGCATCTTGCAGCAACGCAGTGCGACAATGTAAACAGAGTCTGGCATATGCCGAGCAGTCATCAGGCACTGGTGAGCAGGAGGTACTGAGACCTGCGGAGGCAACCGTAGCCCGTTCCGAATGAGCGCGCGCAAAACAGATCCAAATCGTTGGAGCGAAGAGCCTGAAGGCGCATGCGCGTCACGCGATGAGAAGCATCTGAACGATCGCATTGCACCATTGCAATGGTGTGCTGTGACCAGCCCGTTGGTCTAATGCATCGGTCGGACGGGGATTTCGTACCAGAAAATGCGGGTGTTCCGAGACCAGTCGATCGCCGGCACACCTCTGAGGATCCCTCGATAGTCTAGGGTATAAAATATTTGTTCTTGATAGTAGATAATTGGTTAGCGATTGGTAGTGTCTGATTGGCTATTGATTGATAGTGCATGGTTGATCAGTGTATAACCGTGAACCAATCCAACGACTTCGTCATAAACACGCAAGTAGAAAGAAAGTAATGTATACTTTAAGACAGGTGGTGAGTTGTGTGTAGTTTTCCGCTCGTTGGGAGCTGGCCACACACAGATGACGCTTTTTCAGCTTAAATGCTCCTCTCTAGGTGTTGCTCCGAATTATGTAACTTCGTACATCCGGTCCCGGCTGGAGGAAGATATTAGCGGACAACGTCGATTAGTTTCACGAAAAGTTAGCTGTTATGAGACAAGTTCCAGGTGCCTGAATTCGTCGAATATGACGGCGAAGATAGGCGGAGCGTATCTCACGGATCATAGGTTGATGCAAATTATCCTCAGCTGACTTTTGGTCTCGCTCCTAAAGGCACAGGACCCTTCATGCCGGCACGTTCTTGGAATCCATCAGCTGTGTGTTGTCGCGAGAACTCTGGGAGCGTTTTGTAACCGAGCTAGTCTAGTCAAGCCAGCATCCCATTCCTTCAGAGGGTCGGCGCCGTGGGCACTCCTGCATCCTTCAGAGGGTCGGCGCCGCGGGCACTCCTGCGTCCTTCAGAGGGTCGGCGCCGCGGGCACTCCTGCATCCTTCAGAGGGTCAGCGTCGCGGGCACCTCTGCTGCCAGCGTTCACGGCTGGGCAAGTCGCCGTCCAGGCTGCATTGTAGGCCGGCCCTGCGAAAGCCCGACATCAGCGTCGGACCACTCTCGGCCAGCCGCAGCAGTCCGAAGCCCGACGAACTGGTCCGGTGCCGTGCTCGCGGCCACTTGTCGTAAATCACTGGCGCCGATCTGTGCCGGCATCAGACACAAGTATAATGTAGCCTCTGCTCTGAAGGCGTCTAGAAAGATATCGGGGTGCGGCGGGCTGGGCACACCCACGATCGCGGTGCAGTCGGTGGGAAAACCCGCCGGCTGGCCTCACCACCTCTGCGCGGAGGTTTTGATGTGTTGGCAGCAGTCCCGCCTGATACGGCGTGTTCAAGGATCGCCGGGCCACACGACCGTGCCCAGGGTCGTGCTCCGCAAGACGAGGCGGGACAAGCAGCTGACTCTCACCCAAGAGGCCAGGAGGCATTGCGGAAGACGCCACGTCCTGGGCCGCGGCAGGCTGGCTGGCCTATCAGGGTCTACTGACGGCGTCGGGCTAACGATGTCGTCATAGCCATGACCACCACGGCGAAATCCACTACATAGGCCAGCCAAGATCCTGGGCTGTGCGCAAATAGCCTCGGCCGCCGGCGTGCCCTGAAGAGCGGCCATCGCCAAGCTTCTCGCCGATGTCGCGGCAGATCCTTTAGACCTGGACAGTTGCACTTCTCCAGCACATGCCACCGTTCTAGAGCTTAGAGAGGGCACCTGAACTCACTGCGAAACGTATTCGTGGATGAAAGTGAGCCTTCACCTGACAGGGTCGTACTCACAACGCTGGTGTTCGTATTTAACGTGATCGTTGATCGTCTACAGAGATGTGGCACGATGGCTTTCTCAGTAGAAAACTTGGTCGTAAACTTGGTCGTAAACTTGGTCGTAACCTGGCTTGGGCGTATAAAAGGCTTCTATAAGTGACATTACGGTTGCACTGTTTCGTTCTGAGGCACGTAACAGTTGCATCCGACTTTTCGAGGATATGCGCTTTTGGCCTACAAGGGCCTAAACTTAAACGTTCCACTTGGCTACAGTTTCCGCATTACTGCATTACCTCGTGTTGACATTAAATCGCGATTGAGCAAACTAGCGGTGACGACAGATCCCTGAAGGTAAGTGGAAGACAAACAAGCGTATTCCAAAAAAAAAAACAGACTGCTACCCAAAACCTCTCTCCTTGCGTCCATTCGACTAACAAAAACAATGTTGCGGACGACAGCTCGCAATCATTGCTGTCAAATCACCCTCCTAACGTTGAGGAAACGTACAATAGACCATGCGGCACGCAAGTATAGGAAATCTCAGGAACATCGCCAGACTTTTATTCGTGCTCAACTTCGACGTGAGTAAAAAGCTGGCAACCCATCCATTATTTTCAAGTCTAGAAATCCAGTTTCCTGAAAAAGGGATGCGCACATATCACTGCCTTTCAAAATCTGTTGGGTCACTATCAATGTCCCTCGTGCATTTTTCGGGGATTTGGTTCCTCCCTTATTCAATAATGACGTTTTTGGGAGTGTTCTAGGCAGTGCCTGAGGTGAAATGATCGGATACCTTAAAAAATATTTGTAGGTGATCCCAGCAATCATTTCCTCCTGTCTCACCTATGGTGAATGTTGATATTTTACCAAAGATGGCGACGGATAACCTGATTCCCACCCCTCTCGCACTCCCCATTGACTGGGGAGGGAGGCACTACCGACCTATCCCTGCTCGCGGATGTTTTCTTCTTCTCTTGCCACTTCGTCGCGGCCCTTGACCCCTACAGACAAGGTGACATGTCATGGCGCACAGTCATGAGAATAAGCCGATCGGTATCGCCCGAAGCCACTGACAACGCTCGCCCTATCGGACCGCCCGCTGCTAGCCGGCTTGTGACGGACGGCGTGACAGGCGCGTAAACCAATCAGTTCCGGGCCTGCAGCTGACGTCATCATCGCCGAAGCAGCCGGAACAATGAGATCAGTTACACCAACGATGCCGGCGGGCGTCTCGAGGCCCCGACGGTGACTGGGAGCGGCGGAGGCCCGTACAGGGGCGGTGGCGTTCTGTATTCATGTGCTACGCGTCCGCACCTAATTGGGCGATCATTAGATCACGTCTGCGCATCTCAGACGTCAAAACAGCGACGGAAGTGCTCATTTCCGAGTCACCTTCATCATGGAGTGATGAGGCGGCGCGCCGCGGTCTTTCGAAGACAAAGCTATCCACGCAAAAGTATCGTTTTCGCTTTTTTGGGCGGCGATGCATATTCAGAGCTGCGCGAGTCGGCACGGGTGCGCACGAGGGACAATTAATAACCGCGGATCCCATTCCACAGTCAAGGCCGGTGCACCATTAAGGAAAATGATTACAAAAAGATGAATCGACGGCGTAAACAGCTTTAAATGTAGCTGCGGCTGGAGCCGGCCGTGACATCGAGCTCGGTGACAGCTCAGCCAGCGACGGTCCCCGGCTCGGTAATGTGTGGACCCGTCGTTATCGTAGCTTCGCTTGGCGCGCGCGTGCAATTCCCTCTCGACGAGTCCATTAACGCCGCACGACCGCGGCCTTGGAACATCTCACCACCCACCGAATGATGCGGCTGTGCTCCTCGTCAATACTCATCGCTTCTCTAAATTATTGTCTTCCCGATAGAAATCAGGGCGAAGCGGCGTGTTAGACACCTTTGGGAGGCATAATTTCGGGGTCCAACTGGCCGAGCGGAGCGGCCGCGGTCGATGATTTATTCCCGGCCGATTGGGCCATTGTTTCTTGCCCTTGAAAGCGGATGGAAATTCGTGCGGCATTATAGATTGTCCGTCAGATTTGCATAATTTGCGGAATTATTCGATAGCTGGAAGATCGGGTGTCGGTGCCTGCCTTCTACGACATAGACTTTCTGGGAAGTAGATGTCGGCAGGCAGAAAAGCTGCTGAGTCTGAACTGGGTCGAGAATGAAAGTCTGCAGCTGATAGACGTCAGAACGTGATGGACGTGTCCTTCATCACGATATATCGCCATTTCTTTGGCTTGCCTGACAGTGCTTGTTTTGTGCAATCAGCCGCGCTGCCTTGCAAGAGTGTAGGAGCCGTTACATCTAACATAAGCCACCATCTGACGAATTCGATGAATTTCTTAATGGATGTGACGATAAATGGGATGTGACGAAGTACCTGCAATTCGTTTCGCATTTTTCGCCCTTGCCAGCCAACTTGTGACTTATTTTCTGCCTCCCATCGTTCATCCTCAGTCCATCGCGTGTTGTCCCCCGCCGCCTCTCCTGCCCCCTTCCGGTCCGGTTGCCACGCTTCAGGCCAGCTTCCATGCCCACACCTGGCGGCAGCGCTCAGACACAAACGTTCGCAACGTCACGGACGCAGCTGGCCCGGCCGTGAGCAGTCCTCTAATCGATTCGGAACCGGCAAAACAGCGGTTAATCACGCGCGACCGCGACCCTGCCGGTGGATGACCACAGTCGCCACGCCGGCGCGGCCCCGCCGCAAGGCCCAGCCACGCCGCCGTCGCCGCGCGAAGGACACCCGCGGCGATTACAAATGTTCCGGCGCGCGTGTCGCCGCCGGCCACGGCGCGCGCGCGACAAAGACCCAGCTTCTGGTAATTCACGTGAATGTGGCGCGATCGCGACCCAAGGTTCGCGGAAGCACGGTCGCGGCGCGGCGCGGCTGGGGCGCGCTTCGGACGGGGTGGCGCGCGCCGCCGAGCGGCGCGCCGCGAGCCCGGGTAACGCGGCAGCCGGCGGCCGGGTCAGGGGGTCCGGCGAGAACTATCAACGCGGTTTACTCCGTCGGCTCTCGGTGACATCTTGTTTACCTCAGCCTCGAGACACGGCTGGCTGACGTCGGGGTCTGGTCCGAAGACGGCATTCGGTAAACACACGCCGACGATCCTCGTAGGCGATTTCCAGCCTCGGGCGGGACGGAGGGGTCAGGTGAGAGACGAAGCCGGTAGAACATGCTCGGTGCTGAAGCACGGTTTACCCGACGTGTCCCGGTCCCCGCCCGGAGGTGGGCGGGCGCCGTTATCTCAGGCTGCCGCCCTCACAGAACTAAAACGGGGTCCGCACGATTAGGACATCGATCCCCTCAGTACATACCCACGTCATGCGCGGGCGTCATATCGGCGCAATTTGCCGCCAAACGCTAAGCCAACGCAGGCCTAATGAAGCCAACCGTTGCTACAGTATGTAGCCGGCCAGGTGTGGCAGTGTTGGCCGTGACCGTGCTGGTCCCCCGCGTGCGCAGCAGGCCTCCAGCTGCGTCGGTCGGCCGGCCACACCCGGCTCGGTAAAACAACGGCTCGCTGCCGCCGTCTGTTAGAGCCGGCGCGGTCCAGACAAATACGTCTCAATGGTACAACATCTATAAACAAGCAGCCGAACGAGCGCGGAGGCCGATACCGATCGGCTGAGGTGACGCCACGATTGGGCCAGCTGCCGAGCGAGACACGCCGCAGGGCAGGCTTCGTCGCAGAGCGAGGCCCATCACGAAGCGGGCACGATCGGGCACCGCCCGCCGCCACGCCCGGCGCGCCCGCCCACGGCCCCGGCACTCCCCACTACGTCCCCCGCGGAGCCCCCTGGAGCCCCGGTGCCGCAGGAGCCGCTGGCAGTCGCGGGAGCCGCGTGCGTCGGCGGCAGGAGCGGCGGCCGCCCCATCTGGGTCACGGGACGGGCGCCGCTAAATCAAACAGCACGCGGCCGCCGCGTCGGACAGTTCCATTTGTAGCGCTTTGTGGAGCGGCCGCCGGCGGGGCCGGCGGCCAGGGCTGACCCGGCAGCGGCGGCAGCCCGGGCGCCGGAGAGTGCCGCTGCCCGTCCGCGCCGCTCGACCTGGCCGGCCGGTCACCGGTTGCGGGCCGGCGACGGCTCCTCGCTGGCCTGGACCGCGTGGCGTGGGGGCAAGAGACGCCGGTCCGGTCCCCTGGCTACGTCCTATGTGCGACAGGGCCGAACGAGGCTGGAGCAGGCGGTGACAGGAGTAGCATCTAGTGGACGCAGATACTGACGGGAGTAATGTCTGGTGGGCGCAGACAGTGACTGGAGTAACGTTTGGTGGGCACAGGCAGTGACAGGAGTAGCGTCTAGTGGACGCAGACAGTGACGGGAGTAACGTCTGGTGGGCGCAGACAGTGACGGGAGTAACGTCTGGTGGGCGCAGACAGTGACTGAAGTAACGTCTGGTGGGCGCAGCCAGCGACGGGAGTAACGTCTGGTGGGCGCCGACCGGACACGCACTGATTTCTTCGTCAGGGACTGTGTCCGGGCGCGGCCATCCCGGGGGAGACTGCGCTGCTCTCAGGCGCGTGGACGGTTGAGGGCACCTAGACAGACGGCCTGGACGGTTGAAAGCACCTAGACAGACGGTCTGGACGGCTGAGGCCACCTAGACAGACGGTCTGAACGGCTGAGGCCACCTAGACAGACGGTCTGGACGGCTGAGGCCACCTAGACAGACGGTCTGGACGGCTGAGGCCACCTAGACAGACGGTCTGGACGGCTGAGGCCACCTAGACGGACGGCCTGGACGGCTGAGGCCACCTAGACAGACGGTCTGGGCGGTTCAAGGCACCTAAACGGACGGGTTGGACCGCTGAGGGTACCTAGACAGATGGCCTGGACGGTTGGAGGACACACTGTACCGCGAACACGCCAACTGTGAAGGTGTCACGCCCACAACTCTGAACCGCAGGTGTTTGGGCCCGGAGACGACCGCTACAGGCGCCGCTGCGCAACTGCCCTGCTTTTTAATGACTTCATGCGGTGACACTACAACCCGACAGCGTCTTTATTGTGACAAGATCGTGGGAGCTTTACCTCGTTAAACAACGCTTTAGATAAGACAAATTTTATGACCACGATAAAGGGACTTCGACCGGAAAATAATTATCACTTCGTTAATTTTACGGCCCGCGACAGGTCTGGCCTCGTCACGCACGCATTTGGATATGACATGGACTGGCGGGTGAGCTGCAGTCACCGCCGTTGGTCTCCACGTCGGTCTCGCAGACCGCTTCCAGCCTCGGGGCCTTTGCCGGAGCAGTCTTCGCGTCACGGCTGTTCGCTGAAAAAACGGGAGGCGGCAGGTAGTCCGACGCAAGAGGCCGGCGATCTTTGATTTATCCTCGC
>NW_023596576.1:7686286-7732314 GCF_011947565.3 Pollicipes pollicipes | reverse complement strand
ATAGGGAGGGAGAGAGAGGGAGAAGAGGTTTACAGACCCATAACAGGGAACTTGCCTGATGAGGGAGAAGAGGTTTACAGACCCATAACAGGGAACTTGCCTGATGAGGGAGAGGTCCACAGACCCCACAGGCAGGCCGTCTGGACAGTCAGCTCCACAGATTCCACACAGGTAGGCTGGTGAGGTTATCATTCACCAGTCCCGCACGATGCGGTTATGACGTCATGCACAGGCCAATTGTCCATCGTCCACAGTGAAGGCGTAGTCCGAAAATGTGCCAAATGCCACGATTGGCGGGCATCGGTTTAGTCTCACAGATCTGGCAATCTATTCGCTGCCATCGATTCACCTCCTTACCTTACCGCTTGCGGGCAGCTCGGCTTCAGAACGCAGAGACCATTTTGCATCCACTTCCTTTCTTTGATGGTCGTGACCGTGAGGTCAGCTGTTGCGATGGTGCTTCGTCTCATGATGACGTCATGTGGTGCCGTAGCTCATTTTTTGGTGACGTCACCAATGTCCGTGTCAGTCCGTCCCTGATGACATCAGCTGCTGCCACGGCACCAGTACGCTGATGACGTCATCTTTCACCGTAGTGAGAGATGACGTCATCCCCGTTAATCCCCGGGGTTCTGCTGCGGCTCCGCAATTCCCACCTGGACCCACTCGGCTGATAAGCAGCTTACATAATTTGCATGTTTGTCGGGTCGTCACCGGCCTGCAGGTCTGAGGAGCTTCGCAGCTCTGCACTGAACGAAGCCCTTTGGTGGGGTGCCCTAGCTGTCGGCACATTGTATTAACAATATCTAACGCTGCTAGGAGGCTTAACTTGAAGGATTCGGAGCAGCGTGCTATACACAGCGACAAAAATGAGCAACTTATTTAGATAAGAATAGTACGACTTTTGCATTCACAGGATGTACGCAATAAGCGCATTTCTTCATGATAGTATTTATATTATATATATATATATATATATATGTGTGTGTGTATATATATACATATATATATATATATATATATATTTATTTATTTATTTATTTATAAGTATGCGTAGTTTCACTGCCTATAAAACCTGTGATGATGGTCATTTGTGGACAGAGGGCGGTCCTTCTGGTTGCGTTGTGAGGCATGCAGCCCATGCTTGACTCTTGATTGCGGCTATTTGTGCTGACATTTGTGCTATTTGTGCTATTTGTGCTTATACTTCATTTTATCCAAACTGAACTACGCATCAGACCAACAGCATTTTCTCGTTTTAGTTTTTCCCTCCGTCACGAATCCACGCGCTGCTTTTACCGCCCAGCCCCACTCCGCGTTGATTGTGGTCTGGGCCACAGTTTAACGGTGTGTTACCGAGGACGGAAACAGACTGACAACTCATGAGACACCGGCCGTTTGTTCTACACCCTCTCTCCGCCACAGCGCCGCGGTCGGACTCAGGTGTATGCGCAAGGTGGACCACGACAGTGACCTGGGCTCTCACTGTGCTGTCCACGGCTGACTTGCACCGTAAGCTTGTCTGACGAACATGTGACAGCACTTAAAGTGAGGCCACCTTCAAGGAATGTCAAAGGCCATTCCCGGAAAGGGCGGAATGCTGTGGCTGTGGTGTTTCGAATATCTTTTCTTCGAAAATGAGGGCACAGTGAGCGTTCTGCGGTGGTTAAGCCGTAAACGGACCAGATGGAATCGTCGATATAGACTTTTGGACTCCGGCTCTTTGGCGAATGAAGCTAAGAATGTATTTGCAAACCATTGCGACTAAACGTCGTCAGCCTGTCGGACACTTCGCCAGTAGGATTGTGCACATATGATATTTATACACTAAATCGCAGTAACAATCTGCGTTGAACAAACTGGAAAGCATGATGGAGATGAGCATCAGAGCATTTTGCGCACAAAGACAACAGCTGACGTAGGTGATGCTGGGATTTTGGCCGCCTGACGCGATATTTACACCCCGATGGCGTCCTGCCGAACCCTGCCCATTATTAAGACGCAATCACTTACGATACATCTTGACATAAATTGCCCGACCTTGGTGACTGGCATCTGCTTCAGTGTGTAATCAAGCTGAAGATTTATGGCGATATCGTGAATAAATATAATGTAAATGGGCTAATGCTTATCGTCTAAGTGATGTCGGGTTATCGTTGGGAAACCGTCACCCGGGGCCGTGGTAATGAAATTGACACCTGACGCCGGTGATCCGTGGCTGCGATGGATGGTCAAATCGCTTACAAACGCCGCTCCTTGATTACAAAGCCCCGCGGCGATTAGTTCGGTATCAGCCCATGAAGAATCGATTAGGCTATGCGAAAGTAGGACATTTGAACGATGTGAAGCATGAGAAGCGTCGAATTACAAACACACGTGGGTGAGTGTATGTGTGGGGAGGGGGGGGGGCATACACTGCACATCCCTGCAGTTCCAGGTTACATGTCCTTGCGTTTTGCATTCCATAATACAAACCTTGTTGAATAATGTCCCCAAGCATTGTGCCTCCTACGCTTGGGTTTTCGTCCGTGATGTATGTATGTGGGATAAAGTGCATAAGCGTATAATAGACCAGCGCTGAGCGACGGAGACGTAAATCTTTTCTAGCAGGCTCAGCACACGCAACGGGACGCAGAAAAGGGGTGCGTGAAATCCGCATTTGCCTACGAATGGAAGGGCTTAACAGATTTGCCCTTGAATCGGCCGGGTGGCTACGCCGGCTCTCGCCCGCTGCTCCGCTCTGGTCGCGGCCCGGACATCTTCACCCGCCTGTCACAAGTCTTTAGTGCTTATTGACAGCCGTCTGCA
Organism: Pollicipes pollicipes; assembly: GCF_011947565.3. NCBI lineage: Eukaryota > Metazoa > Arthropoda > Thecostraca > Pollicipedomorpha > Pollicipedidae > Pollicipes > Pollicipes pollicipes. The sequence goes on along the minus strand of NW_023596576.1, from coordinate 7,729,506 downwards.
GCCGGTGGTCGTCTCGATCGGCAGCCAGGCGGGTGCAGGCCAGGGGATGTTGTACACGGCGTGCATGCTGTGCACGCTCGGGGGCGGTCGAGAGACAATCGCCGGATTACTTGAGATCGACGCGATGGAGAGGCGCGCGTCACGATCGCGGCCGGGCGGGTCCCTCCCGCTGGTGCCGCGGGGAACGGAGGGAGCGGCAGAGGTGTGCCACCGAGAGTCGAGCCGGCTGCAAGTCACGCCTGCCGACGGCCGGTCAGGAGGGGAGAGATGGCGAGAGAGAAGGGGGGAGAGAGAGAGGGAGAGAAGAAGAGAGAGAAAGAGGGGGAGAGAGAGGGAGAGCGAGAGAGAGAGAGGGAGAGAGGGAGGAGAGAGAGTATAGAGAGAGCGAGAGTGATAGAGAGAGAGGGGAGGGGAGAGAGAGCGAGAGACGGAGAGAAGGGGAGGGAAAGAGAGAAAAAAGAGAGAGGGAGAGGGAGGGAGGGAGAAAAAGAAAGAGATAGGGAGAGAGGAAGAGCAAGAAAGAGAGGGAGAGAAAAAAGGGGACAGAGACAGAGACAGAGAGGGAGAAAGACAGAGAGAGAGAGAGGGGAGAAGAGGTATGTTTGTCACCTACCCACGCTTTCATCTCCCCATTCCACTGCGCCGCGTCGGTCGCTTTCTTTGATGTTTTACGCATGCTTTTATGCTCGTACTCGCATGAAACTCCTTGTCCACTTACGGTTCTGCAGTGAAAGCAACAGCTCATCCACCAAAACTTCAAACACAAATCGAACGTGCCTGCCAGCAAACTTAGTGCGAAATCAGGGCTCTCTGTCAAAGTCGTATAGGTGTAGGTCTGTTGGTACCCTCTCTCAGGAGTAGCTGACGTAGGGCGAACGTAAGCCCCTGGACTCACTGCGTTGATGGCTGGTTTTGACTGCCAGAAAACAAAAACCGCACGATTTATCGCTGTCGTGACTTGTTTGTAGCTAAAGACAGCGCGCATTGTCGAACTCGTAATGACAGCTATTTGCGCAAATGTCACCTGCAGCTGGCCGACGGCTTAGTGACAAATGACAAATGTAGCAGCTAGCAAACATTTTACCTGTCAGTTCAGGAGCGTGCTGAACCTAAATAACCGGCCACTTTGCACAAACACTTCAGGTCTGAAGACAAACAGCGGAGGGCACCTGTCTCAAGTGCAGACACAAACATCAGACTGTGAATGGGCGCGACCTTCTGCTGGTGGCGCGGGTCGCAGGGACTCGGAGGCCGTGAGGGTCGCGTCGCTGCCGAACCCGGCCCGGGCAGGGACGCTCTGTCACTGACATCGGGTGCGACTGGCGACGGAGCGCCGGCGCGCCCGAGATTCATATGCTCGTCAGGACGGAGACGGGACGCCCGGCGGACCGCCAGGCCGGCCTTGTCCCCGGCTGCGCGCGAGCGGGGCATCATTTGACACGGCCACTGCTCGCCGCGTGAAAGTGAGCGTATTGGTGCGGGCAAATATGGCATGAGAGGAATCTAGTCTAATGTCTGTGGTTATTTATGGCGGCCCGCGCGGATATTGATGGTAGGTTTGTTATCCACAAGGATAGCTTTGTTTATGACGAATTGTCCCACGCTTTTTTGGGGAGCGGATGCATTGCCTCACCTCAAACTCGGCACGTGACATGACACAAAAAGTGCGGTCTAAACTCGGCCCCAGTGGACACTACCATTTCCCTTCGTTGCATAGGCTTCTTGTGTGTACGTATCAGGCTATGACGTAATATTTAAATTCGATGTAATATTCAAGTACAATACATCTGAACACATTCACTTGGAATGAGTATTAAATTGGTCATACATATGGTCAGTTCGTGGTAAACACATGAGACGGCATGGTATTGGAGAGGGAACTTGGCTAAAAGTCACAGAGGAGAAAAATGAATATGTATAAGTCCCTGGCGCAAACATTACACACTTTTGGACATGCTTAAACGTCTGTAAAGAAGCCTGCTAGTTGCTTCTCTTCCCTTCAAAACAATACCATGGCCAACTTGGACCACAACGGCTACGAATGCGACCTGCAATTGATGCCCAAGAACCCGTCCGTAAAACTGTAGCGAAGTCAACAGTTTCAATGACGGCACTCGCACACCCAAGCACCGCTGTGCTGCTTTCCAGTCACACCTAACCGCCGGCCGATATCGCCAGCTCCGCACTCATACAATCCTGACACACGGCTTCTGGCGTCGCGCCCCGACAACGCGACAGCAAGTTCCACTACACGCACACGCACACGCGCGCGCGCGCGCGCCGTTCGCCGCCTGTTCGGCTGGCGGGCGCTGATGACTCGGCCGGTGATGGGCGCCGGATTGGACAGCAGCCGAGTTGTCGGCCGGGCGCTGACCGTCGGTGCCGATGTGGGCCAGAGTTGAGAGGTCACCGTAATGGCCGTCGAGTGGTCGGCCGGGCACCGTTGGTCGCCTGTTGTGTGCCGCCCAGCGGACGTCAGTGGGCCATTGTTCCCGTAATTGGCACGGCCGCGGTCCCTGTGTGGTGGCGTCGGATCCACCGGGACTCGGTCTCGCGAGCCACGTGCGCCGGAATCGCCGCTGTCGTGTGTCGGGAGGAACGAAGCTAGCGTCGCCTCGGCCGCGCGAGCGTTTGAGCGTTTAGGGCCAAAGGGATTTGGTGCGTGGACAGATCATGGTGGCTGATAAATGGGGTTTGTGTGCGCGACAAACTATCGGACAAGTGTGCATTGGGCACCGAAACAATCCATCTGACGTAAGTGAGTTGGCAATTGGATAAGTAAGCATCAAAATCACCCGACCATGCTGCTCTAGTGATCTGACTAAGCACACTTGCTAGATGATGTACCCATATGCCGAAAGTGTGCCGCTTAGAATATTTATCGAGCTCAATTCAGAAAGCCATGTAAATGTCCGTCGCATCCGACAAACCAAATCCAATCGAACGGAGAGGAATGCAAACAGTTCTGTCACAATGCCCAGATAACCCAATTGTGCTGACGTGGTAGATCACAAAAAGCGACGACGTCTGATATGCCAGCAAATATAGGTTACCCAGATCGCCCGAAATCGGAGGCGAGCCTTGATTCAGAGTGGCGTGAAGTGACCTTCGCTGCGCTCATATATGGAGGCCGCTTTTCCATTGGAGTCACGTTTGTGTCACGAGACATCATACGTAAAGACTAGTTTGCTCAGACCGGTCACGTCTGGGCTGCTCATCCGACCGCATGAGAACCCACGCAACATCGCGGGGCATTAAGAGAGATTACTAAAAGCCCGATGTGATGAAACCTCGTAATGCGCTTTGAGGTGCTCCAGAGGTGTGTGTAGAACTGTAGATCCCGAGTAGTGCTCGCCATGTGCCGGAATTCCAGAACGTGACCGAAATATGAGGTCGTGACAGACCTGCGGCATGCGACTGCGACAGACTGCGAAGCAGTACCAAATTGAGCATGGAAGGTACCGAAGAAGACATTGCGGCAATGGTGAAGATGCAAGATAGCTGCTGTTTCTTAGACAATTTGGGTACTGGAGCCAATGAGCTCAGATCGCGGTAGGGCCACACTTCTGGTCTGTATTGCACACACTGTTGGCTAAACGCTTCGCAGGATATGACATAAAGAAATTGTGTCTTGCCCACTAGGCAGGATGATCTATACAAGACGAGAAGCAAGTTTTTGTCTCCTCAAGCCCCACACTGCCCAGGTAACACAGAGATATGGCGTTGAACGGAGCTGCAAGTCTTCTTTGACCTGCTTATGCGATTAGGTTTGCGTTCCGTAGTTTCCAGGTCGTCAAAATTGATAGACATAACCACCCATCTTCAACTGGTGCACTACATCTCTTCAGGTCATGGGCAAACACTTCGTTTATACTGATGATGCCGGACATCGAACAGATGTTCTTTTAAATAAAGGGACTCGATTTGTCACTACGCGACATGTTAGTAATGACATTCTTTGCGCCCACACAGGATGATGCATTGCGTAGAGGTGCGGGGTGGCATGCTCGTCAGCAGCTGGAACAAACCGGGAGTAACGGTAACATGCACCATCTATCATGGTCACTCAGTTCACATCGCGGAACAGTTCCGCCGCGACCTCTTCTGTGGGAAACACCCATTGCAGAGGCAATTTGAACTCCGGCTGTTCCCCGAAGCCCTCCTTGAGCCTGATGACTCCCACGACTGACCCTTGCGTGATGCCAGTGGAAGAGATGCACATCCGGACGACGGCAGCCTGGCATGACCTCATCTGACCTCTGTTAGCTGCGAGCTTTCACTCGCACCACTCCACGGGGGGTGCCGGGCTTCATTAATTAGCTAAACCCTGCCTTTACCACACGCAATGGGCCTGGCATCACAGGCTTCATTTGACGCGTGTTTACGTCCGTCTGAACGGCCGGCCGGGACGGGCCAAGCCGCTCCCTGCCAGCTTCTGACCAGTTAAACAGTATGACCACCGGTCATCAGCCTGATTATTGGTCAGTAGTCGGACCAGCCTGTCTGGTTGTGGTCAGCTGTTAGGAGAAAGTCTTCTTCAATGTAATCCGCATACGGGCTAGCGCCTTTTTATTTGGTCAGTAGTCTGACCAGCCTGTCTGGCTGTGGTCAGCTGTTAGAAGAAAGTCTTCTTCAATGTAATCCGCATACGGGGTAGCATCTTTCCAAGGCATATTATCCATGGTCATGGGTTCTGAACAAAACACTCGTTTAAAGCAGTCGTCGACTCAGCAAGCGTCTGGAGAAGCTGGGCCAGGCCCGCCACCAGCCTCGTTCACACCGAGTCTGGTGCCGGCGCGGCCGCAGGCTCTCCCAGGTGCTGACCTGTAAACATGCGCTTCACTGGAGGCCATGCATAGACCCATGCACTTCCACATCGATTGCTACCGAGGAATCAGTCAGCTCTGGGCTTACTCGCGTTTGAGAAGCACAGAAAGCGAGTTTTCACAGCATCCTTAGAAAGCACCACGCTTTGAGATCATCAAGACCACTTAAGTTCCATATAAAGCTCGCAATTTATTCAGAAAGTACATTGTAGTCCAACGAGGGAAGGCTCTCGTCACCACTCACCTATCTGCTGTTCCAACGACGATGTCATGTTTCTCGCAGAAGCATTTGCACATCGTATTCTAGGACATTTATAAACATCCTTCCTCCTCCAGCCCAGCTAAATTGATTAGCGCGAACGCCATCTCTACCCTGTTACACGAGTAAACTGACAGAAGGCGTGTTAGACTTTTGAATCCACTGCAAAAACCCCACACCCATGTATCATCGAGAATCGTGGCACCATTCTCCAGGTGTCATGCATAATAACAGCCAGAAAACAGCCAACAGCAGCGTTAACGCACAAGTGAATCCTTCCACTAACATTCATCAACTGAAGCTTACACCAGCTCATTAGTTAGGCTGGACACGCGCCTGGCATGCGGGCCTGCAGAGACGCGTGTCCTTGGCGTGACCCCGAGGCCGGCAGGCGCTGACCCGCAGCAGCAGGAGGGGGAAGCGGGTCACGTGACCGCCCGGTCACCGTGGTAACGGCGGTGCTGGGCACCGGGGATGGAGGGAACCGCTGCTGGATCTGTCTGGTTTGTGTGGGCCCGCCAATACAAACATGTTTAGTTGTAGCCCGTTGATTTTAGCGCAAGGTTAGTGCGTGTCGTCACCGTACGGAACCGATGCCTGCTGGATAGAGGTGGGTTTTTTGAGCCCGCAGACCGGCAAACCACCGATAAAAATTGACCGGGTGACTTTCACCGAGCATTGTGAGCAATGCTGCCGTTTTGTCGGGCTTTCAGCGTCAAAGATACATGCATTAACATTTTTGACGTTTTCTTTAAAAAAGTATGTTTTTTACCTGCAGTGCACGCCATTTCGGTCATGTGTACGTAGTGTCATATGGGGTAATATTAGGCTCAGGTTATTAGTTTATCAAATACAAGTTTTCCGAAGCTCAGACGCGATCAAGTAATTGCCACATATTTATTGTTATTTAATGCATGCTTTCAGGGAAACTTATAAATGTCGTAGGAAACATGTGAGGTTGTTGGCATTAACTAAATTGAAAGAAACAAATAATTGGAGTTGTATTTCCGATATTCCATTATTGTTTTGCTGAAAAGTTTCGCCGCTGCTGCTTTCCACTAGGATCGCAAGGACAACAGCAAGATGTGAAATGGTTAGGAACACTAAAGCAAAAAAAGAAGAAAAGAGAGCGTGATTATCAAATATCAGCAAGTGAAGACTGAAGTTCGGAACAAGCAGCATAGGCAAATGTCTGACTGCATGGCAAGCAAAGAATTTTGAACTGCGCAGTTTCGTTTTCCAGTAAGCTTAATATTCACACTTTACATACAAGCGTGCAATGAGCTCCCGCGACAACGTGTTACGTCACTCTCCTTTTATTCCAATGCAACGTCGTGCACTGCAACTGGCCGTGACCGATCAGCGGTGTCAGGCCCCCTTTTGCGGCTGTGTCAGGGAGTTCCCTGTTGCAGCGATGACTTGTCATCGACCGTTCGTTTTCATTACTGCATGCACTGCTATGCTCGGTTGGCATGTTTGCACCATTCAGATATGCGAGAACACAAACGCTGCGTTTTTTTTTTCCTGGAATCCCCTCCCCCTGTACTTGTCTTGCACCGGGAAGCAATAGCGGATTAATGTCAAAATTCGGGCACTAGATTTCCGCGACCGGTTTAACGTGCACCCTTCCAGAGAGTTCCGAAAAAAGTTATGAGAGGTCAAAGCATACAACTATTTTTGGGGAGAGAAACGGCAAGCTTCGGTTCTCATATAATGCAGGTCCCAATATCATCTCATTGCCAGTTTTGGGTGGGTTTTTATCTGATGTTTCCATCATCTCTAGAATATCTCTGAAAAAACATTGTTTGTTTATAGGTAAGAGTTTTGTTTAGTGAATACAGCATATTGGACCGAGTGATTCAACGTTAAGTATAATATTAAAGCCTTCGATGAACATATGGCTGCTCATGAACATTCCTTTCTTCCTACTCCTACTGCATCGTTACTGGTGTTGCGCGAATATATTGTGCTACATTTGGGGCTTGTGGTGAAGAATTAGTCGCGCGGGCCGCGAGCGGGCCTTTCCAGAAAATTCCTTTGTTGAGCCAAATGGGTTCTCAGATTTGGGCTGTGTAGTGCGGCAAGTTTTCAGGGCCTCGAAAAGTGACATCCCCGCTGATGATTCGGGTAACCAATGACATCACTTTATGATAAACAGCTGTTTGCACCCGACCGATGAGAAGCCCCATGACGACGACCTCTTGTGTAAACAAACGGAGATCATCTGCTGACCATGCGTACAAGTTTTCCTCCGTTTGGCTGAAGAGTCCTTGTGCAAATGCTCGCGCTTGCACAAGGACTCCTCGCTCTCGCACTCGCACTTGCCTCTCCCGTCCAAAAGATACGCTCGCTGCAGCTGAAGCAAAGTGTGAGCCAACCACCAGTTGGCCACGTTCGATTTATACCAGAAATTTTTCGTTAGGCCACAAAGCTTCAGTCTACCGAATCTGATGTCGAGCACTCGCCAGAATCCGCCGCACGAAAGTATGAAACTCCAGGCATGCTTATTTCTGCCGGTTATGTGGAGACATACTAAGCCTTGCCTGTGAAGTTAAGCAGAAAATTAAGTCGGTCACGTCCCCAGTCGACTCCAGTCTGCAACATAAACGAGGCTACTGTCTGTCAGTCCGTCTCTCAAGTCATGTCCAAATCAGCAGCCGTCCGTCAGCTGGCGCCCGAGCCGATATCCGTCGGTGAGTGGCAGCGGTCGCCCCGCCGCGCCCGCCCTCCTGGCGTCCCACTCAAACCCACTGGTTTGCGGTCCGCGGGGCTGTCGCAGCCGAGTGCACAGCTCACCCGAGCGCTCGACCCGAGAGCGAAAGGAAGCCGGCTGCCGGCCGGAACGTGTGCACGCCCCTCGCCCGCCCCGTCGCACCGTCGCACCGTCGTAACGCTCCGCCGGACCGTCGGCCATCGGCGAGCTCCACCGGCCGGCGCGCGCGCGCGCGTGCCCCGCATCGACGACGGCCTTTCATCTTTACCGGCTATTTACGAGCTGCAGCGCGTGGTGGCGTAAGGCGCGCGCGCGCGCTCGCCGCGACCGGGCCACCCCGGCGTTCATAAATCGCCGGCCCATGAATCCCGACACTCCGTGTTGCAATCGGCCGCGTAATTAAATGCTGATTAACAATGAAGGGCCAATAAAAACAGCGCCGGCGGCCGGCTGTGGCGCGCGGGAGAAAGTCAGGGGAAGAAGAGACGGCGCTGAAGCGATCCCCTCGGGAAGATGGCTCGCTAATTTGTGCTATCTGGGAGACAATCTGAACCCGCTGCCCCGCTAAACAAACAAGAAAAATAGAGGAATCCACCACAGTGGCTTTTCTGTTTGGCAGTTCTCGGGGCGGCGCGGGCAGATAGGATCTTCGAGAGCGCGCCTAACTCGTTTTCCAAACAGCCGCCGAACAACATGGTACGGTAAAGAATTTGTAACTGATGCATTTCGTATGATAATGAGGGCGGCGAGGATAAATCAAAGATCGCCGGCCTCTTGCGTCGGACTACCTGCCGCCTCCCGTTTTTTCAGCGAACAGCCGTGACGCGAAGACTGCTCCGGCAAAGGCCCCGAGGCTGGAAGCGGTCTGCGAGACCGACGTGGAGACCAACGGCGGTGACTGCAGCTCACCCGCCAGTCCATGTCATATCCAAATGCGTGACGAGGCCAGACCTGTCGCGGGCCGTAAAATTAACGAAGTGATAATTATTTTCCGGTCGAAGTCCCTTTATCGTGGTCATAAAATTTGTCTTATCTAAAAGCGTTGTTTAACGAGGTAAAGCTCCCACGATCTTGTCACAATAAAGACGCTGTCGGGTTGTAGTGTCACCGCATGAAGTCATTAAAAAGCAGGGCAGTTGCGCAGCGGCGCCTGTAGCGGTCGTCTCCGGGCCCAAACACCCTGCGGTTCAGAGTTGTGGGCGTGACACCTTCACAGTTGGCGTGTTCGCGGTACAGTGTGTCCTCCAACCGTCCAGGCCATCTGTCTAGGTACCCTCAGCGGTCCAACCCGTCCGTTTAGGTGCCTTGAACCGCCCAGACCGTCTGTCTAGATGGCCTCAGCCGTCCAGGCCGTCCGTCTAGGTGGCCTCAGCCGTCCAGACCGTCTGTCTAGGTGGCCTCAGCCGTCCAGGCCGTCTGTCTAGGTGGCCTCGCCGTCCAGACCGTCTGTCTAGGTGGCCTCAGCCGTCCAGACCGTCTGTCTAGGTGGCCTCGGCCGTCCAGACCCTCTGTCTAGGTGGCCTCAGCCGTCCAGACCGTCTGTCTAGGTGGCCTCAGCCGTCCAGACCGTCTGTCTAGGTGGCCTCAGTCGTCCAGACCGTCTGTCTAGGTGGCCTCAGCCGTCCAGACCGTCTGTCTAGGTGCTTTCAACCGTCCAGGCCGTCCGTCTAGGTGCCCTCAACCGTCCACGCGCCTGAGAGCAGCGCAGTCTTCCCCGGGATGGCCGCGCCCGGACACAGTCCCTGACGAAGAAATCAGTGCGTTTCCGGTCGGCGCCCACCAGACGTTACTCCCGTCGCTGGCTGCGCCCACCAGACGTTACTTCAGTCACTGTCTGCGCCCACCAGACGTTACTCCCGTCACTGTCTGCGCCCACCAGACATTACTCCCGTCAGTGTCTGCGTCCACTAACGCTCTTACTCCTGTCTACTGCCTGTGCCCCCAACGCACGCCAGTCCTGTCGCGCCCCCATACATTTACTCCCGTCAGTGTCGCGTCCACTAGATGCTACTCCTGTCACCGCCTGCTCCAGCCTCGTTCGGCCCTGTCGCACATAGGACGTAGCCAGGGGACCGGACCGGCGTCTCTTGCCCCCACGCACGCGGCCGGCAGCGAGGAGCCGTCGCCGGCCGCACCGGTGACGGCCGGCCGGTCGAGCGGGCGGACGGCAGCGGCACTCTCCGGCGCCGGGCTGCCGCCGCTGCCGGGTCAGCCCTGGCCGCCGGCCCCGCCCGGCGCCGCTCCACAAGCGCTACAAATGGACTGTCCGGCGCGGCGGCCGCGTGCTGTTTGATTTAGCGGCGCCGTCCCGTGACCCAGATGGGGCGGCCGCCGCTCCTGCCGCCGACGCACGCGGCTCCCGCGACTGCTGCGGCTCCTGCGGCACCGGGGCTCCAGGGGGCTCCGCGGGGGACGTAGTGGGGCGTGCCGGGGCGTGGCGGGCGCGGCCGGGCGTGGCGGCGGGCGGTGCCCGATCGTGCCCGCTTCGTGATGGGCCTCGCTCTGCGACGAAGCCTGCCCTGCGGCGTGTCTCGCTCGGCAGCTGGCCCAATCGTGGCGTCACCTCAGCCGATCGGTATCGGCCTCCGCGCTCGTCGGCTGCTTGTTTATAGATGTTGTACCATTGAGACGTATTTGTCTGGACCGCGCCGGCTCTAACAGACGGCGGCAGCGAGCCGTTGTTTACCGAGCCGGGTGTGGCCGGCCGACCGACGCAGCTGGAGCCTGCTGCGCACGCGGGGGACCAGCACGGTCACGGCCAACACTGCACACCTGGCCGGCATAATACTGTAGCAACGGTTGGCTTCATTAGGCCTGCGTTGGCTTAGCGTTGGCGGCAAATTGCGCCGATATGACGCCCGCGCATGACGTGGTATGTACTGAGGGGATCGATGTCCTAATCGTGCGGACCCGTTTTAGTTCTGTGAGGGCGGCAGCCTGAGATAACGGCGCCGCCCACCTCCGGGCGGGGACCGGGACACGTCGGGTAAACCGTGCTTCAGCACCGAGCATGTTCTACCGGCTTCGTCTCTCACCTGACCCCTCCGTCCCGCCCGAGGCTGGAAATCGCCTACGAGGATCGTCGGCGTGTGTTTACCGAATGCCGTCTTCGGACCAGACCCCGACGTCAGCCAGCCGTGTCTCGAGGCTGAGGTAAACAAGATGTCACCGAGAGCCGACGAGTAAACCGCGTTGATAGTTCTCGCCGGACCCGCTGACCCGGCCGCCGGCTGCCGCGTTACCCGGGCTCGCGGCGCGCCGCTCGGCGGCGCGCGCCACCCCGTCCGAAGCGCGCCCCAGCCGCGCCGCGCCGCGACCGTGCTTCCGCGAACCTTGGGTCGCGATCGCGCCACATTCACGTGAATTACCAGAAGCTGGGTCTTTTGTCGCGCGCGCGCCGTGGCCGGCGGCGACACGCGCGCCGGAACATTTGTAATCGCCGCGGGTGTCCTTCGCGCGGCGACGGCGGCGTGGCGGGCCTTGCGGCGGGGCCGCGCCGGCGTGGCGACTGTGGTCATCCACCGGCAGGTCGCGGTCGCGCTGATTACCGCTGTTTGGGCCGGTTCCGAATCGATTAGAGACTGCTCACGGCCGGGCCAGCTGCGTCGTGACGTTGCGAACGTTTGTGTCTGAGCGCTGCCGCCAGGTGTGGGCATGGAAGCTGGCCTGAAGCGTGGCAACCGGACCGGAAGGGGGCAGGAGAGGCGGCGGGGACAACACGCGATGGACTGAGGATGAACGATGGGAGGCAGAATAAGTCACAAGTTGGCTGGCAAGGGCGAAAAATGCGAACGAATTGCAGGTACTTCGTCACATCCCATTTATCGTCACATCCATTAAGAAATTCATCGAATTCGTCAGATGGTGGCTTATGTTAGATGTAACGGCTCCTACACTCTTGCAAGGCAGCGCGGCTGATTGCACAAAACAAGCACTGTCAGGCAAGCCAAAGAAATGGCGATATATCGTGATGAAGGACACGTCCATCACGTTCTGACGTCTAACAGCTGCAGACTTTCATTCTCGACCCAGTTCAGACTCAGCAGCTTTTCTGCCTGCCGACATCTACTTCCCAGAAAGTCTATGTCGTAGAAGGCAGGCACCGACACCCGATCTTCCAGCTATCGAATAATTCCGCAAATTATGCAAATCTGACGGACAATCTATAATGCGCACGAATTTCCATCCGCTTTCAAGGGCAAGAAACAATGGCCCAATCGGCCGGGAATAAATCATCGACCGCGGCCGCTCCGCTCGGCCAGTTGGACCCCGAAATTATGCCTCCCAAAGGTGTCTAACACGCCGCTTCGCCCTGATTTCTATCGGGAAGACAATAATTTAGAGAAGCGATGAGTATTGACGAGGAGCACAGCCGCATCATTCGGTGGGTGGTGAGATGTTCCAAGGCCGCGGTCGTGCGGCGTTAATGGACTCGTCGAGAGGGAATTGCACGCGCGCGCCAAGCGAAGCTACGATAACGACGGGTCCACACATTACCGAGCCGGGGACCGTCGCTGGCTGAGCTGTCACCGAGCTCGATGTCACGGCCGGCTCCAGCCGCAGCTACATTTAAAGCTGTTTACGCCGTCGATTCATCTTTTTGTAATCATTTTCCTTAATGGTGCACCGGCCTTGACTGTGGAATGGGATCCGCGGTTATTAATTGTCCCTCGTGCGCACCCGTGCCGACTCGCGCAGCTCTGAATATGCATCGCCGCCCAAAAAAGCGAAAACGATACTTTTGCGTGGATAGCTTTGTCTTCGAAAGACCGCGGCGCGCCGCCTCATCACTCCATGATGAAGGTGACTCGGAAATGAGCACTTCCGTCGCTGTTTTGACGTCTGAGATGCGCAGACGTGATCTAATGATCGCCCAATTAGGTGCGGACGCGTAGCACATGAATACAGAACGCCACCGCCCCTGTACGGGCCTCCGCCGCTCCCAGTCACCGTCGGGGCCTCGAGACGCCCGCCGGCATCGTTGGTGTAACTGATCTCATTGTTCCGGCTGCTTCGGCGATGATGACGTCAGCTGCAGGCCCGGAGCTGATTGGTTTACGCGCCTGTCACGCCGTCCGTCACAAGCCGGCTAGCAGCGGGCGGTCCGATAGGGCGAGCGTTGTCAGTAGCTTCGGGCGATACCGATCGGCTTATTCTCATGACTGTGCGCCATGACATGTCACCTTGTCTGTAGGAGTCAAGGGCCGCGACGAAGTGGCGAGAGAAGAAGAAAACATCCGCGAGCAGGGATAGGTCGGTAGTGCCTCCCTCCCCAGTCAATGGGGAGTGCGAGAGGGGTGGGAATCAGGTTATCCGTCGCCATCTTTGGTAAAATATCAACATTCACCATAGGTGAGACAGGAGGAAATGATTGCTGGGATCACCTACAAATATTTTTTAAGGTATCCGATCATTTCACCTCAGGCACTGCCTAGAACACTCCCAAAAACGTCATTATTGAATAAGGGAGGAACCAAATCCCCGAAAAATGCACGAGGGACATTGATAGTGACCCAACAGATTTTGAAAGGCAGTGATATGTGCGCATCCCTTTTTCAGGAAACTGGATTTCTAGACTTGAAAATAATGGATGGGTTGCCAGCTTTTTACTCACGTCGAAGTTGAGCACGAATAAAAGTCTGGCGATGTTCCTGAGATTTCCTATACTTGCGTGCCGCATGGTCTATTGTACGTTTCCTCAACGTTAGGAGGGTGATTTGACAGCAATGATTGCGAGCTGTCGTCCGCAACATTGTTTTTGTTAGTCGAATGGACGCAAGGAGAGAGGTTTTGGGTAGCAGTCTGTTTTTTTTTTTGGAATACGCTTGTTTGTCTTCCACTTACCTTCAGGGATCTGTCGTCACCGCTAGTTTGCTCAATCGCGATTTAATGTCAACACGAGGTAATGCAGTAATGCGGAAACTGTAGCCAAGTGGAACGTTTAAGTTTAGGCCCTTGTAGGCCAAAAGCGCATATCCTTGAAAAGTCGGATGCAACTGTTACGTGCCTCAGAACGAAACATTGCAACCGTAATGTCACTTATAGAAGCCTTTTTTACGACCAAGCCATATTAGCTTTTCTATTGAGAAAGCCTTCGTGCCACATCTCTGTAGACGATCAACAATCACGTTAAGTACGAACACCAGCGTTTTGAGTACGACCCTGTCAGGTGAAGGCTCACTTTCATCCACGAATACGTTTCGCAGTGAGTTCAGGTGTCCTCTCTAAGCTCTAGAACGGTGGCATGTGCTGGAGAAGTGCAACTGTCCAGGTCTAAAGGATCTGTCGCGACATCGGCGAGGAGCTTGGCGATGGCCGCCCTTCAGGGCACGTCGGCGGCCGAGGCTATTTGCGCCCAGCCCAGGATCTTGGCTGGCCTATGTAGTGGATTTCGCCGTGGTGGTCATGGCTATGACGACATCGTTAGCCCGACGCCGTCAGTAGACCCTGATAGGCCAGCCAGCCTGCCGCGGCCCAGGACGTGGCGTCTTCCGCAATGCCTCCTGGCCTCTTGGGTGAGAGACAGCTGCTTGTCCCGCCTCGTCTTGCGGAGCACGACCCTGGGCACGGTCGTGTGGCCCGGCGATCCTTGGACACGCCGTATCAGGCGGGACTGCTGCCAACACATCAAAACCTCCGCGCAGAGGTGGTGAGGCCAGCCGGCGGGTTTTCCCACCGACTGCACCGCGATCGTGGGTGTGCCCAGCCCGCCGCACCCCGATATCTTTCTAGACGCCTTCAGAGCAGAGGCTATATTATACTTGTGTCTGATGCCGGCACAGATCGGCGCCAGTGATTTACGACAAGTGGCCGCGAGCACGGCGCCGGACCAGTTCGTCGGGCTTCGGACAGGAATCTGCTGCGGCTGGCCGAGAGTGGTCCGACGTTGATGTCGGGCTTTCGTAGGGCTGGCATAACATGCAGCCTGGACGGCGACTTGCCCAGCCGTGAACGCTGGCGGCAGAGGTGCCCGCGACGCCGACCCTCTGAAGGATGCAGGAGTGCCCGCGACGCCGACCCTCTGAAGGACGCAGGAGTGCCCGCGGAGCCGACCCTCTGAAGGATGCAGGAGTGCCCGCGGAGCCGACCCTCTGAAGGATGCAGGAGTGCCCGCGGAGCCGACCCTCTGAAGGATGCAGGAGTGCCCGCGGCGCCGACCCTCTGAAGGATGCAGGAGTGCCCACGGCGCCGACCCTCTGAAGGATGGAGTGCTTGCTTGACTAGACTAGCTCGGTACAAAACGCTCCCAGAGTTCTCGCGACAACACACAGCTGATGGATTCCAAGAACGTGCCGGCATGAAGGGTCTGTGCCTTTAGGAGCGAGACCAAAAGTCAGCTGAGGATAATTTGCATCAACCTATGATCCGTGAGATACGCTCCGCCTATCTTCGCCGTCATATTCGACGAATTCAGGCACCTGGAACTTGTCTCATAACAGCTAACTTTTCGTGAAACTAATCGACGTTGTCCGCTAATATCTTCCTCCAGCCGGGACCGGATGTACGAAGTTACATAATTCGGAGTAACACCTAGAGAGGAGCATTTAAGCTAAAAAAAACATCATCTGTGTGTGGCCAGCTCCCAACGAGCGGACAACTACACCCAAACGCACCGCCTGTCTTAAAGCATGCATTGCTTTCTTGCTACTTGCGTGTTTATGACGAAGTCGTCGGATTGGTTCACGGTTATACACTGATCAACCATGCACTATCAATCAATAGCCAATCAGACACTACCAATCACTAACCAATGACCTACTATCAACAACAAATATTTTATACCCTAGACTATCAAGGGATCCACCGAGGTGTGCCGGCGATCGACTGGTCTCGGAACACCCGCATTTTCTGGTATGAAATCCCCGTCCGACCGATGCATTAGACCAATGCGCTGGTCACAGCACACCATTGCAATGGTGCAATGCGATCGTTCAGATGCTTCTCATCGCGTGACGCGCATGCGCCTTCAGGCTCTTCGCTCCAACGATTTGGATCTGTTTTGCGCGCGCTCATTCGGAACGAGTTACGGCTGCCTCCGCAGGTCTGAGTACCTCCTGCTCACCAGCGCTTGATGACTGCTCGGCATATGCCAGACTCTGTTTACATTGTCGCACTGCGTTGCTGCAAGATGCAATCACCCGCTGTGTTTATATCCGTATGCAAAGCAGCGCTTGTATCAGCGGCTGGAAGCAGGCAGGTAATTTGTTTGGTAGGCTGAACAGGTGTTACAAGACTGCCGTGCGGTGAGCGTGACCCTGTAGACTGGCTGGAGCCGTCTCGCGCGCGCGCCGCAGTGCGCCCGCCTCGCGTCGAGCACGGTATTACGGCACCGATGAACTGCGGCTCCAGTGGCGCAACATGACGCCTGGCGTGGCAGCCAACGGAACGACCACGGAGAGCCACGCGTCGGTGTCGTATCACAGTGCGAGCACACGGCCCCATGGCGCTGCGGATACCACCAGGCTCGGCAGTCAGCTGAGGTCTGAAGTGGGAGGTTCTGCGCCGCTGCAGATCCGCAGCCAGCCGGGCGGAACTGCAGCTCGCGAGCAGACGCGTTGGAGCCATCCCGTCCGATGCACGGTGCGGCGCCGCAGCGACGCAGTGTGCACTGCTTACGCGCGCTCGACGGTCCACGCCCGAAGTGGTGACGTCACGCTGACGTCAGCGGCTCCGCGGTGTCTGCCGCGCGGCCGGCGGCGGCCGGCGGCGCGCTCTTTGAAGTCGGCATGTTTACACGCCACTGGGTAAATGGAGCCAGTAACGAAACAAACAGTGGCGCGCGTGCGCCGCGTTGGCCGCCGGGGCGTCATTAGCGTCGCTGGACAGTCAAGGCCGGGTGCGGCCGATTTTCTCGAGAATCTGTACCGTGCTGCGGGGTCGCGGTTCGCCGTCTGCAGCACGCTGCGCAGGTGTTACGGGCGGCGGCATCCCGCGCATTTCCATGCCCTGCATGCCTCCGGGACGCGTCGGTGCAGGTGTGAAGAGCTGGAAGGGGGAGGGGTCGTGCGCCGGCTCAGGGACGCGCGCGGAGGTGCGGCGCGAGTGCCTTCGTCGCACTCCCACGGAGCCGCACCCAGTGGCGCAAGCCAGCCCGCGACCGGTCCCACTCGCTAGAATGTCGCGCCGTGAAAACGTGCCCAGAACTGATGTCCTGCGCCCGAATTCAAGACGTGACAAGCTCGCATTTGGGCCGATTCTCCTCCAAAGTGGCTCGCTTAAAAATACCGTGGATAGAATAGCGTGTTTTGTAACAGTTGTGGTATTTACAGCGCAGCAGACCCTGCATACCGATCGTGTAACTTGTTACGGTACCCTGCGCTGCATGTAGGGAAGACACCGTTCCCTACCCATATTCTGGAGTAAAAGAGACTCGCCGTCACGTGCGCTTAGGGGCGACGTCCTGTTACGAACGCGAACGGCAGGCCCACTTGTGCTATAAACCACTCTGTGGTGTACGTCTGTCGCACGGAGCTGGTCCGAGCTTTACCAGGTATCGTGCAGCCGTCCAGCTTCTACAAAAGCCTGCAGCTTTTTTAGCCATTAGCCGATAATGACGCCGAACCCATAAACAGCGGCGAGGAGTGGCATCCTTGAACACCCGCCGTTTTTTCCTGCATAAATTCGTCGTCAGAGGAACAATTGAGCGGCGCAGCCGGCTGGGCGCCGCACGGCGGTCGCCCCGTGGCGGAAGCCCCGACGCTCGGCAGGGTGACTTGACAAGACGTCGGGCTGACGGTGCGGCGCTGGTTGCACCTGTACCGAGGCCGTGGGCGCCGAGGGGGGCCCAGATTTATCGGCGCCATGGCGGAATCTAAGGCTCCCAAACGATGCTGCCGCCGTGATTAATGGCGCCGTAGTGAACTCGCGCCTAATGAAAACATTTTATCAGCGTGGGTACGTGTGCAGGGGCGCCGGACGTCGACGCTTGACCTCCGGAGCGTGCCCCGCGGGTGGTGGCGTGACCTTGCAGGCTGTGTTGCCTCCGCCCCTCCCCTCTGCCCCGCCTACTACCAGGGTCGGCCGCTGGCGCCTGGCTTCCCGTGGGAGGGAGGCACGAGCTCCGCCGGTGTGGACAGCGCCCCCTCCCACCCACCCCACAACCCCAAACCCCCGCGGCCGAGACAAACGGGGCTCCGCCACCGACGGGCAGTGATGCCTCAGGGGCCCGGGGCTATGACGGGTCATGATGTAGCTGCACGCGGGAGTGCGAGGTGCGGGTAACAGGTGGGAGACGTCCTGTGTCGGTGACGCGGCGACGCTGCCCGCGGCCCAGCACGGTCGATGAATGAAAGTTTTACCGACGGGAACTTGAGATGAAATGGATAAAAACCGGTCACTGTGGTTGTCATGACCCGCGCAGATCTGATGATCCGCTGGGCTGGGCCCGGGCGGTTTTTTCGCCTGCCGCAGCCGGCACGCTAACGAGTATTTATGGCCGCGGACAGCTGGCGGGGCGGGCCGCGCTGTCTGGTGGCTTTAGTCGCTAATACCAGATTATCCACCGCTGTGTAATCGCCTGATGTCTATGACGATACGTCATGGACGCGTCAAGCCGGTCATGACAAACGTGATTTTCTACACCTGAGCAATCATCAATCTCAAACTTTACGGCTTACGTAATATGGTAGCGCTGTGGAAGTGTATTCGTTTATATCCCGTCTGTCTTGCATGAGAGGAAAATGTACGGGTCTTGAATTCCAGCAACGCGCAAGTATGCAAGAGCATGTGCGAGCTGGTAATAAAGATGGAACAATGCACCGAATTGTATGAAGTATGTCATGTTACAGGTGTAGAGATGAATTTAAAAAATGAATGGAAAACTTGAAATTCAGGCAAGAGGGTGAATATGTGCACACCGCTGGGCTGCAAAACGTGCGGCTGGAAATCAACCGAGTTTCCGAAGGATTTTGTATAAAATCAGCACTTAAGCTGGACATTGTATTCGGTAATTTTTCACGAGCGCACATGGTCCAGCCCCTCGAAAATGATCCCACACCCTGATACACGACTCCAAAAGAAGGAAACAAGCTTGGTGGTATGTAGAGAAACCATAAGGTCCATGTGCACGTGGAGCTGATCTATTTCACTCCAAAACGCGCGGTGAAGCAGAATTGTCGCATCGATGGAACCAATGGAGTTTGTAAGGTTTCCACGTATGCCTTCACCCATTCACTAGGTTTTTTACGCGCCAGCTTGATTTATACATTAATTCAGATGCCTCGCTAAGCGTTCGTTCTCTTGTTTGTGCATGTACCCGTGACAACGCGACCAGGGCAGGAAAAATACTTCCACTTTTCGTTCTTTTTATCCATTCGCAGTGAGCGCGAGCGCACCTACAGCCGGATGAGTCTGGACGTCTGACCCCAACCCCACGGGAGACCCGTCACCACATTCAGGGCCGCATCGTACGGGAGATGAGGCTCAGCTTCGGTCCTGGGATCCTGTACCACGCCTTTTCCAGTGTGCAGCAGTGGCGGCCGGACCCTATTCTGGGGGCGTGCGGACCGGCGGCGGCTGTGGATGCAGGCTCGTTGCTGACATCACGGTCCGCTGGGAAGAGTGGTGTGCTTGTACCATGTTTTTTTAGACACCCCATAGCCTTTATGCACCCCAACCTCACATTTTCGGATAGTTCCGGAGTGAAAGGTGGGATCAAACGACAGTTTGCTTTACCGGTCAGATGAGCGATCAGTGAAACGCGCACAAGGCGCAGCCAACAGACGTGTTGCTGCAGCTCAATTACTTCAAGACCACACCGTCTTAGTTGACGTCACTACACACTGCAGCGTGTCATGCTACCAGTCGGTGTTCCCCGCCACGCTATCGTGTTCTGTCCGCCACCACGATCCCATGCACTGCGTTGTGTGCCATGTTACCAGGATCCGTGGAGTGCAGGACTGACTGTCCGACAGGCCCGACCCGCCCGCGCCATCAATACAGCCGTCGGCGGCCGAACGCTATCGCCCGCATCGGAGCGGTGACAGACAGGCTGCGACAGCGACTGAGGGCAGTGCAGACCAGCCCACAGACCTCTGGACGCCTCCGACCATCCATCCTCTCCCCCCCCCCCCTACCGCCCGAGCAGCAGAGAGATTGCAAGGGTGGGCTCCAGACCTCGGGCTGTCAAAAGGACTGGCCAGTTGTATGGCCTTGAGCTTTCCGTGTCCTCATTAAGGCACGAGCACTTCTTGGCGACATGTAAACTTCAGTCAGCGCGTGCTCCCTGTCAATGTGCACCATCCTGTTGGCACCTACATCCATCCCGACACGTCCGCCCATGTCGACACGTACACCCCTGTCGATATATGCGGTCATGCATACTTTCACTCCATGCCTGAGTGCATTCTTTCGAAATGAATGTACCCCACCAACGCACGCACCTCTGTCGAAACGTCGACAGACACTGACCACTGTCGACACGGGCACCCCCGTCGACAAGCGCACCCCTATCGACGCTGGCACCCTGCCGAAACGCACACCCATGCCGACTCCCGCAGCGCAGTGTGCACCTGCCCCGCTGTCAGCGCGTGCTCTCCCTCCCCGCTCTAACGTCGCGGCTGGGTGGGCACGGGTGGGCTCTGATGGAATCTGTCGATCTGCAGTCGGCGGAGACAAATGAGAGGGCGGCGTGGCCAGCGTCGACTCGCGGCGAGCGCCGAGGTCACCTGCCGCTGCGCAGAAGCACCGCTCCTCCCGGAACCCTTTTAGCCGGGACGGTACGGCCGGGCCGGCAGCCGTTCAGCAGCCGGCTGCTGCCTCGGCTCCCAGGGGCAAGAAGAAGGCGCACCGCCGGCGCGGCGCCCGTTTAGAGGCTCCTTTTATGAGTTTGTTTAGCTGCAGACGGCTTGACGGGTTACGTGACTGGCCTCCATCACGCGTCACCGTGACGGTCAGGTTTGGCTTCCTGCATGGAGTCTGAAAGGTTTGATTGCGCGCCCCTGCCGCTGCCTATTCGAGCGTGTCTTGGCGTCGGATTGTTGTTATATCGATAAACAGTGAAGTGATGCTGGCGGAAGGTCAGTTAGAGATAATGGTGTTACGTGGGAGATGTCCTCACCCAGTCGCGCTTTTAAAGGCTTAAACGACCATCCTTTTCAAACTTGCGCAGGCTGTTTGATCAGCCGGCGTCTTTCTGCAACGTTCAAATATCACCACTTTTTCATCGCCTCGTTCCATTAACCCGAGAAATGACGTAGGATTTTCGTATCGCGAAAAGATGAGGAATGTAGGTCGGAAACAGGCCCGGATCTCGGCGACTAGACGTCACAGCAAGCTGAGATTAACTTCTTCTGACGGAGGAGAAAACGGGTAGGCATACTGCCAAAATGCAGACCAATGTGTGCAGACTCTCACGGACAATCGTTCTGAAACCATGGATCCGTCCGAATTCTGCCGTTTTTAAGGGATTATGTCATATTTTGCTGACGGCCACCGGAGTAGGTAGAGACGAAACACCAGCTGCGCGATGCGAACAAACGAACCGTCCACACATGCAAGTCAAAAATCGATCATAGCACTGTCCATCCCAGTGCGCCAGTTAAAGACCGGGACCTGCAAACGTCACCTTTCACGATACCTGCCTCACGCAGTGACTTAAGCTGACCATAAAATCTACATGGGTGCACACTGCGTAACCCAGTTTAAGACAAACACCAAAAATATTTTTTTTAAATTTCTTCAACTTCTGTCACACTCAGCAGCAAATGTAAGCTACTCGAAGTTCGTTCACCTCCTTGATTCAGATCGGCAGGCTGACTTGATGCAGTCCACTTGATAGTGGACTGCATCAAGCCAGCGTCATTCCATCCGGAGGTACCTAGCGAGCGTAGTTTAACATCTGTGCACCTCCACCTGACAAACTCATGAAAGCAGGATTTTCCATTGTATTCATGCCCTATCTGGATTGATTCCCCCAGGCGCCGGGCTCCAATGATTTAAGTTCGGGTATCACCTGTACGGTAGTGGCAGTCGCATATATGCTTACCTTTCATACTATGCCGCAAAAATAAATATTACTTGCACGCAGCTCAAAACACGTAAATGTTGTGGGCAAGACAGACATTGACCTCCTGGTTTTTCGGCATTATTAGTGCAGTTTTAGTGTTGACAGTTAATAACCCTCGATACACCAGGAGGTACTGGTTAAACGACGTTATCAAGGAAGCATCGGTTATATTGTCAGTGCCTGATGTTTTAAGCTGTACTTATGATCGCGAGACACGATCATAGGCGCAGCTTAAAACGTGGAGTATTGACAAGATAACTATTGTATGCTTTGTAATGTCGTTCAACCAGCACAGCCTGGTATGCTGAGTGTTGATGGCTGTTTAAAAAGTGCCTCCGACTCATAACGTCAAAATGGCATATTTATTTAGTCCAGTTTCTAGTCCTGTAGCTGCAGGTACTAGAGCGCGATAAATCTAAACTTTTCTACGAAATTCAAAATTTTCAAAAAGTCACGCCAAGCGATTATGGTAGCAGAAATCGTCACGTCACTGTTACACAAAGTTGGCCACGGTAACGCTCGCTCGCATGGAACTGACCGTGGCCCTGACGGAGCCGAAACTCTTGCTGGGTGTCCAGGCGCTCCGGCCGGTGAGTTTATGGCGACCCTGACGACTATCCCACGTGCAGCGCATGCATCACTCGGCCTTATGACTGGCTGACATCAGCTCGAAGGACCGCCTCGCTGGTGCTCATCCGTTCGGGGCCGAGACCGCTGCCGCACACCTGCACCGCCCGCCGCTGCCGGTGAGTGCGAATAAGACCGGTCCCGCAGCGCTGGCTCAGCGTCGGCTGCTGTAAATCGCCCGCAGCCTTGATACGAGCCGTTACGGGTGGGTCGCCGCCGCCCATCTCTGCCATAAATACTGCCCGTGGCGGCGGCGGGTGATCGGATCCCACGGCCGGACCGGTGACTCACTCACTCACTCTCGCACTCTCTCACTCACACTCGCAGTCGAGGCCGCGCCCACCCACGCTGGCCGCAGATTCGGGCGCTCCGCGCTAGGTCGACACTGTCCTGGTGCGGACTAGTCTGTCGCCGTGATGTGGTCTTGGATGTGGTAAAGCTTATAACGCTAAATATACTTCGTCTGCCTTGCAAAGCAATCAGGTCTGGTTCCGAAGCTTTGAAGCTGAAGCTCGAAGCTTTGATCTGATATCTGGCAACGTAGCTTAGTCGTAGATTATGGAAATTGAAATGGCGAACGTGTGCTGACTGACGTGTTTGTTGTTTTTTTCTATCAAATCTTATATTTCTTTACAATAAATGAGAAACTGACAAATGAGGGGCATTTTGGGGGTCTTTCACCTTCAAGGGGGCCCTTTGTCAACCCTGTGCTCCCCCACCCCCAACTCCCCCCCCCCCATTCCCACCCCCACACTAAGAGTCAAGCTGTGCCCCTGAGGTCAGGGGCCGGTTGATCTGCTGTGGAATGCCCCGATCACGAGACGTTGCCACAGCGCCGACGGTGAGTCACTCCTGAGTCGCTCCGCTCAGCATCGGCAAAAAATCATCTGTAGATGGGCACAAGAAGACCCCGGCTTACCAAATATAACATTCCTGGCTGTTAACATTGGATGAGTTTGCAATGGAGGCTGGTTTTCGGGGAAAGCAGTTAAAGCATACTAATCTATTTGTGCATTTGCCTATCTTGTTCGTGCACCATCCGACAGTTGGCGAAGTTGATTGGCGATCGTTCACAGCTCTTTGCGTTCCGAGGTGTTGTTGGCATCACCAGATAATGACCGACATTTGCGGGAACAGTCTCACAAGTAGCGAAAAAGCCCTGAAGATCAATTCGATAGGGTACCGAGATAAACAGGGACCAAGATTACGAGCTTGTTGGTAAGCGCTCGAGGCACCCATTTCATCTTGAAATTGACAGGAGTGATTTTAACTGCATCCTATCTAGCTCGTTTACATTCCATTACGTAATTGGATGGGCGACTACACACACCAATTAAAATGCTAGCCTCGATAAGCCAGGTGCCCCGCCGCCGCTAGGGCTTCTGTCGCTGCTGTACTAACATTGCTAAAACGGACTCCGATTGAAGCGTTTTTAATATACTCGAATTGTGATTTGTTTCGGCATTCAAGGCATCGATACGACGAGATGCTGAGGCGAGGCTCACATTTACGAATAGATCAACAGCGTTTGACGTTTACGATATGATGCATTCAAACATTGATTTTTCCATCGTCTATCAGAACTCGACAGAAAATAGACCTTCCTTTAGTTTCTCGAACACGTTGATAAGCTTGTCTCTCGTCCAATGGGAGGTTCCATCCAATTCAAGGTTCCATTCAATTCAGTTTCATTCAAGCTAAAACACCCACCGGCCGTTCGGTAATGTGACGGAACAGCTGCCACAGCAGCCACGTGACTTTGATCCGAAACCTTGATACAGCAAGAAATTACCGACGTCTACCACGTGAATAGCATGCCACGACTGCCAGTCAAAGTAGTTACAATCTATGAATGTTTGCCCTTGCGGCGCATGAGCCGGAGCGCTGACCAGAGACCAAAATGATATTTTATTGAGCTGCAAGATAAAGTCAGCATGATTTAGCGACTATATCATTACGTTATCCACACCCTAGGTAATTTCATCATCTCCCAACAACACAATATGCATGCATGTCTTGCAGTTGCGATATCATCTAGCCTAAAGGAATTCCTTCAGCGTAAGTCTTACGTTTTGATTTACCATTGCATCAGGTGATTATTAGATTAAAGCGCAAGCTAGTTTAGACTAAAACTGCACCTCTATCAAACAAAGGCCTGGTTATCATATGTACATATATATATATATATATATATATATATATATATATATATATATATATATATATATATATATATATATATATATATATATATATATATATGTAATGTCTAAATCGAGGCACCATGCTTTAAGGATGTCTCAAGCTAGCCTCGCACTATCTGTCTGAATCGCTTAGCCCAATGTCGTGCGACTGAGAGAAAGTGCGTATGTCTGTTACCTGTAGTGCACGCTGTTTTTGCTTCTGTCATGTCTTCTGGACTAGACTCTGCGTGTGCTATACAAGCCCAAGCATAAAGTGAGTCCACCTCACTTCACAAAAACTTTCCGCGTACATTTTGGATCGTCTTCGCCTGGCATCAGTTCCATCCGCAAACCTGAGCTCTCACCGTGAGCTGCAGGTGAGTTTTGTGACTGATCGCGAAAGAGGTAACATTCGGAAGTCTGAAGATTGGTGCCTTTTCTGCCCGAAGAAATCCAACAAAGGCCTGGGTTTTGCCGACTGATCTGAAGGCTATGCACATAACGGTGCCGGCTCCTGCATCCTTCGGTGGGTGGTTCGTGCGCAACAAGTGAAATTAGCATGATGTGCAGGAGTCATACGTCTGGATACGTACGTATTTTGATGGGTCCACAAACGGCACTATACTGATGCGTACGTTTTTTGGTGGTCCGTGCGTTATTCGGTAGATGCTCTGCCTCGAATTTGCATGTCAAGCGGTGGGTCTTGAATACAGCGATGGATCCAAACGCACTGCTACTGGTCAGATCACCTTAATCCTCACCCTGATTCGCCGTTTTTCGGAACGCAAACTGACAGAGGGGTAATGCAAACCACCTGCCTTTTTCCGAAAATAAGCTTTATGTTTCTAGGTCAATAACTGACCCAATTACGGCAGGTCATATGTCAATATTTCCCGAAAATTTATTTTCCTCGACTTTTTATGGTCATATGTACTAGACCAGCCTCAATGCGACTCGAACGTAAACAGGCCTGTCTCTTGCTTAATCCTGAGTACAACGGTGTATGATGTTATGCGCTTTGGACTTACATATATGATGTGCTAATTTGTTAATGTAACAGCGTCAGCCAGCTGCGAGAGTTCCGCGGAACCGTCGGTTGCCGCTTACGCCGGCCGTGGATCGCCGTGCAGTGTACATCGCAAATCGCCGCTGGTCTGAAGCCAAAAGAGCTCGGAACGTGTTTTTGTTGCCAAAACGCGCGTAATGGATGTCCCATGGGTTAGTCATAATTTCGGCACGATCGTATAACATGCCGGAGAGGTATCCTCAGAAAACCTTCAACGGGTCGCGTCGACCCCCCGCCCCCTCTTCTATCATGGTGACGGGAAGGGCCCTGCTAGATCCAGTCTGCCAGTCCGCTCCAGATTCATACCCTGCGGTGGTGCTCCGGCGTGCGCTGTAACCTATCTGTAAAAGTACGTGGAGCGTGTACAGAGCATTATTACCACCAAACTGTTGCTGCATATAAAAGCTGACATAGGTATATGTGCTGCGTGAGGTGTTCCTGGTGTCATTATTCTCAGATGGTCTTTCGCCTGGAGATATGCTGATGCCGATGCTGGACGGGAACCGCCGGCCGGACGCTCACACGCGGCTGTCCGGTCCCTTAAACTGGACCGTGTGGTGGTCGTAAAGTTCCCGTGCTGTAACGGACGGTGCTGCAAATACGGGCCTCCGAACTGTGGCGTTCTGAGCGAGCGGCTATCAGCGAGTTACCCAACTGGTCGGGGGAAATATAAACTTATGATTAGGAAGCGTTTCGGGATAGTTCAAGAGATGCCGGTAAGGTCATCGAAGGCGCGATTTATGTCGGAAGTAAGTGGCAACGAGCGCAATGGGTTTTCTCCGGAATCGGCAGCTGACCTGTGCTATTTCGAGTCTTAATCTCACCTCTGGATGCCTTTGTCGCAGGAGCTTTCCACACATGACTTGATTACACCGAAACATAATAAAGCGTTCATTGCTAACTTGTGATGTTTGAGGTATGTGTGCGGACAGGTGTGGTCCATGTTTCATGTACGAGAAGGCACGATAACAAGTCAGGGTGAGTGCCTTGAATTTGTATTATGTTGCCCGGGTGATAGTAGGTACTTCCTAAATTTGATGTGAAAAGGTAGGCATTAGAATCACTTGAAGAGACTGTGACTTTAACATTGTTGTCTTCATTTGATGTTTGCTTCGTGCTCAAATTGAAATGGTCAACCTCTGCCAAAGCTGGGAAACCGTATGTGAGCAATGCTTTAGGAAAGGTGTGTTGGGCCCCATTCGTCTTGATATCGAGTCTTCCTCTCTACCTTACAGTCCGCCTGGTCGGTCATATTAGAGGTCCCAATCCTAGGAGAAGGTAAGCCTCGAGAGCTTTCGGTTGAGTCGAAGTCGTGTGCAATAAACTGCTTGGCTTAGCTCCACCGAGCATTGACCTCCTGGCAAGTCAACAAAAGTAGCACGCCGTCAAACAAAAACATACGCTAGGAGCAAACTAGTTTTCTTATCACAACGCGTCAACGAACCAGAATGATGACAACTTTGCCAAAGAACCTGCTCCAAAGGCGCTGGCAGTCATGCTCCTACTAGCGGTCACGAGTACAGCTTTCTAACGTTTGAGGGGTCATTCACATTGTCCTCTCGTCATGTGAACCAAAAATTGACCAATATAGCTACAAGGCAACAAAACGGCAAAAAAGAGTTGCGTTTTTTAGAGTGAGCATCCCATCCATTTTATGATGTTCCGCACTAGCATTTACGTGTCAAGCGCGCCTGACAACCCCACCTCTTCCAGCACCAGCTCACACCTAATTCAACGGCATTGCGCTGATCCTGGGCGAAAACCGTGTCACTGCCCGGGGCGCCGCCGTGGGACCCGCGGCGACGCGTCGACCAGCACGCGGCCCGCCCGGCCCGCCGGCGGCGGCCGATCAGCTGAGTTGCACGTGAGAATCGGTCGGCGCCGGCCGCCGCCACAGGCAGACCGGCCCCATTGTTTGCGTGACGACGAGCCGGTTTTTGTGACGCGCCGGCCGCATCGCGCGCGGCGATTTGTATACGGCACAGGTGGGCCGTGCAGCCTCGCCAAACCGGCCCTCAACTATGCCGGCAAAAGTGTCCGCGTGTGTGCACCGGCCTGCTGCGTATCGGCGGACACGGAGCCGGCCGGGCCGGGACTGGACGGACGCGCTCTGCCCTGTCGCGGATCCCCGCCGCTCGCCGCAGCCTTTGGTCGGTGACGCGATCGTATCGCACGTCGAGGCGGCACGCTGACTGGATGCCCCTGCAGAGCTCCGGTTTTAATTGCGTCGGTCCGGCGGAGGCGGCGGCCGCGTGACAGGCGGAGCGTGGGGACCGGGCGGAGGAGATGGCGCAGAGCGCTCGCGTGCAGACTGGTCAGTATCGGGGCATCGGAGGAGAGCGATTGACAGACAGCGCGTCGTGTGCGCGTTCGTGATGGACGGACTCGCACGGGAAACGCGATCGGTGCATGTATCACACGCGCCGTTCGAGGTCTCTTTAACTTCGGATGCGTATCAGCCGGGGTTGACGAACTGGTCTGGAGGATTCTCCAGAGGCGGCTTTTGAGAGCTGCCACCAGCCATTATTTCAAATTTGTTGGCTTCTGCCGTTAAAATGATGTTAATGTGTCCGTGACACTGGTACCACCAACATTCACAACAGGCTCCCAACGGGTCGCGTGATTACTGACTGGCGTGCAGACTACCGATCATCCTTGACCGATCTTGCGAGTCTGCCTGGTAGCGCACCCAGACATGGCAGCATTCCCAGCCGAGCCGAGGGTCCAAACCAGTCGCGTGGCATGACCCGTGCAGGCTGGCAGCGGTCTTGTGTGAGGCCGCGCTGTCCCTTCACTTGCAATAAATCAGCGCGGCCGGGCCGGCCGGCAACAGGCTCCCGCAGCTTCACAGCGGACCGCCCAGCCCTGCCGGCCGCGGCGATGACGTGCGGTGACCGGGGCCGGCGCACCCTGCACAGAAGCGGCCCGCCTGACCTGCGGGAGTCCTGTCCAGCAGGTGGACCTATGAGGTCATTCCGCTCGATGTCCATGTGTAATGCAGGACCGGTTCGTTTCCAAGCGGATGTGAAATTTGTCAGATGATTAGAGTCGCGGGTACACTTTTCCGGACTTCGTCAGCTGTGTGATATGATAGGCGCTGTTTAGACGCGATTTTATTTTTAATTTAATCGCTTTTACGCAACAATCCATAACATCGATACTAGAGATACACCTTTTTTCTGAAAATCTCAGCCCGCAGCCCGACTCACCCTGGCTTGCCAGGGATTCAGCCTGCAAAAGCCCGTGATGCCACAATGCTGACCCGGAATTAATTCGCAAGCATTAAATCCATTACACTTTGCACTTTCCATCTCACCTTCATCTTAGGCCTGTACATAAGGTGTGCATAAAATGGCATGTCATTGTCACATGATGTACAACATTGATCGGCTAATACCACTGATGTTGCTTATGCAGCAGTGATCAAAGTACCTGGACTATGGAATTTCTATTATACCAAAGTACATTTTAAATTCTGCGATACGAGTTTCTGATAAAGAGAGAGAGAGAGAGAGAGAGAGAGAGAGAGCAGAGAGAGAGAGAGATGAGAGAGAGGAAGAGAGAGAGAGAGAGAGAGAGAGAGAGAGAGAGAGAGAGAGGAGAGAGAGACAGAGAGAGAGAGAGAGAGCGAGAGAGAGAGGAGAGAGAGAGGGAGAGAGAGAGAGAGAGAGAGAGAGAGGAAAGAAGAGCGGACATTAATGTGATCTACTGTCAAAATGTGCCAGAGACTTCGCCCTTGTATCTCGTGTAGTAAGCCATAGGCTAGGTCTTCTCAGATTTCATGCAACAGCCGACTGCTCTTGCACCTATGCAGTGAAGAAGTGCTGGATATATGAAGCCATGGCAAGCCCTATTAGTTCATTTAATTGTACACAGGCACAAATGCCATTTGAATGCGTCAGAATCGCCGCGATGTCATAACCGTATACAAGATTCAAACGCAGGCTTTTAGGGGGCCTGCTATTTTCAAATAGATAATCATGCAACACGGCATAAATACCACATGACAGCTTTGTAATGATCCACGTTTCCCTCCTTCTCACTACGTTCTGTTTCACAACCATCCCCGCGCCGTTTGTGATACGGCATGCAAGCAAGGATAGCGATACAATTTTGTCTGAGAATCTTTGCCGTTCAAGTGACATCATTTACATTAGCCTTGCCACAAAGATCTTCGAATATCTTAAATGTTGAAAAAGAATGTCGAGGAAAAATGGATCAAATATTGTTTAAGACCTGCGTCCATATTTCACACAGCCTGCTGACTGCAACTCTCGGATCTATACCAAAGGTTTGATTAGTATCGTCTGTCGAATTGGTATCTTTGACACATATCTGTTCACAGATATAGATATCGAAAAAGTCAAAAAGAAGAGGGAACAAAGAATTTTGAGACATATATCTTGAAAACTAATTACGATCGCAGTAAAGGTGAAAGGTATCATTCGTCAAGAGTCCCTGATATCCTGGTTGTAAATCGTATTGCTTTTAGGCATGAAAAGACAGACTCTATGTCACTAGTTTTCGATTTCAACAACTGTTGCACGCGTGATACACCAGTAACTGCGAGCTGAATTGGCAAGTGAGCGAGGCTGGGGCAGTGGAAGATACACAATATCCTGTTCATTTAATTAATCAGTGATGTTGATTACAAAATAAAGCCTGCGAATAAAGCAAGAAACCTTAAATGCACCTCATCCTCACACTAGCAGTGAAGTACAGTGTGTAGCTGTGTTTATGTTCCAGACCCAGCTAATTTCTGCTTGCTAAGATCAGGACAAGCTTTGAAAATTTACATTAGGGTAGAATGGTTTTTTTGAACTTTTCAGTGAGATGGTTGCCTTAAGCTGTTTAATTCGTTAAATCTGGTTTACTGGTGAGTCATGCCTGCCAGAAGTTCTCTCTCATTGGTGCTCTTGCTGAAAAATCAAAATATGGTTATTTTTCATAACTGTATTGTGCTTGGTAGTACACCTTGTTGTTTATTGAGGGAATGAAAACAGGCTTTTTTGTTGAAATGTTTTACCAGCAAAAGGCCGCCAAGTCCGACCCGGAACCCGGCGTTCTTGGCAGGTTCTTCTTGGCAGGCAGGTTCCCGCAGGTTCTCGCGGGTCGTTCTTGGCAGTTCTTGGCAGGTTCTTCTTGGCAGGCAGGTTCCCGCAGGTTCTCGCGGGTCAGATGTTGGCGGGTTGAAAATCGTTTCCCTAACAGACACATCGCGTGCATTGATTGCATCGCTCTTATGCAATGCTATTGTTCTCATTCTTATGCATCATAGTAGCCGGGGTAATTGGACGTCAATACCCAGCTTTTCCAGACACATATCGTGCAAAAGATGTCTTCTCCCTCGTTTTCACTAAATCGAACAAGAAGTTTTGAATGGGCAGCAACTTTTCGGAAGAAAACGTCACACCAAAAATACGGCATTTGCTTCCTTGTGTTCCACAGGGTTCGTGCTAGTGCTTAAACTTCACATGATTAGTGTTGCGGAAAGAGGAAATCTTGACACAAAAAAATATAAAAAATCGGTAGGAGAACGCAAATTGGAACTTCTCAACATGCGACTCAAGAAAATGTTCTGTAAAGCTTTGCCTCTCTCATGCCATCTCAATGCTTGGTACAGTCAATTTACTCCGATGCCAGGTCCCACTGCAATTGACCCCCTGCTACTATGCAACATCTATGTGCATGCAACGGTGGGGGCGATTGGGAGATTCGACACGTGCGTGTCCGACGACAAATCGCACAGCGTGGCGACCGGCTCTGACGCAGCCTGCGTGCTTCCATCCGGGTCAGAGCAAAGGCGCGAAGTTCGGGGAAGGGCCCGTAGCGTATGCTGATTCCAAGGTTTCAGAATGAGAGTGGTAAAAACTGATGCATGCAGGTAAAACCACACGTAGCATAAAGGGGGAAAACATGTGCTATCCTTACCAAACGACTACACGTGACTGTGCAGTCAACGCACCGGGTATCCCCTAAATGGAAGCCGGAGGCAGGCGAAAGGCGAGGTCACGTACGTACGAGCCCACTCTCTGTGCAGAGAACCCACCTTCGGTACCAGCCTTTTGACGGCATGTGACTTGTAGACAGGTGGCAGGTTCCGTCCGCCAGGCTGATGGCCATGCAGACGCGCCGTTCAGTTCTGTGCGAACCACAGTCGCCGATTCCACTGTCCGCCAGATGGCCACGTTAAGCAGGTGCAAGCGTAGCGAACGGTCGGGGGTGACACGCTGGTGATGCTTATGAGCCCGCCGCAAATCAATTAATCGTGGAAAATACACAATTGCCATATCTAACTGAGACATTGAATAAGCCAACAAGCCCACCACACAGAGCGCATTTTAAATCACATGCAATGTATGCTTAGAGCAGCAAACTGTTCATATACATCCACGAGGTGATGTGTAGCAGCTGCAGCACGGTGGCGAGCGATACTGCATATATAATAACGATATTGCAGCGGTGGTATTTTCAGTACCAGTCTTAGTTTCAAAGTATGGAATGTTCGCAGTTTTTAGAAGTTTTAACAGTTAACAGTTGTTCGCAGTTTTAACTTTCTCATGGCCTGGCAGGACTGGCCTAATTCTTGTACACATGCTGAACATGAGCAGAAATGAAAGCACGAAATGTCAGTGGCTTTAAAATGCGCCTGGCCTCACCATGGCTTGAAATGGCTTGTGCGATCTGTGTGCACATGTTGAACAAGAGCGTTCATTAAAACCGACCCTGAACTTTAAAGGTTGGCTCGCCAGGGTTTTCAAAAATGGTTACACGGTTACTGAGAATGTTTCCCGACTTTCACCGCTCAAAAATGAGGCACTTGCGGCAAACAAATTTCCAGTAGAATCATCCTCGCCAACTTTAATTAGGCTCATTTCCAAAACTCTATGGCATTCATAGTTGTGTTTGCACCCTATCTTTGGTTGTTGCGGGACGTTTCCGTCGCCCTGTATGTCTCCACCGGCGAGCCCTCGCGCTGTGCTGTCCTGGGACCGCCCTCTGTCGCCGTGTGTTGGGGAGACACGGGTCGGCGGCCAACATCGCTGTGGCATCGGGGAAAGCCGTGTTTTCCTGCGTGTGGCTCTGCATGTGACCACTGGGCAGTACTGGCGGAGACAAACATTCTCCCCCCCCCCCCTCCGTGACCGGGACTGCCTCGAATCACACCGAGCCGAAGTGACCTGACCTGAACCAAATCAACCTCATCCGACATGGTGCGGCGCGTGAACGAACAGAACAGATGTGAAGCAAGGTGATCTGAATTTGAGCATGGCGGAAATGATGCGAGCGCGTCGAACCGATCCGATCCGAACCAAGCTGAACCGCGCCGGGCGCGGACGTGTGGACGAAGACGAAGCTGGTGTCCATCCTTTGCCGCACGAATGGGTAGAGGCGGCATCTTGCGGTCTGAAGTGAATGACGCTTGACTGTTGCGACGATACGGATTCGACACCTGAATCGCACTTAAACAGCACAGGCTGAAACGTTTTTTACGTTCAAACCTGCGAATGGAAACATGACTGCCAGCAACGTATGGTCGCATTGGATGCCTTATGTTCTTGGATGAGATAGTTCTCCAGTTTCATACAACTCGTTCAGAAAGCTCGAAGGAAGTCTATCATGAAATGTGCCTGGTAGCTGAATATGTGAAAATCCCGAACACGTCACGTGCAGAACTATGGCAAGCCTGATAGTGTGATCGTCTCGACTCCCGACTCAGCTTTTAGCCCGTTGTCGTTCTGGTCAGCAGGAATCATGAGAAGAAATGCTGTCAGTCACTGGTGACATTTCTTTTTGTCGCTTCACTATCGTTTACACGCGCCCGGGCGGCCGGCTAGATACCCTTCGCTCGGGTGGGGGGGGGGGGGGAGTCAATTTGACCCTCTGAGATCTCGGGAACTAAGAAAGCTAGAGACACCAAATTTAGAGGGTGTCTGTTACTGAGCTGTGCTTGGTGTACAGGTTACTGAGCGTGAACTCACTTAAGTCAAAGGTTCAGGTTCCTACGGCATGATATTCGGGTCAAAAAAGGTCAAACAAGGTCAAGTTCCCGGATTGGTCTCCAAAGTGCCCCCAGAACATAGATAACCGTTTCTAGGCAACAGGTCACATTCTCATTTAAGGTCAGTGGTCTTGTTTGACCACCTTTCGAAGGTCAAGGTGTCCAAAATTATACAAGATTGCCTTGAGTTTTGCATTTGACTGAGCGACAAGGGTTACGCTAAGCAGTATGTTCATAAAAAATGTTGACCTAGTTTAGGTCAATGACCTATTCTGACCTCTAAGAAGTCCATGGAAGATGCATCATGCGGTTTCTGCTATTAATAAACTCGAAATGAGCATCAGAAACTGTCCCATACAGCAAACCCTAGAGTAATAAAACAGGTTGGTTTTGAACTTGGTGTGACCTTTATACCTGACCTTAGGTCAATTTAATTTGCTCCTTCAACTGTTGTGTTGCCTAAGAAAGCATCTCAGATATGTATGGCTTCGTCTAACACTCCGTTGTTGGATCAGGAGGATTCCCTAGAAATTGCCTTCGCTGAAACCGTGGCTTGATTTTGACCTGCCATAGGTTAGCGGCCTTACAAGGTACATCTTAATTTGTGATGCCAAACGATCCGCTATTCAATTTCGGAAATCATTCTGGAAAAAACATTCGGGGGGGTCAGTTCGACCCCCCAACCTCCACCCGAGCGCGCGTTAAGCCACGCTACTCGCAAAACAAATCAGTGATATGAAATGATAGCCGCTTTCATCAGAGGTTTCTATTCGCTGTAATAGCTTTTAATCAACACTTAGCATTGTGCTTAACATTAGATGCTATTTTAGGGTGTTGACAAGCGCAGCATACATATCGGAGGTAAAGATATGTGACATCTTGTTGTATCTAGTTTTTACTTTTAGTTGTCTCTGTTCTCAAAAAAGCGCATTTTAACTCCTGAATCATAACTGTCAGTTCATAGATCTCAAACGTAACAGACAAAGATATAGCTCTCGCAGAAACAGTGTCTCAAACAAGTCGTGAGAGCGGCAATGCGAACTGCTAAGGTGTGAATACAGCACCGTTGAAATATGATTCTTGACAACGGACTATGTACGCACCATATTTGATGTACCTCCTGAAATCGCACACAGCAAGCAATAAAAATGAAGGTCACGCGTTTTTCTGCGATGCGCAACGTTTGACAAACTTGAGTAGGAAGAAGACCAGCCGACTTTGAGCAAGCACGATGAGTCTTTGGGCAACGACCTGCTTGCACAAATAATTAACAAATGTGTTTTTGTGCATGCTGTGTTGGCGTTGTGATTGAAGAACAATGCATAAGGAAAGCGTAATCCAGCCACAGAAAATCGGCACTAGTGGTGCCCTTCATCCGTAACAATGTGGTGCGACGATGTAACAGAACTGGAATTCGTTGCGAAAACGGCTAGCATTAAAAGAACGCAGCGCATTGTTATTTGTCTAGCCGGGCAGAAGGAAATCAAAGCGAGTTCAGGTGAGCAAACGCAAAAAAGAAAACATCAGCAATACTTAAGTTGTTTTCGACAGAGGCCTAAGGCTTCTTTGTTATGAAGAGTAGCTAACGCAGGCAGTGGTGGACAACCGTCGTCATAATTGTTGTGGCAAGTGGTGTAAATAATGCTCGGTGCCTGGGTCTGATGGTAACCAGGAACGATGGAGAAGAAGGTCTTTGTCAAAAGAAGATGGGTGGTGTTGCAGAAGATTGACTGTGTGTTTTGGTAAGGGTGGAAATAGGAAAGGAATGCTAACCACATCGGCAAGTGCGTTCACCGAGACAAGAACATAACAGAAGCCGCCTTATGAGCAGGCTTAGTATGAGATAATGGCGTTTTTCTGCCTGCTGGCTTAACATGTCATGCTTTGAATAGCTTGAATTGTACCCAGATGTCAAGCTTTCTATCCAATGCTAATAAAACAGCTTATCGTCCAGTGCATCATTTCAAACCAGCAAGACAAATCCGCGCTGTCGCTGAGCGTACGCAGAGGGCATCGGTTTTGGAGGCGATCACCGCACAACAATTTATACCGCATTTTGTGCGGCCTAAATGTCAATGCTCTGTCGGCTTTCCATCTCTAGTCTGTGAGGAGCTACCAGGGCCAACCGAGCGTTTAGTTTTTACAGGGAGGCGCTGTCCTAACTAGCAGATCCAGCCGCGCTACACAAAACGGTCATATGAGGTAGGCTCGTGTAACTGCGACGCCGCTCATGCTGACTGCAACACATTTATGCGAACGGATTGTGACGTAAAAGAGAGAAGATGAATGGGACCTGGGTCAAACTTCGAACCGCCAGTTACTATGCACTCCAGAATGGAGATCTCTGAAGTGAGGGTGATGGTGAGATGCTTCTGTAAAGAACTTGAATCCTCGGACATCGTTATTGGCACCAAAGGGAACCCCTGGGCGCATGGCTCCAGAAACCTTTGAGAAAACGGCCAGACACGACCGTACGCACGTTTTCATTCCATCGAAATGCGTATCATCATGAGACTAGCCGGTGCTGGAGACGAAACACCACTACCTTAACAGCGTTCAAACCTCGGCTGTGCCGCTGTGTTGACCTTGACGATGCAACTCTCGAAAATCTTCCTATCTGATGCATTCAAAATTCACCTCCCATCTTCCAATGATGAATGCGGACAACGTTGAATTATCCGATACTCGCAACGCAGCGACGGTAAAGTTGATGGCGCTAATCAGCTGAGTTACCAGAACAAGAGCTCCCAGCTGTCAAGCTCGTTACCACCATCGTTTATTAGCCTATTACCAACATCGTACCCATCAATTTCATTATGAAGAGAAAAATGGCCAAAGTTTGCTTGTGATCCCCGTCTTCCTAAAATTTGAACTCGGATGAGCCCGGTAAAAAAGCTTCTGTCGGACGCTAGTTAATAGTTTGCCACCGATGGTAGGATGGTATCCCATCTCCCGTCAGGTAGAATCAATCAAAGCGAACTGCAATTTTGCCTGCATAGCATAAATGAAGCCTGTGGGGGCTGTGATGCTTTGGACCATTCGTGTCGGATCAAACACTGTCCATGGGACAGTTTGGGACACTTTAATGAAGCTTTGTTCTACGTATTGAGAATATTTACAGCCCCGCGCATATGGAAGGACCCAAGACGATATCGCTATAGCACTTTCATTTGCTTTCGAGCAGCCCGAATGTACGCACCAGTCCAATTTTAACATAGGGCGTGTAGCTACGAGGCGTGCGTGATGAAGCGGCATCACAGTGAGTTTAAGCTGGCCGGAGCAAAAACAACTTCTATCAGACTACAGGCGGGGTGAATCCGTAAATCTTATTTTCATGTTTTGTGCTTGTGCGAAACGTGGCAACGTCTTGGATGGCACTTAAGTGTAGTGGCCCGGCGTCAGCATCCATCACCGCATCCCTGGAGACATGCATGATCGATGCCGCCTCTGAAGGCAGCGTGTTGAGAGCGAAAGTCGTCAGCTAGATTGGCTGCGTCGCAATTCACAAAAAGCGCTCCGCTAAAATGGGCTGGAATTTGGTTTGCTGCATGCTACTTTGAGAAAGGCATTGTGAACGCTGAAACGTTGCTTAAGTGAATCATGTGATTTCGGAGCTGGCGTGTAAACGTGCAGCAAAGTGCGCGCAGGTCGCATAGCTGAAACTGCAACCAAAGAATGGAGTCAACCTCACCAAATGCCACGATTCTCTCGTTCAGCGTCATGCTGTGTTAGAGTTCGTCTTCTCTTCACGCTTATCTTAAGGCACGAACATATGCATTTCTTCACTGGCATGACCAATGGTCTGTGAATTTATTTGGAATTAAATGAAGTCGCTAGAGCTGGTACGTTCTCTCAACTGATTATTCTATCTTGGTACTCGAACAAACCTTTCCTCAATTCATACGCTGGTTTGGTGTCGCATGAGCTCATTTGTGTTGTTATCACTGTTGAATTTGCCTGTTGCCATTAACCATACGGTGTTTGGCAGTGCATGACTGTATCAATCAACTAGTTGCCAATGAGCTGTTGCCAATCATTCCAGTGTAATTCTGCTCAAGACTGCAGTGTCTCACAAAGGCTACGCTGCTTCATCGGTTAACTTTCAACATCAGCTGCGTAGTTAGGAAGAAAAAAACATCAAGTGCGCTTTACATTCCAGACGAGTGTTATTTAGGTCTGAAGCGTAATCACTTTCCTCATGTTTGTTGAGCACGCGAATGAAGTCATACTGCCTCCCAGTTTCGTTCATAAACAAGGGTTCAGACCCTCAGTTAGCGCTAAACAAATCCCGCATCTAACGTGTTCATAACGGCGCATTTAATGTGGCCATCTGGCTTGTGCCTTCTCGGGGAGCTCTGCATTGAGGCATGCAGAAGCTGTACCTGAGAAGCCATGGGAAAATAACAGCGGGTACGTGATGCGGGCCTTAGCTGATATCATACGTCCACACGTGCATTGCAGATTGCTGGTACTACGTAGCACGCTAGCGTTGCACGATGCGCAATGATCCCTACAAATCGACCACGAATGCGTTAAGACTTACGGCGATCACCTGCAATAGCGTCAGGCATTCTGGTTCCGTCTCTTTGTCGTCGCCAGCGCCGTCCAGTCGCGCGTGTTCTCCCAGGGGAGGCGGCTCGGGGTCCGGCATCGAGGCCATCCTGTATTCCGTCTCGGCACATCCGCGCCCCGCCTAAACAAACACTGCAGCGTTGGGCGGCAGGCAATCAGCAGCGTAATTTTCGCCGCCGCATATTGGGTTCGACTCTTGACCGCCCGCTCAGCCGCACTCGTCGCGCGGACGGCCGCCTCTCGTGGGGACCACATGATCAAACCCGCCCTGGTCACTGCCGCCGCCCGCATGTCAGGCCGCACTTGCCGGGCGCGGCAAAAAGCTGGCCCCGCCGACGTTGGCGATACTTGCGTGTGCTCATGGACAGACGCAAAAACGCCGCGGGCGCCATCGACGCGTCAGGGATGGCATCAGCGGGGGAGGCGACGACTGCCTCCTTAGCGGGGTGGACGCCCCCTCCCGTGCGGCGATGGGCGTGGGTGGCAGCGGCGTGGGGGAGTCGGCGCTGCCCCCGTCCGGCCGCCGGACTGCAGCGAGCGGAAAGAGAGCGGTTCCGGGGGAGGCGGCCGGCCTTCCGGCACGAACAGTGCAGCTGGTGGCGCAGGCGGCCCGTGCACCGGAGATCCTGATGGGCATCGACACGATATTGCTGCATCTAGTAAATGTGTTTGTGACAAAACCGTGGTGCGCCATTGTCGTGTCCCGGGACTAGCGACTATGCTGGCTGCTGATGCTATGCAAGAAGTGGGAATGACCCAGCACATATCGGTGAACGTGTATATCATGTATCACTTGTGCTAAATTCAAAATGAAAGACGTCAGGCAGTGCAGTTGTTACGAGGCAATTTGTTTGATATCAATTATCTGCTGCGTGCTTGTGTTGTGAAAATAAATGTGCCAACCTATCCCATTTTTTATTGGTGAAAAATAAGAGACGGCAGTCATTCAGGTCATTATGCTTGCACTAGGTGTGGATCGTGGTGTTTGATACGTTTTATTCCAAGCTGTGGTCCATCGCCCCTGGAGGCTCGAATATCGCGCAAAGGAGCTGAGCTGACGCCGACCGGGAACCGTTATGCACGATAGTTGCAGTACAAGGCGGCCCACACAAACCGGTGCCTACTTGTTCTTCTGACGATATTAGGCCCTCGCACTTTAGAATCAATGTAGAGGGAGAAAGGAGGGGGAGGGGTAGAAGACAGGCGTTGTTATAGAGAGAAGGTCCTGGATAAATGGATAAAGTCTTACCACCATCGTCTTTCGAATGAAATATCTTGCACAAAACGTAAGCTTTGAGGTCGTTAAGGTATCCTTCAGTGGCATACATCACTGTGTTTTCTTTTTTGCAGAGGCTTTGAGACCTGGTCTGGATGCATATGTCGTGTTATCTCCGTGCGCTTAGCGGTGCTTGCACGAAATTTAATCCTGACAAGAATATCAAGGACGCATTTGTCTAACTCCGGCTTTGCAGATAGGGCTTTGTTGTCTGCTAACACGTAGATGGCCATTGCGTTATAAGATTATGTCCTTATTTTATGGCGGTTACATGCTATCCTCAGATTCACATTGCAAGCTCCTGCTTCCACCACCACCTCAAAAATGGTGTGCACAACTGTCAATACGCCCCACACAGCTACAATATCTAAATACAAAGGAATGCATATTAATTAAAAGCTGTATTTGAATGAAGTGAAACACACTGTTTTCATATTTGATGACATTTTGAACGCGGCACTGGCGTTTTCTCCTCAAAATCTCGGTCTTGTTAAAAAGGCTAGGTCAGAAAACCTTTTTGCTAGAAATATCTTGCTACGCTAAAACAAGTCCGATCGATTCCTAAACACCAGGGTCTCAGGGTGTGAAGGGAGAGCTAATCGGCTCTATGGACTGAGAACAAAATCTACCAAATACAAACAAGGTTAATGCAAGTATTTCACTCAACAACACTCAACAATCGCAAGCATGTAGGCAGACATGTACCGATCCGCTCTGGCACCTAAAATCGTGCAGTTTTTTTTCCTTTTTTGTCCTTTTTTGTCCAACAAAGAAGTGCAAACAGAGGCAAGAAGGAGATGTGATCAACCCCAGTCCTTCCAAATTATCTGTCAATGGTTTCATGGGGTATGGTGGGGCATGCCAATGATGAAATCCAGAAGCAATTTGTTCTCCTCCGCACGCACTTCTTAAAGGAGTCACTACGCACACGCTATTAAATTGGTCGCTATATCCAGTTATGTAAGCTTAGTTGTCCGCGCACAGCATCTTTGATCTGCGTAGTGCGGGTCAGCTCACCAGCAGTGCCGGATCTTCCAACGTATCGTACGGAAACCAGCAAGCATCAGCTGACACCAGTAATCCCTAAGTCCTCAAGGCTCCATCGGAGGACTGTGCGCAAGAACTGCTCTCTCAGGCTACGGCTCAGGCTTAAAACCGCTGACCCACGGCCTAGTACCGTGTAGAAGCGTCTATGTGGTATCTACATAGCCGGCTCCGTTGAAGACCGTGCCACGTACCGCTCACAATGCCCAAGATGGGAAGATCCCACGAGGCACCCATCGCCGCGAACGGTCCCCGGCGTTCATTTGTCGAGCGACTATGGCTCCTTGGTTGGCCGCCGCCAGCCATTCTTCTTCACGTCAGGGCTGAAAGGCGCCGACCCTGTCGGTGTCATGTCAGGCCTTGGTGGGGTCAGCGACCGGCGGAGGTCGGCGGCGAGGTGGCGCAGGCGTGGGATTGTGCGTGAGGGGCGGCGAGAGCGCGTGAGATGCGGTCGGTGAGGCTGCCCTCTGATAATAAGTGCATAAGTACACACCTTGGCACGCTATGCGTCGCTGCTGGGCTTCGCGAGGGCGGAGAACCGCTGTCGTGGGAGGCGCCTAGCTTGAGAGTACGGCTTTCAACGAACCGACCTAACTCAAATGTGCAGCCTCCAGGGAGCAGGCCGCAAGCTGCGAAGAGCTGCATGGTCAGCTGGTAACTTCAACGGGCGAAGCCTGTCACCTTCTTATGTGGTCAATTTCGCTTAGGTGTAACCGATTTTAGATGTGTTTTCACTAACTATTCGAGTTTGGTTTAGTTCGGGTCTGTTTTTGTGTCGGTACGGCAACGGACATGGGAACCGATATAAAAATAGTATCCGGTCTAGGCTTTGACATTGCTTTTGACATATTCACATTGGTTTTTGATATTTCATTTCTATGCTTTCCGCGCAGAAATTAGAACAAACCCGCATTTTTTGCCAAATTGAGTCAGAAAATGGCCAGGCCTCTCGACTTTTCAAAATAAAGTTGCCAAGTTAAGCGAACCAGTAACACTTTCAGACGTCAAAGGGTGGTCGTGGGCCGTGAGTTGTTGCCATTAGTCGTTGTCGTCGAGTCGTTATGGAGTAGGAAGATGTCCGTGGTAGAAGCGCGCTGTTGGCCTTAAGCACGCTATTTTCAGTGGCCATGAACCGAACAGACCACTGTGTTTTTGTGCATGTGCTATCTGACAACTCCAACGGGCTCCGATCATACGCACTGGATGTCGATAGTGTAGTGATTAACGCCCCTTAACCATTGCGCGTATGGGAAAACAGAGATATGGGGTTCGATTCCCCGCCGTGCCCATCCATACCAGGGTGAGTGTCAAAAGGCTCCATATAGCCCCAGCAACTGAGTGCGCCGTAAAGTCCCAATGACGACCAAAATACGCACTGCGCACGAGGCACGTCAGGACAACCAGAAGAAGTGAGTTCGTGACGGAGACATCGGGTTGTCTTCAGCATGTGATATTCCGCAACGAGGACCGTGGATCCTATCGAAAACGTCCCGGTGTAGACATTCCAGGGCCCGCAGTATCCCCTCCCGAGTGGCCAAGCCTCCGTGTGGGCTGGTCTGACAGGTCCGTTTGTTCTAGGGACTTGGCTCCCGGGAGACTGATGCTGACGACCGTCGGGCCACCATTTCGTCCTCACCGATCACCGATGTGCGTGCTGCTTTTGGAGTCAAACCGAACATCTGTCTGCCGCAACAATCCCAGAAACAAAGGCCCCTTGCCATGGACAGGGAGGTCTTCGCGTTCAGGATCAATATCCTGTCAGGTAGAACAATGCGGGCAGCCTTCAACTTCCAGACGATAGCCACAGGGGAAGAACTTAACGGTGATGTCTTTCTTCAGTTTTACAGCGCACTTATAATGCGCTTGG
Organism: Pollicipes pollicipes; assembly: GCF_011947565.3. Taxonomy (NCBI): domain Eukaryota; kingdom Metazoa; phylum Arthropoda; class Thecostraca; order Pollicipedomorpha; family Pollicipedidae; genus Pollicipes; species Pollicipes pollicipes. The sequence goes on along the minus strand of NW_023596576.1, from coordinate 7,687,066 downwards.
TGCGTTTAGAGGCGAAATACCACGGCAGGCAAGGTAGCAGGCGACCTTGGAACAGCCCCAATCGTCGTAAAGCGCCAAAGAAGAAAGCTATCGTCTTCTCGATGCATCGACTAAGCTTCCCGCTATCTCGGCCATCCAGACGGGCGTTGGTCCTGCATGCAATGCATATACTTGCAAACGAAACATTTCCTTGTGTATTGTAATGATGCATTGCATTAATTGTATTGCATTGCAGTTTGCATGATATTGTGCATTGCGTTGTGCAGTCTCCGACCACGGCCATGCGTCGGTGAGAGGCTGTCCGCTCTTTGTTCGCAGTTAGTGAGCCGCTGGCTCGGCACTCCGAGTCAATGGCGCAGCCACCGTCCCGCCGTGAATCAGCACAAGAGGAGATCGCCGCCGTGCAGGGGCCGCCGCTGACTTGTGCTCTGATTCACGGTCGGCCCACCTCTCGCGGCTCCTTAATCACCGCCCACCTCGCGGCGTTCGCGCCTCCGTCTCAGGAAATGCTAACCGGGCTAGCCAGCGCGCCTCGGGCCCGCCGGAACTGCCACGCTCGCCACCTGCGTGTGGCCCGCCCGTGCGCCCTCTCCGGGGTCCAGCGGAGGGCCCGGCTTCGGGCCGCCGATTCCCCGTCCAGGAAATGCCGGTCGCCGTCCTGCGCGACTCACCGTCCGCACTGAGCGGGCAGCGACAGTAAGCCTGATGAAGGGCCCGTTACCGGACGGTCGCGCGGCGGATGACTCGCGATGTGCGTGCCGATTGTCGGCGAGGGTGGGA
>NW_023596576.1:7670265-7685286 GCF_011947565.3 Pollicipes pollicipes | reverse complement strand
CGGTGGCAAACGATTTGCGACTCTTTTCGTGCGTCGCCAAGTGTCGTGTTCAAACTGATCAGCCGCGGGTCGGAAGTGCCGCCGGTCCGTCATCGGCGTCATCAGCCTGTCCCTGCGCGCCTGACGCGGCCACGCGGTGCGCCACGCGGTGCGCCGCGCCGTCTCGTCTGCCGTCCCGTCGCCGTTTCCACGAACGCGCTGTTTATCGCCGCCCGGTCGGCGGCCGTCGATCGAGTTACACGAATGACATGCGGCGCCTGCTCCCGCCGGGATTTGCATATGAATCGCGGCGAGCGTCGCGCGGCACGCTGGCGCGGGGCCGTCGGGCGGCCGCCGGCGGGCTCTGGGGAGCTGTCACCGATTACCTGTGCAGCCGGGCCCCGCATCCGACGCACGTCAGCTGGAAGATCAGAAAGCTGGCAAGCGAGAGGTTCACGAAGGCAAGGGTGTCCTTGAAAATTTTGGGTGGTTGGCGTCGTAAGCTGGCGAGTTCGAAAAGTTCGCTGGCGAAACTAAAACATCAAGAAAAAGTTAGCGATCACTAGAATATTATAAGTAGTCCGTAAATTATGGAACATGAAAGGAGGAAAATAGACGACACAACATAAGGAGCTGATGCATGCGTGCTGTACTATGTTCTATTGTGTCAACGGTTCGCTGGAGCTTGGCAGCCCAACCTTAGCACAAAAATCACCGTGCACTGCTGCAGAAACTTGCCACATGTTTTTTTAGGGGTGCCCATCCCGGTGAACATGCGGTACGCGGTCGTTATTCCGTGCATGACCTTAGGTCAGACGGAATGCCCGTAGCTCTGGTGACCTTTGGTTGATCGGATTAGTTGGTAACTTTAGTACTGGGCCACACGCTGTCACAGCTGCGGGCACAACGCAGGTTCCGTCTGGGATTGGTAAGCAGATGGTTTGTGGGGCCTCCCTTATTTCCGGACGTTTTCCGTTTTGGTGCTTCCCCGGAAGTCTTCGGCAAACGAGACAGACGGCTTCATTTTATGCAATGTATTGAGCCTCGTTTTAACAAGAGTCTCGGGTAAAGCACCAGCGTTAACTGCTAATTGAACCTCAAGCTTCCATGAAGTAATTGCTATTCACTCTTCGATGGAGTGATACAGCTCAAATAATTCTGCAGCTGACCTGAGCACAGTGCCCATTCCGCTGGTATCCTTCAACACAAAATCACAAGGGAGTCGCCGCCGGCCCGAAAGCCGCTCGGTCGCCATGGCCCGTTTCTGGTACACTGCCGCCTGATCTGATCAATCACCAGCTCCCACAGCCCCATGGCGTGACCGGCCGACCAGCAGCCAGTCGGGCCTCGAGTACTACAGACCGGCCGCTGATGTAATCTTCACGGCCCACTGTTTGGGTGGCCCAGTGCTAACTCCGCCTCGAACGTAAACACTTTTGCCCAGATTCACAAGTGATTCCGCTGTGGGCTTGCACGAGCCCGATGGAGCGCCAGGCGAACCGCGGTATTTTTAGATGCAGATCTGCCGTCTCGGCCATGCTGGGAGTCGGCGTCGGCGGCGGGTGTGCCCTGTGCTCGGATACGATCGGACCTTGCACCGGCGGACGGCTTCCGTGGCGCCCAGGGCAGCTATCGACGCGGTCGGAACCGCCGACGCCACCCATTCAGTAGCAATCTCGCCATCATCCTTGGCGCGGGATTTGTCGCCGAATAACGAGCAAAAATGGTCGGAGCTTCCACGCGTGGAGCTGGACGGTGCGACGAAGGCGGTCGGCGCCCGGCCAGGACTGGACGCGCGCGCTGACCGCCGCCCGGCCGCTGCCGTGCCGAGCAGACTAAACAGTGAGTCGCGCCGGGCGGTGAGCACCGCCCGCTGCAGGACGACGCCACTGCAGCCCTCTGGTCGGAGCTGGACGGGGGGGGGGGGGTCCGACAGGGGGGGGGGGACGCCAAGCCGCGGTCACCCGCACGGCCGCAGCCCTGCCCGGCCTCGCCGTCAAGCCGTGGTCATCAGCGCGAACCAAATATACAAACAGCGGAGTCGGCGCGGCGCGCTGTTTGGGACGCCGGCTGCAGCGGCGCCCGGTGTGTATACACACACGCCATCGGCGCGGTCGCATCGGGCGACATCGGTCGTCCGGGGCCACCGCCTTCGGCCGCCGGCACTCTTAATTAGATGACTCTGCGGCTGATTTATGCCGGTATTAAATGGTGCGCGCTGGCCGCCGGCCGGAACAATAGGGCGGCGGCGGCGGCGGCGGCCCGACGGCAACGACAGGGCGGCACGCTCCGCCGCCGGGGGCCGCCGCCGACCGCCCGCCCGGCCGCGATGGATGGCTTCGCGGCAGGAACGGCACGTCGCTCCACTTTCGGCCGGGCCGCGACCGAAGCGTGCCGCCGGCCATGCGAAAAGCTGCAGCCGGCGGGCCCTGCAGGGCCGGTCACGACTGGTCAGTCAGCTGACGCCGACAGGGCCGCGCCGGTCACGGCACGGTGTGGTGTGTCGGCCGTCGCCACTGCGTGGGTGACGACTGCAGCTGACGCTGTGGACGCGTCATGTGACGCGGCTGTGCTGTGAGGACTGCAGGGGCACAGCTGTGGTCCTGTTACGTGACGCGGCGGTGCTGTGAGGACTGCAGGGTCACAGCTGTGGTCCTGTCACGTGATGTGACCGTGCGGTGTGGCCCGTGGCTGCAGGAGCTGGGCCGTGCTCCTGTGACGTGGCGCAGCGGTGGACCGTAGTGGACTGTAGGGGCTGAGCTGTGGACTGTAGGGGCTGAGCTGTGCTGAGCTCTGCCGTGACGTGACGCGTTGCGTCGCCCAGCGTTGCTGTGCCTACTGTGACGGGGCGGGGTGCCAGCGGTCACGACACGCGCGCCGGCTGCTGCCTGGCCGCCAGCGCGGGCTCTGCGCGTCCAGCGGGCGTGATCGGCAGATCGTGAGCCCCGCTCCCTGGGCGGGTCACGCCATCCACTGACGACTCACTGAGCGCGGCAGCGGCTCAGCCGCGACGCACGGCGGCACGCCACGTCAAAGCCAATCAGGTCAATGAAGTGGACCGCGAGGCGCCCGGCAGACGAGCGAACGTTCAGCTGCCCGCGCACGCACACAGAGACGGAGGCCGTAATGAAGCCCCGCGCGGCCCGGTTCCCACCGCGTGACCTGGCACCGCGCTGACCCGCCACCGGAAGCAGCTTGCATCCGGCACCGAGGGCCGGAAGCCCGTGATTTATCTGGCGCTGGATTGTCATCGGACGGTGTATGAATGTGCATACCTTCCACCAGCAGCCCGAATGGCGATGATTCACGCCGGCGTTTTGTTACGAAACGCGGGTGCGCTCGTGAGAGGGCGAGGATGACGAGGCTCGTCTGGGATGAACCGCGTGCCCGTCAGAAAAAAGCCCCGTTAAATGCGTGTCAATGGATGGGAGCGGCAGCACTTTCCAATCGGCCACGCTTCCAGCCGGGTGGCGTTGAATGCGAGTCGATTCAGCGCCCCAGTTGGGATGGTCACCTTATGACGTCGCCCCCTGCCTGCGGTCTGTCCCACTGCGGCACCGTCGTTTTCCCTCCGTACTACCTGGAAGGGCACTTCCATCGTCACCCAATACCTTCGGACCATGGCAGGGTGCACTCGAGTCAACACGGCGTCTGGCGCCGTGTTTGGGTACTAATTCCACGCGGCATTTAATCGAATGGGGCCTGTCGGCCGCGGCAGGCCAGCCGGCGTCGCAGGTCAAAGGTTGGGAGCGTCGCCTCCTGCGCGCCATTAGCGGCCGGCGTGTCGGCCTTGATGTCGGCTATTGTTGACCGATTGACGTTGGTCCGCCGGCGCGGGGAACAAAGTCGCCGCCGGCGGCCGGACCGCGCTGCGATGCATTACTCGCGGCCCGGCCGACCGCCATGGAATTCAGGCAGGCCGGCCGAGGCGACCGCCGCCATTAGCTGTCAGGTGTGGCGAAAATAATGGACGGAGCGCGGCCAACGGCGCCGAATATGGGGAAATTTAACAGGCGATCGGCTGCTGCTGCGTGCGTGGCCCTGCTGGCCGGCGAGCCGCCGACGGGCCCGGTTGCAGACTCGTGCAGCGCGTGCGACGCTCGTCCAAAAATGCTGTCAACACGCGGTGGACTGAGGCCGGCTTTGTTCATCGCTTCAAGGCGGATTTGGTACCCGTGGCCTCGGAATACTCCATGGCATGTGCCTTGACGGAGGTCGCCTCTGTTCCAACGTTCCGTTACGGCATTTCTGCATCCGATGTTTGGTTGTTCACTGTTCAAAGGCGTTCGCTCGACCGCGGCCATCATCGGGTGCTCGTCGCCGCTAGCTGACTGACCCTTCTTTCCGCCAGTTAGCAGATGCTCGTTTCTGTCAGTTGGCGGACGCTTTTTCCTGCCCATTGACGGACGCTCGCCCCGGTAAATTGACGGACTGTCGCTGTCGGGCGTTGATGGATCCGAAATGGTCGCTACTGTCGATGCGTGTTTTGTCTGCCGGCTCTCCTTGAGCGCAATCACGGCCGCCAGCGACAAATGAACCTTCCGCGAGCACAAAGGCCCGACCCGGCTCTGGGGCCGTTTTTGCAGCGGCGCGCGCATAATTCGGCCATTGTGGTCGGCATGGGGCGGGTCGGCAGGCCGCATTGATGCGTGCACCTGCCGATCTTCTCGGCCGCTGTCGGTCGTGTGTGCCGGCTTTGGGGGATTCGAGCCACGGGAGGGCTTTTGATTGGCGCTGGACAGCCTGACGTCATCCTGCTGCCGTGTGCGAGGGAGGCCTGGTGCCGGCGAGGGCGACTCAGCTGTCGCCCGAGATGTCGAGCGCTCTGGTAGCTGGCTGCCTCTGCTCTAGTGAGCGCCGCCGTCACCCGGCGACATCCCGGCCGGCCACAGGCAGCCACTGTCGGCCAGCCACGGGCGGCCACTGTCGGCCAGCCACGGACAGCCACTGTCGGCCAGCCACGGGCAGCCACTGTCGGCCAGTAACGGACAGCCACCGTCGGCCAGCCATGGGCAGTCACTGTCGGCCAGCCACGAGCAGCCACTGTCGGCCAGCCTCGCTGATCCGTCGTGCCGCGCGGCTCAGCCGGGCATCTCCGCCAGACTTCCCACCGTCAGTTCCGCCTGGACATCTCCACCGGACGTTTCCAGTGGGCCGCGCCACCGGAAGGCATCGGGCCGGCGTTGGACGCTCCACCAACGACACCTGATTGATTTACCGTTCCGGACCACCGGTGATGAACGGCAGTTGGTCCTGCGGCGGCACGGACCCACTGCGGTCCATGGCGTGGCGCGAGGTTCGGCGGTGCTTGACGTTACTCAGGGTCGGTGGTCCCTGACGTCAGTGGGGGTCACCGAAGTCCCCGGGGCGGAACAGCGTCTTTGATGTCTCTGGAAGCGGCCCTCCCGCCGGTTTCTACGGGGCTGATTGCGTCTCTCCCATTGTGGCCAGCGGAGGTCAGGGTGAGTGACTGATCAAATTACGGCAGTCCACCACCTGTCGATGCCCACCGGGTACCGTCGGCGGGTCAGGGTCCTGCGCCGGAGCGGCGGCCCCGGCCCGGAACGCGACAGCGCGGGGCGGCGTGCTGGCCTCCGCCGCCGGCCGACGGCGGGTCCGGTGTCATTAGTCGGCCCGGTGACCACCGCTCGAAGTGGGTCAGCCGCCACCCGGCCGTGCTGGCCCACCGCGTGATGACCAGCCTCGGTTCCGGACCGCGATCCGTCCTCGCTGTCTCGCCGATGCCGTGACCTGGCGGCGTGACTCGTCGCTGACCCGGAAACGCCGCCGGCCGACGGGCGCCGGCGCCGGACGGGGTGCGCTCCTGAACAGCCGGCGGCGCTTGTTGCGCTTCGCTGTCGGCCCGTCCGCCAGCCGCACAGGGTCGAGGCGGGTGGTCGGCGGCGCCCGCCGGCGGCGGCGGTGACGCGCCGTCTTGAGCCGAGCGCGGGCGTCGCCGGCAGCACCCTGGATTGCAGGGTGTGTGGACGCCGGCCGGCTAATCGCACGCTGTCACTGGCTGGGACGGCGGACGGAGTGTCGGGCCGGTGGGCTGTGATTCATCCGGCCCGTCCGGCTTATCTGATGCGGCGCGCTCTCACGGCGAGCCGCCCGCCGATGACGGGCCCGGCAAGCGCGGCTCCCGGCCCCTGGGAATGGATGACGCCGCCCCCGCCGCACCACAGCACCGTTACGGCGCCGGCGCGGACGGACGGGCTGAGGTCGAGGCTGGTGCCACGGGGTAACGCGAAGTGACGCCGTACGACGCTACCTGCCAAGCCATTGCCGAGCGAAATGGGTTCTGTCCACTCCACTCCGCCTTGACCGATAACTGGGTTTGTTGGTATGGGGATTTGGGTCGACCAGAAGCGAAGAATGTCGGTGGGAAACCGAGAAAAACAAAAAGAGGTGGAACATCAAAGATTTTACAAGCATGAAATGTCTGAAAGTATCACTGGACACGGTGATCACGACCCGTAATCTGAAAAAAACATTCTGATTCTCAGCATCTTATTTGTCTTTATTTACCGAGACTGTCGCCGCCCTGAGTCGCCCCCCCCCCCCCCATGTCACATCAGCTCCGGTCCTGCCGGCGCGGGGTGACTGGGGAGTACTCGCTGACGCCAGGCGGCTGACCGTCGTCTTCAGCTCCGTCGGCCGACCGTCCCCAGCCTGGCCATCCAGCCGCTCCCCGCTGCGGAGCAGCAATAGTCGTCGAATCAGTGCCTGAATGGCCATTTGATGAGTGTTTTACTGGCCGTAAAGCCGGCAGCCGTGCCGAGGCCTTGGCGCTGCATTCAGCCGCTGGTGTCACGAGAGAGGAGCGGGGACGGGCTTTCGCCGGCGTCCGAGAGGGCACGACTTGCGTCACGAGGCTTTCATAGTGGACAGGCGACGCCGGACTTGTCTGATTAATTGGGGGAATGAGTGGGCAGTAATTGCCGGGTATGGCTCCGTGCAGAAACTGGCACAAGGATAACGTGCCCCTCGGCCGGCGCGCTTTCCAATATCTGGCCAGCCTACTCCTCGCCTGGGCGTTTAATCTAGTTAATTGAATTAAGCGTCGTGCTGACCTTTGCCAGGCATTCACGGCCATTTAGAAGGGGCCGCAGGTTACGCCGGTACACACATGCTGCACACACACGCGGCACACACACACACACACACACGCGTACAGACCAATGTGGGGTTTAAATTACACCGTTTTTCTCTGACCGTGAGCCTGGCTAGCCAAGTGTTGATAATTGAAGCGAGCGGCGGCGCGACCGCGACGCCCGAGGCGATCTCAGTCCGCACACTGTCGAGGTCAAGGTACAGTATGACTGTTCCGCCGCCGAGGTCCATGATGCGGCCCGCGCGACAGCTCCCGCGCGACTGCTGGAAGCTGCCGGCGCCGGACCGTGCCCGCTGCCTGCTGCTATGTCGCTGTCGTCTGGTCGTCCCGCTGACGCTGCGCCCGTCCTCAGATGCTGTCCGGCTGAGCGCGGCCGCCCCGGAGCGCCGTGACCTCGCCATGACCCCGGCCGGCGCGCTGGCCGCCCTGCTGGCCCTGGCCCTGGCCCTGGCCCGGCCCGCGATCGCCTGGCAGGACGACCTGACACCGCTGCGGCGAGTCTCGCTCGGTGAGTTCCCACGCCGTACAGGCACGTGCCGCCGCCGGCTGGAGCGACCGCGGCAGCAGCTGGAGCTGGAGGAGGCAGCTGCGTCCGGGGCTCGAGACGCGCCGCCGCCGGACCGTGGTGTTCACTCGTGCAGGCAGCGTGGCTTCTTCACTCGCTCACTTTTACCTGTCAGCTTTCCTCCCGTTCGTATCTATTTTGTCTCTGACTTGGATTTTGATCAAACCAGGTCATTTTCCCTTAACGTCCAAAGCTCCGGCGCGGGTTTCCCTTTATTGGCTCATCATGCTCCCTTTAGATTATTTCCAGATTATTGGATGATTTTGGCACGCAGAATTACTTAGGCCCTCGCCGGAAGCACAGCAGGGGCTTAGCATGGCGCCGCTCTGTTGTACAGCCCAGCTTACGTCACGCTCCACAACCGTCACCACGGTCCGCCACCCGCGACCGGCCAGTGACGTCATGCACCGGTGACGTCACAGCACGGAGAGAGCGGGTCGGAGGCAGCACACCAGCCCGACCATGACCGCCGGTGCACCACGCGACCCGTGCGGCTTGGGTGGCCCAGGTCGGCCGCTAGGAGACGGTCACCACCAACGTGTTCGTCGTTGACCGGTCGCCGCCGGCCGCCCACAGCCCTAGATGACCCCATTAGCTGAGCAAACACCGGCTGTCCGCCGGCCATCGTTGGTGTTTGACCGACGATCGGGGTCGGCTCCGGCGACGCGTCGTTCGTCGACGGCGCCGAGCGCCCAAGCCTCGCCTGGGGGGACGGGCCCCGGCGCCGCCTGTGGGGGCCGGCTGTGCCGCGGGACGTGAGAGGGGAGACTGCGACGCCGAGTGGACGCCAACACCTGCCGGCCGGCCGGAGGTGGCGGTGACGGCGCCGATTTAAAGCCCGCGCCGAGCACCTGTGAACGGGTCGACAGCTGTAATTGACCCTCGCGAACCCGGCGCTGCACAGGAAGCCGGTGGGAGCGGGTGGCGTGTCCTGCACCGGCCCGAAGCACTGATTAATGGCGGGTCAGCCTAACGATCGCGGCGCGTCATATTTCAGCGGCGCGCGGCGGCGGTGCCGCGTTCGCCGCTGCAGCGTCGCCGCCCCTGCGCGGGCCCGGGCCGTCCATCTCACCGGAGGATCGGCGCGGCGGCGGCGGAGCGTACAGACCGCCGCCGCACCAGCCCGCGCCCGGTCGTCGGGCGGCGCGGCCGGGGAAAGTGCGGCGGACGCCTCGCCTGGCGGAGGCGTGCCCCGCGCACAAAGCCGCCTCCGCTTGCGGCTAATTGATTGGCGGTCGGCGGCGGAGGCTGCCGGTGCCGGTGTTGTCCTCTGGCGGCGCTCTCACCCCGTCGCCGGCTCGCTCCGTCCGGGGTGGGCTGACCGTCGCGCCGGCACCGGCGCTGTTTGCTGGACCGGGACGTGTTTTTGCCTCGGTGTGTGCGCTTTGCAAGTCCGGCGGCGGCGATAGCCGGTCCCCGTATATGATTATCGGGGCCGCCATGACCGCCACGCGGACGCCGAGGGGAGGGCGCGGATTAACCGCAGAGGGCGCCACAATAGCGCACGGCGCGACCTGGTGAGAATGGCCCGGTCGCCCGCTGTTACTGTCTTCCAAGAAAATGGCTCCGAAATGGGAAGGGGGCTGGGCACAATGGCAGGTGGAAATAGGGTCCAGCTGGCCCCTGGACAAAGGTGAGCCCGTTAGGAGGCGCCCATAGGAAGTCGTCAGGCGATCGAGGCTCGCACGGGATTAGTGCGGCCGGGCCATAAAGTTCGGCGACAGACTGGCTGGCCGGCGCGTCCTGCCAAAAGACTGGTCGCCAGCTGCCTCCCCTGCGACGGGATGGGTAGGTGGGGGCGCAGCGGCGTGTGCGTTTAACGATTAATGCATGGCGAGGCAGATTGGGAGAAAAACTCTGAGACGGGTGGCGTATCTCAACCGAATCGGGGCAAAAACGTGGCTTTCTCGGAAGGCGGCGTGTTTACCACAAGACGATGGAGGCTTATTTTGTCACGGGCTGTAGTAGGTCGTAACACGGAAGTGAGTGGTAATTGTTGCTCGGTGCTTGGAGTAACTAACGCACGTGACTTACTGCCGGGAAAGCACCGCAAACAAAAGCGGAGGTGTCGGGGCGGCCAGCTCCATATCAAATGGAACGCTTTCTCGCCATACAGCGTGAGCTAACGTGCGTGTGAAAGCTAGATCCTCTCTTTGGCACCCAGATAGCCCTTTCTTGCCAACAGCACAGAACAAAGCGCTGCTCGTAAACAGCTTCCAGCCTTTGCTCTGCTTAAAGGCTGCGCGTCCGCTGGCTGCCGGCTGCGACGCCTGGCCGAGTGCAGCCGCGATAGCCGGCGTCGGCTAACAAGACCCGTCGGCCGGCCGCGGGAAAGCCGGCCCGAGCTCATCCGTCACCGATACACATCGGGTCTGTCGGCCGCAACACTGAGCGATCCGGCGCTCCGACCAACGCTCGACGCCGGGTTTGTGTTTGCCGGCGGCCGGCCGTCACCACACGGAGCTGTGTGCGCCGCGCCACCGCCAGGGTCACGTCGGGTCGGCGACCGCCGCCTCCGCCGCGACAGGCCGCCCGTCGGCCAGCGGCGTGCGGAAGGTCGGCGATGGTGGCGGTGATAGCGTCCCCCTCCGCCGCTCGCGCCTCCCGAAATAGCTCGGCCGGGCACGTGCCGTCAATCTGTGCCCGGGCTGTCCCCAAACGCCCGGTCCGTGTCCCCCTGTCCCCTCGGTACCTGCGCCCCCTCAGCCCCCTCCACCACAGCCGGGGGCGAGCCGAGTGCGTCTCCAGACGCTCCCGCTGTGACGCCAGGTGGGGGCCGGCCGAGGGGCCACCGCAGCCGGCGGCGCCCCTCGCGCCCAACAGCCGCGACCCCGCCTTCCCAAGAGGCGTGCTCCCGGCTGCACGCGCTCACTGACTCACGGCGTCCTGAGGCTGCGGGAGGTTAGGGAGAGGGGGGGGGGGGGCTGCGGCTGTGGCCGCCGTCTGCTCGCCGCGCTCGGAAGTCCGCCGGACGCGCCTCGCCTCGCCGCACCGGTCGGAAGCGGTGGCTCTCCCGCCGCGCCGGCCGCCCAGCTGGTGCGGCCGGCCTGACCAGCTGGGCCTGCGGGCGTTCCAGCTGGCACCGGCTCACCGGCGGGCGCAGCGCAGTCACACCTATTGAGGGGCGGCCAGACGGCCAGGCGGGCGGGGTCACGTGGTGGGAGGTGTGTCGGGGTCAGGTCAGGCACGCTCGCCGTCACAACTGGGTCATGCGGCCGGCGGCGTGCAAAATCCGGCGTTATTGGTCGTCCCACCCTCCTTCAGCAGCGTCCAGTCTCAGTTAACTATTCAATGTCAGCTCCAGCCGGTTTTTCGTTCACCGTTTTCCCCAGTCCAGTGTCACCCGCCCATCGTGTCCATCACCCGTCCACCGTTTGTCACTGTCCAGCGTCTGTCAGCCGTCTCTCGCGTCCGTCACCCGTCCGTCTTTGGCCTCCTGCTCCGCGTCAGCCCGCGCCGGACGGGTGGGGGCTGGCCGTGACCCGCCTCCGGAGGCGCGCGGCTGACCGCCGGGAGCCACCGATCAGCTGACGGCCGCCAGCTTAGCCTGGATGCCGTGGGCCGGGCATGTCACGAATGTCGGTGCTCGGGCTGCCACATCTCCGGCGCGTTACAGACGGCAACGGACGGTCAGCGTGCTCGTCCCTCCGCCCGGATGCTAGGCGAGGGCCTGCCTTGTCCGGGTAGCCACCCGGCGACTGAGGGCCCCTCGCTCCGCCCCGGCGGTGTCATTTGGGCCAGGACCGCCGCCGCCGCCCCTGTTTTGCCACAGCGCGGCGCGAGAGCGGACAGTAGCGGGCGGGGTATCGCGCGCCACAATCGCGCCGGATGCGCCGCAGCGTCACGCCACCGGCTCGTAGAAGGGTTGGCGCCAACGACAGCCAATCAGACGTCCGTCCGGGTCGGCGGAGCCGCCGCCGCCGCCGATGTTTTCCTTTCTCGGACGGGTCCCGGCGCCACCTGTTTCCCGGCGGCCGGCCGGCTCGGCGCGCGCTGCGGTTGGGCTCGGCGCGGGCGCGCGCTTTTTTGGCGGCTGCGGCGGGTTCCGGTCGGGCCGAGCCGTGCGCGGCCGTCGGACGCGGAGTCACACACTGATGAGCTAACGGCACCTGAGCGGCGCGGCCGACCGGCGCCGATCGCGCGCCCGATGGACGCGATCGGACCACTCATCAATCGCACGCGGACGCCGCCGGGTCGGCCGGAGGTCCTGATTGGCCGGTCAGCCTGGCCGGCGGCGACCCGCGCCGTGGGCGGGCGAACCGTGATGTCCATCAGGCGGGTCATGAGCCCGCAAATCTTCCTCCGTCGCCAGGGGGGTGAAGACGGCTCCCCGACCACCGGCAGCGTCAGGGAGATGTACCGCGCCCGGTGAGAGGCTGAGCCCAAACCGGCACACTCATTGGGAATATAAACATGGACCCACATGTCTACACAATATGACAGGGCACACAGTGTGCCCCGGTGGAGAGCGCCAGCTTTCCCACCGCCGTCCCCACACTGGTGGGCCGAGCCGGGCTCCGCGGCACAGCGGAGCGCGCAGGGGTCGCGCCTGCACGCCGCCATTGTGGCCGCCTATCGGCCGCCTCATCGAGCCAGCTCCAGCGCCCCGAGCGCGCCGCCCGGAAAGATCAAACGATCGCCCACCAGCGCCACAATGCGTGGGCAAACATTTTTCCCGGCCGACCGGCGAGAGACAATGGCCGAAGGATGGTACGTGACCATTCACGTAATTCAGTTGTTCCGCCTGGGCGACGTCGATCGTCGTCCGGTTGCCGCGGTGGGACCCGCTCGGCGCTAGCGGTCCCGTCCGGGTCGGCGCGCGTGCCGGGCGATCTCGCGGACGGGTCCGCGGCGGCACGCGCGCGTCTGGTCGAACCGCCGCGTCGGCCGGCGGCCGCACGTCCGCTGCAGCCGCCAGTGTCGCCGGAAGTCTGATGCATCGCTGCAGACGAGATCTCGGCGTCGGCCGACCGGGCGCGGCGACCGCGGCGCGGAACCGGTCCGGCCGCGGACGGCGGGCAGTCGCGGAAGTCCGGCGAGCGGACCGGGCGGTCACGGACCGTCACGGGCGGTCACGGGCGGTCACGGGCGGCCACGGCCCTCTCCCGCCGTTCCCATGCGCGCGGCGGAGGCGGTGACGCCCCTGTCCCGTTCGACAGGCGCGGTCAGCGGCGGTGCGGTTTTATCCGCGGTTGGTCGCGCGCCGGACCGCAGCCGCCGCCGCCGGTGGCAGCGTCTTCCGGCGTCTTCCGGCTTGGCCAAGATTTTGTGGCCGGCCAGGTGCGGCTGGCCGGGCCGGCGGTCTGGCGCGGGCACAGGCCGCCGGATTACGCCGACCGGGCGTCGCCGTAGTTCCCCAGCGGGACGGGCTGGCCGAGGAGTTCCCCTGACGCCGGTCCCCCGGCCGGCCGGCCCTGAGCCGGGGGCGGCGGTAAATCGCGACGGCGGACACCTCGCGCCCGTAAACTAATCCCGCTGTCAGGCCAGCCCGGCGGCGGCGGCGGCGCGCGCCCGCCCGCGTGCGGAGGAGCCCGCGGCTGGTCGCCGCATCGGACCGGCGTGCCCCGTATGTCGCGGGTTTCTCAGACGGGCGCGGCCGACGGCGCCGAGGCTGACGACGCTGGGCCGGCTAGAACGACAGCTTCAGCGCCAGACCCTACGCCGCGATATCCGGTTTGCAATCTGGTCGGTCGGGTTTTGCTGGGCGCTGGCCCCGCCTCGGTCTGTCCCACCAGCCGCCACTAGCTGGAATCCCCAGCCCCGCCTCGGTCTGTCCCACTAGCCGGCACCCCCAGCCCCACCTCGGTCTGTCCCACTAGCCGGCACCCCCAGCCCCGCCTCGGTGTGTCCCACTGGCCGGCATCCCCAGCCCTGTCTCAGTCTGTCCCACTAGCCGGCATCCCCAGCCCTGTATCGGTCTGTTCCACTAGCCGGCATCCCCAGCCCCGCCTCGGGCCGTTCCACTAGCCGGCATCCCCAGCCCGCCCTGGTTTGCGTACGTTGCCTCCGGGTTCTGGGCCCAGGCCCGCCGCTGGGACCACTACAACGGCGGCCCGACGGGTGACCACTTTTTGTGACCTGCGTCTGTTCCAAGGGACCGGTCTGGTCAGAACCAGTCAGCGTGGTGGCAGGTGGGGGGGGGGGGGGGCGTCATGTTCTGAACCCCCGTCTGTCCCAGCCCACCCATATCCAGACTGACGTCAGGAACCCGATGTGCCCTTGTTTTCAGATTCGGTGAAAGACAGAATTGTCGGGTAAGAGTGGGACAAGCATGTTCCATTTAGGGTACAACTTGTATCGTTCTTACGTTTTTTTATGCTGTTAACGTGACAGGATCAAAATATAAATGCTTTGGCTAAAAGGTGTTGACGACGCGATAAGCATGCTTTTAGCCCCTTACACACGGTACGGGGTGGTAGGGGTAGGCGCGGAACATTGTCGATCTACGCAATCGATACCAACGCGTAAAAGCAATCGTGTTCCATGTCGTTCCGGATGATGGACTGGTGCATGGTTCGTTGGATCAGAGTTCTAACTGTTCCCAATGCCCTGCTGTTTTGTGGGAAAGCCACGGTGATCCCATGTTTTGCGCGGAGCGCGTTATTAATCTGCGGTTGCCGCGACAGGCTCATTGCTCGCGCGTCCGCCGTTCGCATGCCCACCCCCTGCCCCGCCCCGCTATCTCCAGCCCTGATAGGCGGATGGAGGGCGCCAGACCCCTGTCTAAGGTCAGGTGCTGAACGGAGGCGCGGCGCCGTCACTTGACCCCAATCATCGGCCTCCCGTCCCCAATCAGACGGCCGGTGCGCCTCCGCCCAGGTCACGTGGCCCGCCGGCCGCCGCCGGGCGACGGCCACGTGACGTGGGCGGTGACGCCGGCTCGTGGCCACCCACAGCCGGCATCCCGGCCGTCAACAACAGCCGCTGGGCATCACCGGGCGGCGGCGCCGGCCGGAATGCCGGGTCGGCTGGCGGGTCGCCGGGTCGCGGACCGCGCCCTCTGCCGGCGCCCCGCGTCATCGCCGGCCCGCCGCCGCTGCGATGACGTTCGCCGTGACGCCAGACGGCGCTCTTACCGGCGCCCCGGGTCGCGAGGTCGCTTGCCGGGGTCGCCGGCCGAGCGGGCGTTTTCAATGTTTGTTTACGACCGCTACGAGGCGCATAATTCGGCCACAAAGGGGTCGCTGTGGTGGCGACCTCCGGACTGCGGGTCGGCCGCCCTCGCCGGCTCTCCATATTGAAAGGGACGCAGTTTACGGCTCTGTCGGGCCGGGTGGGCGCCGAACGCCGGCTAGGCCGTAATGGCCTGTAATGGAGAGCGTGCGCCCAGCGTCGAGCCCGGCCTCCGCCCTCCGCCGCCGTC
>NW_023596576.1:7614475-7669265 GCF_011947565.3 Pollicipes pollicipes | reverse complement strand
CCCCTCTCCCCTCCCTCACCAGCCGACCGGATGGCGCGGCAAAAACGCACCCTCACCAGCGACAACGCACGCAAATGTGGTCGGCTGGCACAGCGGACCAGCGGCTGGTCTGAGCGTGCTTCGCCAGGACCAACCCCGGTCATGTTTCAGTCCCGGTACGTGGAGGTCCTAGTCTGCTGTCGTTCCCGGCCCTGGTCCCGATGGGTCCCGTCTCGGTGCCTGTCCTGGCTCTGGTGTCGTCCTGTTCCGGTTCCGGCGCGGCCCGCGCTGGTCCCCGCCCTGTCCGGCCCTGCCGCGGCCCGTCCGTAACACCGCACCGCCTGGTTCGCAGGCGAGCGGACGCCATGCTGGTGGACAAGAAGCGGGCCTCGCGGCCCTCCTCCATGGTCTTCGCCAACTACGGCCAGCTGAGGACGCACGACGACCTGCAGTCGGCCGGCTCGCCGACCTCCGCGCCGCGCGACAATCGTGAGGTGGGTCCCGCCTCGATGTTTCCGTCTGGATTCCTCGATGTCTCCGTCTGTATACCTCCGCCTCGATAGCTTCTGTCTCGAGACAAGGCGAGACCCTCCCCCGCCCCCTCTCTGCACTGGGTAGCATATCGCGCTATCATGGTTTGGACTAGATAGGAGTGTTTGCCCGGTGCGTTACAACTCGTGAGTCACACGCAAGATTTATCATGTTTGCTGAGCTGTCGGTAATATACGTTGTTTACTGGGAATTATACAGGACATCGCTCTGTTGAGGATAGATCGTATTCCTGTCAGAGGCGTGGGGCGTAGTCATAAACATTCCATGAGTCGAGCAGAGCGGCACACGGTCAATACTGCCCCAGGTGTTGTGTCAGCCCAGCTGGCATGGGCCCGGCCCGGTTCTGTCTCTCGCCTCCCGTCCCCCGGCACCGAGCACGCCGCCGCTCGCCGTCACCGTCCGTCCCCCGGTGGTGACGGGACGGGCTCACCAGGTGGGTGGCGGCCGCGGAGCGCCGCAGCTCAGCGGAGCCGCCCCCGCTCCTGCCTCCTCTGTGGGTTACGAGGCAGCCGCGTGCCGGCCGCGGCGCCGGGCGGATTACACGCTCGTGCCGCCGTCCCGGGCTGTTGACACCGCTCCGACACTGCAGGGGCTGACCAAGCGCGCCGCCGGTCCGGAGACAGGATTAGCGGAAGTTACGGGAAATGGAATTAGTCTCGGGGACGGGCCGGTGGTAGAGTTTTATCGTCTTAAAACATACCATGCCTTGAATACATGTACGGAGCAACTATTCGGGGAGTTTTACCATCTTAGATTCTTTGACGAGGTAAACCGTCTTAGAGCTTTGTAAGGGCTGTACGTCTTAAAACAAAAAGGAAAAAAACATTAAATTCAAAGGAAGAATAACGATTGGGAAGGGAGGGTGGCATATGTGGCTTCCCGTGAAAGAAACGCTCCGCGCCCCGACAGCGGTTTTTGTAACAGACTTCGTACGTTTAATCAAGAGGCGACCCTGAACGAATCGTGAAGTCTCATTTGAGGTTGACAGCTGGCGACGGAAGGCTGGCAGCGCGGCAGAAGGAGGCTCCCCTCCATTACCCACTTGAGCGCGTTAGACGCCGCCTGCTGAACACGCTCCCAGCTGCCGGGGCGCTCCGTGCACTCTAGACAGCCAGATAGACGGCGACGGGTCGGCTGCGCCGCGGCGGCGCCCACGCCTCTTCCCCGGGCCGTTCCACCCGGTCCGGCCCCCTCGGGACCGCCCGACTGACGCGCTGGGGCCGCCGCCGGCACTTGACCGCCCGGCGGGGTCACGCTGCCGGCAGCCGGCCGCCGCCGGCAGCTGGCGGGCCGCGCGATAAGGGCCTGCCGCGGCAGCTCGCCGCTCTCGACCCGTCCTGAACAAACACGTCGCCGGCCGGCCGCTTTGTCTCGCCGGCCCGCTGGCCGTGTCGGGGGCGGAATGTGGCCACGCGGCGGCCGTTTGGACAAGAACCGCCGCTGGGTGGTGTACTGACGCCGCGCCGGCTGTGGGGTGCGGGACCGCCGCGGGCCCGTCCACATCCCGCACCCCCCCCGGAGCCGCTCCGACGTCAGGCCGGCCGGCGGCGGGCCAGCGGGGCTCGCGCTCGGTGGGAGCGACACCCGCGGCGGTGAGCGCGTCGGGCTGGGGGAGCCCGTCACAACCGAGCTGGAATGGAGGGCGGTGCCGGGCTGCGAGGATTGACGAGCGGGATTATGCGTGCGATGCGCATCTTCAGAACGAGAGGACCTCTTCTCGGGCGCGACGCCCGGTCTCCGTGATTTGTTGCGAACGAAAGTGGCACAAAACCCACGGCGGTCCGCAAACATGTGATTACGATTGCCGTCGGGAAGGCGAGGGGCACTGTTTACGCGGGGCGTGTTGGTCAAACACACGGGAGACAAAGATGAGATAACGAGGTACTATCGACTGTGAGGCAATCGTGCACACGTTTAACACAGGCGCACCTTGTCCGGCGCACGCAGATGCGAAGCAAGCCGTTAATCTTATGCAGAGGGCGTGTGCGGTGGGAGTCAGGCTCGCTGAAGTACAGAGCTGTCCTCAGTTAATGCTGATGCTTCACGGGTGTAAACAGCCAGCAATTATGCAGCACCTCGACGCAGACACCGAACGCAGTTGATATATGCACTGGTGTTTGAAGGGTGATGCATATTAAGATGCTCACATTCTTCCAATTGCGATTGAATCGTTCTTTCGCGTTTGCGAGAACGGCCCAGGATGACCTGAATATTTGACAGGTAGATGCAGGATTGTAAGTCTAAAGGCGCGGGGTTGTTATTTCCGAAGTAGTTTTGTGGCAATGATACAGCTCGTGCCATGCCTTGTGGTCCATGAGTTATTGTCCAAAGCATTTCCCCACTTCATAGCACAAACGTCATTTCATTTGGCAATGCTACATTGATATTTTCATTGTTATTTCTTCGCACAGTGTCCGCTGAAGGCACGTACCGGCACTGAATCCGTATATCAACCTGGCGGATTTGGTGCTTTCTAAACCGAAATTTTTGAAGCCGCGAACCAACGCGCATTTAGCTGCACCAACCCTTGACTTCCAACAAATTCGTTTTGATTTCTGAAGACACTTCATATATAGTTTTGCCAGTCCCGATTTAGTATTTCACTTGAGACGGAAAGCCATAAAGCTCTTTTCCAGTTTGGAACCAAGGCTTGCACATATTTCTGGCTTTAAGGCACGTCAACTTCAACAATAATGGTTATTTACGCCATATTTAAGGGCGCGTGATTATATGTGGAATCCATTAGCCATATCACAGCCATTCCACAAATACCGAAGCCATTCCAGATTCCACCCAGAATCCAGCACGGGGTCTGTTCGTGTGTTTATTTTGTTTATGACGGCCTGCTCCTGCCAGCGCTCTGTCCGCTCTAACCACTGGCCGCCTTATCTCTGTAAGGCGACTGCACCGGACGTATGGCTGCGTGTTTCCACATTCCGGTCCGTTCGGAGGATGCCGGGCCGGCGTGCAGCTCGCCAGGCCTGTCCGTCGCCGGCTCGTCCGCCGAGCTGCGTCCAGACGGAGCGTCTGCTCCGGCCGCGACGTCGCGAGACATCTGTGCCAGTCGTGTTGTGATAAAAAGTGCCGACGCCGTGACTCACTGGGCGCAGATCTCCGCGTGGGGGGGGGGGGGGGCAGTGTATTGACCTCGAGGAGGGCGGAAGCGCCAAACACAGCTCAGCGTGGTGGGGGTGATGATGGGGGGGGGGGGGCGACTGCAGATCCGGCCGGTCTGCATGTGGACCCCTTCACCTTCCCCCTGGTGACACAGTCATGCCGGCTAGCGGCTGAGTTACGCGGCTTGTTTCTGACCGGCAGCGTTCCGTGCAAGCGTCTGGGGAACGGGAAGGAGGTCGGGCACTTAAGTCCGCTTGGTATCCGCGTCCAAATTAACGGTCTATCGATGTTAACACGAGGGGGGAGACACTCAACGTGCGGTCGTAGGGTGTCTGTCTTTGACTCCTTTAGCTACGCCCCTGCCGGCGGTCCTCCCTTCATGCCGCCTGGTTACGCCGCTGCCGGCGGTCCTCCCTTCATGCCGCCTGGTTACGCCGCTGCCGGCGGCTCCGGTAAATCACGGTGGTAATAAGTGTGCGGCGTCATGTCCCCCGGGGGTCATAACCGTCCCGGCCCGGTTCCGGCGTGACCGCTAACGACCCGCAGTGCGCAGCGCAGGCCCGCGTCGCCTGCTGGCCCGAGCACCGTCACCTGTTGCTGCCGCCTGGCGGAAAACGCCCGCCACCAAAGCTGCTACGCCCTGCTTAAGCCCCGCTCAAGACCGCTTTGGGGGACGGCCGCACTCGTGGTCGGACCTGGCAGCGGAGTCAGTGTTGGCTTGTAGTGCGGTATATCCTGTTTTGGTACCAGGCTGTGTAATGTTTCCCCACTATACCGACCCGAGGCCGACCGATTGAAAAAGCGTTTCTCTTCAATCAACGGATTACCAGCTCAGAATTTGGGATGCAAAATTGTTTTGAAGGGCATCGCGATCCTTCGTTTTCCATCAACAATAAATATATCACCTCCAACAGCGTGACACATCCTTTCCCATCCTCCGACTTCTCCGGTCTCAAGCACGGCCCCGCGACCGCCGGGGTGCGCCGAACACCCCGCCGGAGATTGGACGCGTCCTGCGAGATGACCCGCTGTAACTGGGACGTTAATGGCCCGAAGCGCTGACACGGGCAGGGTGCGGCGCGAGCCGGCCCGGCAGACGGCCGGATCTGTATGCGGCTCGGGCGGCCGGCGCCGTCGAGAGGCGCCGCCTCACGTCGTGCGAATCGGCCCGACCGAGGCGCGCCGGTCCGGAGGCGCCGGCGCCTCACAATGCGGCTGATTGTGAGCGGAAGTGGACCTGGCTGCTCTCGCAAGGGCGTCGGTTTCGCCCGGCGCCGCGGACCTGCCGGCCTGGGGCTGAGGCGGCGGCGGCGGCGGCGACTGGCGTCCTCGCTGCGAGCGGGGAGGGGGGACGTGAAGCTTCCAGTGACGTCACCCTGCCAGCTCGCTGGTACGGCGGCCACCAATCGAGGAGGGTGTCAGAGCCAGAGGTGTCAGACGTCACAGTCGATTGGTTGGGGAGGTTCCGGGAACCAGCTGACGTTTCTCTATTTCATTCTAAATTGACTGCAACAGCTCCGATCTGTGTCCGTGTCCGAGAAGGTGGTCTTCAGTATCGTGTTAGCTCGCCGTAGCACTGCTCTACTGTCCCACATTGACAGCGTTCCGCCATGTCACTGTTTCACAGATGAGGCGCCGATTGTACTCCAAATGTTGGGAATTTCAAAAATTGTCAAAGCCCAATTTTAAAATTGGATAGACAGAGACCTTGAAATTTTTGGCAGCCGATATAATTTTGTCGTGCCGCAAATCGATATGCATTTCAACTGACTTCATGCTGCTCGTCTTTATTGTTTCATTCTGGAACACAAATAAGTTGATGATGCAGCACACCAGAAAAGAATACTTTTTTGAAATAAGAGATCAAGAGTTTTTGTCATATACGGCATCAATTTGAAAGGGTGTCGATACCAATGTCTTCAGGAGAGCTTGTGGTGCTAGTTGTTTACCTAGTTACGATTTGTTATCATTCACCGTCTGACTAAACTGTCGTCGTCGACCTTAGCGATTATCAAGGTTAGCGGACATTGATGAGAATTGTGAACTGCGGATACTTCCACGGCAGCTCACGATCCACATTACTTGCCCACGCATCACTTGCACCCGTTTCATTCGAATAGGAAAAAACACATGGCAAATTGTGGACAACCCGATTTTTTGGACTTTTCGGCCGGGCAGCTAGTCTGCCCTTGGACTTCGGATTAGACTTGGATGACAACTTCCAGAGAACGGCACCTCTGTTCCGCGGTTCCTAAGCGCCAGCGTCAGGTCGTCCCGGCCAGCGCTGCGGACCGGGCGGCGGGCTCGTGACTGCACCCGCCGCTCGGTCGCGGCCCGCTGCCCCGGCCCCCTCACCCCCCCCCGCCACCTGCCGCGCCGGAGCAGGCCGTCACCCCCGGGAACGGCGGCGCTGGCCACCTCCGGCGCCCCGAGGCGGGCTTCGCTCGCTCCCCCGGCCTGCCGAGGTCGCGCTGGGCCCGACAGGCGGCAAACACGCCGCCGTCAGGCCGGCGCGGCACGACGCTGAGGCCCGCACGCGCGCTGCACGGCGCACGCCGACCGCCGTGAGCCGTGCTCCCGTGCGGGCGGGCGCGCGGCGGCGGGCAGCGGGGGCGCGCCCGCGAGCCGCCGCCGCCGCCTGCAGCGCGTTACTCACCCATGGCCGGCTGGGTCTGGGCAGGTTTTGACGCGTCTGGGTGTGGGCCGGCCTTGGCGTGGTTTGGCGGCAGCTGTGATGTTGCGACGGCGGCGTGCGGCGTACCCCAGGCGGTCGGGGCGTGGGAACGAACTGCTACTGTCGTGGGACGCCAAGGGTGCTCGGTGACCGGGATCTGCGGTCAGCTGATCCTCGGGCAGGCGGGCCAAACGCGCTAACGGTGGCAGATTTCGGGGTGGTGTTCGGCTTACTGGGCGGCGGGCATCGAGTTCCGTTGTAGGTGCGGTGCGGTTTGATCGATTGGTCGCGAGATATGTCACGGACGTCAGGGATTGGACGAGGCGATGGAACGATAGACGGCTGATAACCTGGAGACCACCTCCGACTGAAAAATGATCTGACTGACAGCCGTCAAGATTGTCAACATGGGACACAGACGTGAAAGTGTTTACCTTGGGTCGCGGTGGGTGCGACACACGCGTCTCGACGAGGGCCCGGGGTGGCCCGGATTTCACATCGCTTCTGTGAAAACGGGCAGAATCCGATGCACTCTCGTGTGCACCAGATCCAGAATCTAATCTCTCGAAGCGCCGCACAAAGTCCAGCTTTGTTCTGCAAGGCACTGATTAGCGTTGACGGCGCTTTGAGCTCGCATACGCGGCATACTGACAGCCGGCTGATAGCAGACGCGTGACTCTCGGCGGAGTGTGTCGGAGTGACTCTCGACGGAGTGTGTCGGGCTCGAGCGGACGGCGCGGTTCAGATCCGAGCGGGTGCTGACGGGACAGCCGTTTAACGCCCGGGGACCGATAGCGCGAGCGGCGAACCCATCGCCCCATCTGTGGTCCGTGATCAGCCGCATCTGTCCAATACCGTCCAATTAGCATGCGTCTCCTGTTACTACGATAAAGCCGCTCTGTTTTTCACCGCTGGGCTGTTGTTGTCGCCGGGCCTTTAGGGGCGCCATGGAGATCATGGCCCGTCAGCGGACGGTCTTAAACGGCCCGTATCGGCGGTAAAATCCCGCGACGATCCCGGCGCGTCCGCGTCTCACGCCATCCCGGCGCCTGCCGCGCCAATCTCGCGCCTATCGCGGCACATTCGCTGCTAACGAGGCGCGCCACGGAGCCGGCGCGCCGGCGACGAAGGTGACGCGCCCTGCGCGCGCCGGTAACGAAGGTCCGCCGGCGGCGGGCGACGACGCAGGCGATCGTATCGGCGGCGAGGGGCGGCGCAAGGTCAGCTGAGGTCGCCAGCCGCGCCGCGCACGCCGCGAGAAAGTCGAGAGCGTCGCTGAGAGTTGCGGTCAACTGCACCCGTGCCAGTCGTGCCCGTGTCAGGGGCAGCTGGTACCGTCCCGCCGCTGTGCAAACCCAACCCGCTCCCGCAAACAGCTGGCGACGCGCCCGCCGGTTCACGAACAGATGGGCGCTTAGTGCGCGCGCTGACCTGATCCGACCCGACCCTAACGCTGCTGCGAGCGATGCTCTCACAGTTAGGCGCTGATGGAACTGGTGGGCACCGAAAACTAGTTCGTGCGTTTGCGAGTCGGATAATTATCCCGGACCCGCCACCGAACGTGTGCGCTCGGTCGCCGGCGGCATCAGCCAGCCGCCAGTCATCGGTGTGTTGAGCGCAGCGACTCGCCCCTCGTGACTCCATTGGGCGGCAGGACGCGTTCCGCCCGTGCCCACCACCGACTCCTTTGTTTCGCCCACGACGGGGCGCCAGCTGGCGGCGCCGTGAAATCGCCGACCGCTGACCCGAGCCGTCCCGCTCGGCCGTCATTGGCTGTGTCACGAACGGGGTCGGGCGGGAGCGGGCGCCCGGACCGCGTGAGTCCCGTGAGTCACCCGCCGGTGGCGGACACGGCCGATTTCTTGCGGCCGCGGACACTGCTCGG
The DNA here is from genome assembly GCF_011947565.3 of Pollicipes pollicipes. NCBI lineage: Eukaryota > Metazoa > Arthropoda > Thecostraca > Pollicipedomorpha > Pollicipedidae > Pollicipes > Pollicipes pollicipes. The sequence goes on along the minus strand of NW_023596576.1, from coordinate 7,661,058 downwards.
CGACAGCGACGAGCGCCGGTCGCTGCGTTTTGTCAAGTCGGACTGGGAACATGTGACGGGGCCGTTTCGCAGTTTTTGCGGCATTATCTGTCTTTCTCCAGCACGGACCGACAGCTGTGTGTTATGCCGGCGAGTCGCTTGTGATTCCGGTATGTGCTGCTCCAGAGCTGTCGTGACAATCGTGCTGCGAGTGTGCAGTGTGCATTGCAGGGCTGTCAGAGACTAGAACGCCTGCAGGTTATGGGCTATGGGCGGGGGACAGGCAAGTGTGAAATGGGACACGGGTATTCGTGCTGGACTAACCAGGGTCTCCTTCGGGGTCATGCTTGCACAACACGTATCTTGTCGAAACACGGGCGCTTTCCGTTATGGAACTTGGGACAATGGGCATGCTCACTTATCACCAAGGAAATCGTGGGGGAAGTTAGAACGGAGACACTGCCTGGATTCCTGAGGTCTTATTCCTTTTCGTCGGCCCCGCCTTCAGCCCCCAGCGTCAGATGCGCTGGCCCCGCCTCTGGGCTGTCGTCGGCCGAGGACGGCGGCGGCCCTGCGGGTCCCCGCCTGCTCAGCAGCGGCAACACCCGGTGACCCAGCGCCGGGCCTGGGAAGAAGAACTCGGCCTGCTGACCGGCGGCGGATGTTTGCCTGCGGGCGGCTGGGTCAGCCGTGCCTTCGCCGGCTGGGTCAGTCGTACGGCCGGCCCGCAAGCCCACCTCGCTCGGCTCCTGCCCCCGCACGTGCCCCCACTGCGCTCCGTGTCGCGGCTCATCACCCGCACCGCGGCAGACGGAGTCGTCGTGCCGGGACGCGAGGCTTAGTGATCTCTTCCTTTCCGTCTTCCGCGCGCTGCTCCGAGATTCCGACTTAAGCTGATTCCAGTGTCCGTCTCAGAAAGGAGCTGAGTCCCGCCAAGTCTGTCCGCCAGGGTCTGCCTCTGCCTGGTGCTCTGTTCGCCCGCTGGCTGCCTCCCCAATCTTCCTTACGCTGCGCATACTGACACCTACCTTCCCGACCCTGATCTGGCCCGCTGAGTGCCCACCCGTCCCTGTCGGCGGCATGCGGCCCGGATACTGACACCTACCTTCCCCGACCCTGATCTGGCCCGCTGAGTGCCACCCGTCCCTGTCGGCGGCCTGCGGCCCGTGCTTCTCTCCGGAGGACGGCACCTTTTCCGGGCGGGCCAGGCCATGACGCTGTTGCAGGTGCTGCGGCTGGCGCTTGCGGTGCGCCGGCTGCGTCGCGCACTGCTCTGCCGGCGCCGAGGCGGCCGCCAGCCGCGTTCCCTCTCGCTCCAGCCGTCTGTGGGCCGCCGCCGGCCGCGCGCCGCGGCGCTGTCTCTCATCGCCGGCTGTGCTGGCCTGCGCTGCTCCTGACTTAACCGCTCCTCGTGACCTCCGATGCTCCTCACCCCTGCCGGTTCCCAACCTGCCTCTGCTGCAGTCCTCTCTTTTCTTGGATCGCTCGCGTTGGGACCTGTGACCACTCTGCGTAATTTTATCGGAGTCCTGTCATCTTACCATTATCATCCGACTCCGGTTCCCGGGAGCCACGCGTCCATTTGCGTCATCGCCGCGCCTTTGGTTACCATCATGTCTTGCGCCGAGGCCTCCTTGTTCGGTACCAGCTCGCCGGACGCCTGGTCCACCCCGCACATCCAAACACAACCCCTCAGTGAAGCAGAGCGTCGTCCGCGCGTTTGAAACACGCTGCTGGCCTTCGGTGCGCTCGCCCCGGCCAGCGCGCGACGGGCTGGCGCCGGACTGAAAGGTGGCTCTTACGCTCAGCGCGTGCTATCTCGGAACGTTGCGTCGTGACCAGGCAGTGGAGGGGACAGAAGAACCGGCTCCCGCCTCGTCTCGAGCGGACAACCACGTCCTGTTCGTCCGAGGGAGATGGTATCTCCGGCGACAGCGCGCGGCTGCGCCCGGCCGGTGGCCCGTCTGGCGCCCGCAGGCCACGGTGGTGGACCCACTGCTGCCCGGTGTGGCCGACACCGGGCGAACGCGCGTCATCAATAATGTAGCGGCAGTGATGGCCGCCGGCGTGCGCGCTGCGCCGGCTGCGCGGCGTGTGCGCGCGGACGATGGCCGGTGTGATGTGCGCTCTCTGGAGTCCTGCAGCGCTTGCGTCCGGCGAGGCGAGGTCGGTGGCGTCAGTCCGCCCTGCTGCCGTCCCGCCAGCTGCCGCGCTCGGCCGGGCTCAGCCGCTGCATGACGCCACTCATCCGGAAGAGGATGATTCGTTTACTTCCTCCCCGACGGCCGCCAAGTGCCTTCGCGGAACCGTCTTGCGAGTCGCCGGCGCCTGTTGAAGTCCGCCAGCCCGCTGCTGTCGAAGCCCGCCACTTCTCGTGGGATGTTGCTCTGACTTCCTCGCCGGCTCGGTCCTGACGGTGGTTAGTTACAACAAGTTTACCACTTGTTTACGGTTTCTCTCACGCAATCACACTTTCGGGCAGCTTGACACGCTTCTGCGGCCACCGCGTGCGAAACCGATTAGAGCTTGGAAGGTAATTACATGGACCCGCGTCCATGCCAGTCTGTGACGGCTGCTGATTTTCTCTCCCCTTCCAGATGTCGCCGAGCGTGAGGGAGGGTGGTGGCGAGGACGCCTGCACGCTGAAGAAAGGGTGATCTGGTACTGCAAGGACACGCTGCTGAGCCGCTGGAACTGGAAGGAGCGGTACTTCATCCTCACCAAGGATTACCTCTCCTGCTTCAAAAAAGCCAAGAGCCAGTACTCTGACATGGGAGCGTTTCTGTTTAAGGTGAGGAACACGCTTGAAAAAGTGCGCGATAAGTATGCTCTGCTGGTGCTTGGGTATGAGCCGGAGGATAGTGAAGCCGATAACGTCTGCGTCTCTGTTGCTCTACCCGCCAAGGGCACCGCGGAATGATTGCAATCGTCGACGATCGCTCCAGCGGGTCCACGGAGATCAGTGAGCTGGCTGTCTGACTCAGCAGCGCTGCCTGCCCCGCCGTTGGATGTCGTCTCGGTTTTTGCACAGAGCCGGTTTTTGCGGGCGGATTAGCTAACTGTTCGAGTGGTTAGCACACTTTGCGCACACAAGGTCACGCACCTGGTCTGGTGGTGTTACACTGGTGGTGAGAGCGCGATAGTAATCGAACAGAGCAAGACCGCGTGTCTTGAAACGGTCACAATGATACACGTGATCAACGCTATCGGGTTTGCAAGAGTTACGACTTAATCCAACACCACTGTGGCCATTCACTGCGGTCCCCGACTCACAAAACCCCCTGGCTATTCAATTACGGTATATCGCGGTTTGTTCCGAACCGCCGAAGGTGCCTGACAGTCCCGGTTGGCTGGCAATTTCGCCCATTCGGTGCGGCACTTTCGCCGACACCCCCGTGATTACAGGATCATCCCCTCCGACCTCTGAACCGATGAGTAGCTACCACTTACCTCCTGCTACCGGCTTCCAGCCGCAATCCTCTGACCTTGCCGACCCGGCGCGCACCTGAGCTTGTGCTCCGAGCCCGGCCGATCGCGCCGGTGACCCTGGTGACCTGGCCCGTAACCTGTCGTGCCCTCCGGCAGCTGCCCCTGGCCTCGCTCTGCGGTGTGGAGTGGGACCGGTTGCGTGGCATGGCCACCGTCGCCATCATCGACCCCAAGGAGGGACGCCTGCTCATCAGGTCGACGCAGGACGTCCTCGGACCATTGGTACAAGGTGAGCTCGGCGAAACGCCCGCTCAATCAGCCATGTAAATGCGGCGGGAGGGGCGATGCCTGGAGTGCGCCGGGACTTCTTTAGGCTGGTACCATCGTGAGAAATTTCCGCTGTTTTGTTCCGAACCTCTGACACCCGATGTCACGCCGGCTGATGAATTGTCGGACTCCTCGGGCTCAGACCGCCGATCCATGATCCCTCTATGTTCGGCCCGATAATGGACGGAGCCGCTTGGTTGGCTGACCCCCCTCCCCTGGGTCAGTTCGACTTCCGGGCCATCCCCGCATCAGCCTCCGTCGGTTTTCGTCAGTTTTCAGTCGGCCTTCCCTCGGTTTTTTCGCGTGTTCCTGCCGGTTCGCCCGCTTCCGGTGTGTTCCGCGCCGGCGTCATGGGCTTCCGAGCGCCGTCATGGACTTCCGAGCTCCGTGGCGTTTCCTCGGACGGCCTCGCCGGTCGCCGGTCGCCCTATCTCGGAATCGCCGGCTCGCTTCCGGCGCGCAATGCCGCCCACACCGCACTCCACCTCTGTGGAAATCGGACTCGAGCCACGCACACCAAGTGAGGGGGATTCGTCACCAGAGTGTCCGACTTTCTGATGGCGGTCCGTGGCTTCTGCTGAAACGGATCGCTTCGGCGGAATCGCTAATGCGGCCGCTAGACGCGAGTGAAAGGCCCCGATTTTGATGGCGCCCGTGACGTACCGGGCCGGCCGCCAAGGGTTGTGGCTTCCATCTTTATTAATGACGCCGTCATCAGTTTAGCTTCACGAGCCCGTTTCTCAACGACGAACCGGCCGGTTCTAAACAGTGGCCGAGACGCGCGAAGGTCCTTGGCGAGCCGAAGACGGCTGTTCAGGAATGCGCCATCCTTTGTTGAGCGAGGACAAACAAGTCGAAGGCTGACTGAGTGACACAGTTCTAGAGATCATACCGTGTTGCAAAGCATGTGAAAGACATCTACGCAAATGCTGACATTGTAAATGCCTTTCTTCATATGAATTTTGGCCTACACCTCGTGTCCTCTCGACTGCCAGACTTAATTGACCACTCTGACGACTTTACTTACTCTACTCACATTTACGGACCACTCCACGAGCAGCCGATGCCGAGCCAGCGACCTTTCTGGTAATGGACCCGGAACTTCGCCACTGACGGAGGGCGTCTGGCCTCACTTGACCCGTCAACTTTCCATCCCGGGCTCACAGCTGCTCTGGCTGCCGGCGGCCGTCGGTTAGGCGCTGCTCTCGACCCAAGCCGCCCCGGCATGACTGCTCGGCTGATGGTGTCTCATCCCCCCCCCCCCTCATAAATTCATTGCGCTGTCCATAAGAACCTTTCACGTGGACCGTATGTGCACCAACAGACTTCTCGGTCACTGCTAAGGGTATTTTGCCTGACCTCTGTTCGACCCGAAATGCCTGCGGCGCACATCCACCGTGTCAAGCTCTTTGCGTGGTTGAACTGTGGGTCGGCTGCTCCTGTCTCCTGGCGCTTTACTCACGCGTCTCCTGACAGTGCCCACTGTGATCGCCAGATATCCGTTTCAAGGGTTCTCGTTGGGGTTTCCTGTGCTAATCCGAAACCTCTGCACCCCCGCTGGCTTCACTGCCACTGGCTAGCAGCGGGTGTGCCGCCCCCGGCCCGGAGCAGGACAGGCCGCGCCGGGCGGACCCGGCTCTGCCAAGGCGTCTCCCGACGTCCCAGGAGCTCTATTAACGGCCCGCTCTCGCGTGCGCTCCGTTCATGCCGGGCAGACGGCCATCCGTCTTCTTCCCAACACCGGCATTGTGAACGTGTCATTACACCTGCCGGTGCTGGGCTCGGGCGGCGGCTCGTGGAGGTCGACGCCAGGCGGCGCTGCCGTCGTTGCCGTCCTCCTCCCGACCCCCGCCGACTCTCAAACCGACCTGAGGAGAACTAGACGACGGCTTGTGCTGCCGCGCCCACTGTCCGCGTCGCAGCCCCGACCATGGAAGGACGGGACTCGATGGTACGCCGCAGGAGCCGGTGTTGTTGCCCATCTGCGTGCGCACTGGCCGCCGCGGCGATCGGCTCTTCCTGCGGCCGGGGCGTTATCTGATGTCCATCCGTCCGGTCGGCCAGCCGCGCGGCCTCCGTGGCCGGTGCGTGAGCAGACGCTGCGGCGGCGCTTCCTGTCACGCGGTGTCTCTCGAGCGCGTCGTCGACCGGCGTGTCTGCAGGACCCCCTCGGGGGATCCGTGAGGGGCGGCGTGGCGTTCAGCTCCCGCAGGACCGTCCTTTGACCTCTCCCGTGATACAGCTGCCCGTGCAGAAGTGTGATGTCCCGCGGGCTCGTGGAAAACAAACACGGCAATCGCTTCAGGCTGACTTACCGCCGCGCACCTCTCACAACTGGGCTGAGCGGAGTTTAGCTGATTTGGGCTAAACTGAACTGAACCGAACTAAACTAAACTAAACTAAACTAAACTAAACTAAACTGAGCTGGACGAAACTGGACGGAACTGAACTGATACTGAACTGAACTGAACTGAACTGAACTGAACTGAACCTTCCCAGCTCCGGGAAGCCTGCCACCGCTCTGGCGCCCTCTCTCCAGAGTGTGAACTCAGCCGTGCCGACGGGTGACAGGCCTCCCACGCATCCAGCTACGTCATCATTCATTCGGTCCGTACCTGGGCGCCCCATCCCTTGTTTTGGTCGGGCTGGTGTTATCTTGGCATCGGCGGGAAGGCGCACCGCCGGGCCAGTTTGGGATCGGCGGCGCCGGTCGGCGGCGCCGCGGAGGGGATTACACCCGCTAATTTATTTTGGTCCCTTGTAACGATCACGCTGCTATCCACCTGGCTCATGGCATCCGTCTCCGAAGCTTGGCTTCTCCGTATAAACGCTATCAGTCTCAGGAGGTTCTCATTCGACGCCTCGAACCTGCTCCAGCTCATTCCCTGATAAATGAAGACCAGGTCTCGCGGCATCCCGTCCACACGATCCTTCACAATAACGTCTCGGCTAGGAAGCTTGCTAGACATAACACTGACCCAATTCGCAAACGCCTTGGTGCGGGGGGGGGGGGGGGGGGGCGGGGGGCGCGGGACCGAACACTGCCATTTCGGACGTCTCACGCCGAACGGTCCTTGCCGCCGGCGGTTCCCATGAGCGCGAGCCGTGTGCTTCGAACACACGCACTCACACGCACGTGGCGGCGCGCGCGCGCCCGCCTTTGTCTGCCGTCGGCGGGGCCCACCGGAGGGAGAGGCGTGCGTGGTCACTGGCCAGCGCTGGCGGGTGGACGGCGGCGCCCTGATGGGATCGCGCGTGACCGGCCGAATGGGACGTACAGCGCAGCCCGTCCCGTCGCCGCTGTGGAGGCAATCGCTCGGAAGCGATCGGCGCTGCCTGGTCGGCACATGTTAGCTGCCATCCATCAGATGATGCCCCCACCGGACACGGGGATCGCTCTGGAGTCGATCCGGGACAAAGGACTCGGTACGCAGCGGACTGAAAGGATTGCGCACGCTCGGCCTTCTGTTTGCGATTGGCCGATAACATGGGGGGGCTTTGCTTAAAGCGCATTTGTGAGGTTACATGAAGCTGGCGGTGGGAAAGGAATTCTTAAGACTGGTTTTGTGGGTGTTCTGGCATGTTTGAAATATGCGCTTAACATAACGCTGGGAACTGCATACGAAACTAGTTTTCGCGCTGTTGAGTTCTTAAAAAGGAAGACAAACCTAGCAAGTTGCAGCGACTGGCTACCTCCCGCCGTTTGTCTATACTCTAACACACCAATGATGCGCCCTGAGTCATCCAAAAAGCGATCGTCAACACCAGGACCTCCGTCTTCATCTCGGAGCCATGAGTCGCGTCCCCTCCCCTTTCCGAATTCCTGCGCCGTACAGTCACATCCGACCGGTGACCGCCGGATGCGGCTCTGCAGCTGACCGTCGTCACTCGCCAGCTGGTGCGCCGGCGCCGCCTCCTCCGCGTCGGGTGCCGGCCGGGCGGCGGCCTCCTCCGCCGGCGGCCGGCCTGGCGCCCGTCTCACGGTCCGCTCCCCTGATCATGAGCCGTGCCGTTTGTGTGACAAGTGAGGGGGGCGGGGGCACAGGCGTGCACGGGCGGCCGAGGGCGTGATGATTTACGTGGCATATGACAGCAGCGGGGCGATCCAAACAGCCGCGTAGTGAGACGCCGTGGAGTTGGCGGATTTCGACCAATGACAAATGCACGGAAGTTCCTGGACGGGCCCGTCCGCGACGTTTGCTCGCCGATGCCGGTGTTTCCGCTAACAAAAAACACAAGCTCGTCCTAGGCACATGAGAACTGAGAGCGGCACAGTCGTGGCCGCCCCTGCGGACCTCGTGTCTCGTGGCTTCCCCGCTTCCCCTGGGCGGTGACTGGCGGCGCCCCTGGGCAACGCCGCCCGCAGCGGTCAGCTGTCGGCGGGGCGGTTGGCCCGCCGACGGAGGCGCTTCCGGGCCGGCCACAGACCGCCGGTTCCGATCACCGCCGGCCCCCGACGGCGGCGGGCCGGCGCCCCGCCGCCGCAGAGGCTTCCGCCACCTTCCGCTGCGGCCGCGGTCACATCCAGTGCGCGGCCGCCTCTGATCACCCCCGGCTCGTTGGCGCCGCTGCTCCCCGCTGGTGTGTGCATATCTCACTCTCCCGCGCACGACTGCTCTTCGCATTCGTATTGCTCTTCCTTCGCCCTGTGGCATAATTCGCGTCCTCGTTTGTTCTGTTGCTTTCTGATCGCTTTTTATGTCACTTTTAGCCTACCGCTACGCCGTGCCGCCTCTCCATCATTCCCTCCCTCTATTGTTTCCTTAATGCCATGCTCGTTCGTTCAGCTGGTCTCGTTGTCTCCTTCAAAATGTAGTTTGTCTTTCCCTGCATCCCTCTCTATTTTCCTTCATCCATTTTGCGTCATTTCCATGAACACAGTTTCCGTGCGGTCGTCTCATGCTCGCCCACCGAGAAACCAGAAGACCTACGCAGAACAGCTGTCACCGTAACGCCTCAGTTACAACGGAACCGCTGGGTCCCGTTCAACGATTATGGATCCACGGGTATTTCATTTAGCGTGGTGCATTGGAAATCGGCGCCAAGGGCCAGATCAATAAAACTGTCTCCGATCGGCTGGCTGGCGACTGGTAGCCGAAGAGGCGCTCACCAGCTGTCGTCGCCCTCCGCGCTCTGTCCCTGCTGCTGCTTATTTATTCCTCCTGTTATATTTCCCCGCCTCTCGGTCTCCACATGTCGCGTCTCTGCGCTGCATTTGCATACGCCGCGCCGGCGAGCATCCCGCGTGGCGGGGGACGCTGCAGCGGCTGTTGCAGGCCGCCACCAGTCGGGAAGGCTCGGCGGCGGCCAGCCTGCAGCTGGGCGGCGCCGGCCGGCCGCGCCTGATTGACCCTTCGCCGCGCCCCATCGCCGCCTGCAGGGTCGCCGGGTTGACAATCGACATTCGCCTGCCGGTGCCTGTCGGAGGGGCATCCGCCCGGCCTCCGCGGCGGGAATCCCGACCTTATCGCCGCGTCCGGCGCTGTCCGACGTGGCGAATTGGGTTTGGACGGGGGTCCCGCCGGGCCGCCGCCCGGTCGCGACGGTTCGGCGCGAGCCCGCCGACCCGCCGTCGCCCCGCCTTCGCCCCGCCGGCTCGATACGGACGGGACGTGCTGGCCGTAACCCAGCGCCCGCTGGACGGCAGGGCCGCTGTTTTATCGCGCGTGGAGGGGCGGCACCATTCAGCGGCATCGATGCGGGATGAGATTGCATTCTGCGCCCCGCGTGGCTGCCCCGCGATCCACTATCGCCGCGGCTGGCCGCCTCGGCCAACAGAGCTGCATCAAAGCGGCCATTAGGCGGCCGTGTCGCGCCGACGGAGGACAGGTGTGACCCGCGACGCCCAAGACGGAGCCCTTTTCGTCGCCCGCGCCGCCTCCATTCACAGGCGCTCGCGATTGTAATCGCCCGGCCAGATCGGTCCCAACTCGCCGGCCCCGGCGCGGAGGTGGCGCCACTTGTTGCGCGCGGCGAGAGGGCGAACTGCGCCGGCCGAGTAATGAACCCGCCGCACCGTGTCGAGACCGAGGGGCGTGCAATGAGCCCGGCTAATCGCGGCGGCAGGGCCATGGCGCTGCCCGCGTCCCATTATTCAAATACGCTGGCCAATTACGCTGCCGGCGATAGTCGCGTCAGTTGTTGCCGCTGTCGACGCGATAATCTGCCGCCGTCCGCGCGATGATCGGGCGGGGTTCTCGCCGTCATCTGGGATGGCTCACATCGCCTAATCGCGCGCTTATTTCGGCGTGTCCGGGGGCGCCTGGACCGCTGCCGTCCGGGCTTCAATCGGCGCGAGTGCCGCCGATGGGGATCAGAGATGGCATGTGCCGCGTGCCGCCAGGAAGCCGGCGGCCCAGGCGCTGGGGTCCGTCGGAGAGCAGCACGCCACCGGGCGTGGCCTAGGGCGTGAAGGCTGCCCCGCCCACGCCAGGGTCAACCGCGGGCGGGCGGCGGAAGAGGGCGGGCCCCGCTCGTGTGCGCCCCCCCCCCCTGCCCCCGCCTCCCTTCACGCACGTAGCCGTGACGACCTACATGCGGCGAGACCGATGCAACGGCGGCGAACGTGACGCGCAGTCAGCTGGCCGCAGCTGACCTGCAGCCGCTGCGCCGAGCGCCGGCCCGCGAGCTGCACGTGCGCTCCTCACGGTCCGACACCGGTCTCTGGCGTGCTCGGCCTGCGACCGGTACCGAGCACCAGCCGGGTCCCGTCGGTGTTCGCCGAGCACCAGCCGGGTCTCGTCGGTGTTCGCCGGATAACAGTCGCTCACGACAGGAACATCTGCGCGACATAATAACACGCTAAACGACGGCACAAGTCTCTGCGAAGTTTATTGTTCTTACGTATCTTTATGCATCTCTGTATATTTGGTTTTCAGGCCGTTAGGATATGATGAACGGCAAATATTCCCTCCAGCGCCATGGTGATGACGCTGCCATGAAGGCAAAGCCAGTCAAATTTCCAGACAATGGGCTCTGTATGTGTTCTGCTTTCGTTCGTTTGCAAACTTTCGTGCCAAGTTCGTTCTGCATCCAACGCTTCATTCTAAAAACTGGTCATGTGCCCCTATCACTCCCAGCGTTGTCACATGCTCTGTGCTTCCGTCACCCCTGTTCCCTCAGCCTCCGACTCCAGTCGCATTCCCTAGCAGACACTTAGCTGGTAGATCTGTCTCCTGACCGACACCTACCACCATGTCCCCCACCTCGCGCCCGACCCTGCCCAGCCGCGCCCCAGTGTGGCCTCGCCACCGCTGACGGCCCCCCCCCCCCCCACCCGCAGGTACTGAAGAAGGCCACCGAGGGCAGCAAGGAACGCCGGCGCGTGCTGCGCATGTCCAGCAGCAACCTGTCGACGCTCAGCTCTGGCTCTGGCACGCCGCGCGCGCTGCGCTCTTCGCTCAGCGACTCGAGCCCGGCCATCGACCGGCTCTGCGAGCGCGTGGAGCGCGAGGTGTGGGGCGGCGGCGGCTCGGCCGGCCGCCTCATGCGCCGCCAAAAGAGCGAGATGGACGCCGGCCTCGTGCTGCGACGCCAGCTGCACTACGCCAGCCAGAAGCGGCTCAACCGACAGTCGAGTGAGTTGGCGAACGGATAAGTGAAGCACGGGAGAAGGGGTGGGTGGTGTCGGAGCAGTGCGGTGCGCCAGGCGGAGGGGTTCAGTCGGCGCTTGGTTAAGCTAGCGAACTGGAGGATTTGACATGCCAGAGCAGTGGAGTACGTCAGCCAAAAGCGGCTCAGGCCGGTCAGGCTGAGTCGGCGAATTATGTGTTAGGCTTGAGGAGCCTGCGGAGTGAAATCAGCGCGGGCGGCTCAAATGCGGCGTCTGAGTGAAAAATTGGGTCAAAGGAGCCTCAGGCACAATCCTGTCTGAGTGAGGCCGTTTGCAAACGCTCAGCCAATAAGCGGATTACCGTACGCCCCAAATTAAAGACTAGCTGAATAGCAGGGTTGTTCAATAGGTGGAGAAGACGTGCATTCGACAAATTTTTCCCGGCTATTCGGAGACAAAAATAGGTATCCGAGTATGTCTTATTCTAAAGAAGGAGCTGTAGCATAGGCTGCTCATCGGAACGCTAATATTTCATAGCTTTCGTGCCTTGGTTCAATATGGTACTAGCGAGGCTGCGGCTTATATTAACTAGCATGGAATTCGAGCTACCAACGTATGAAACTGCCATCCATATGGAGACGCAAAGACTTACTCTACAGTTGCCTAGGCTACTGATCGATTCAGTGCGAAGCGAGCTACGCTTGTTTTTGAGCAGCTGAGTTTCATCAGTCATTGATGCCACCGCTTAAATGCAGAGTGGTGCGTGACCGAATTTTACGTCTTTTTCAGTGAGGCCGGAGATGGATATTTACAATACGAAACAGAAAGCGACGAATGACGTCACGCTTCGAAACGGCGTCAACAAACGACACAACGACTCGTTGGACTCCGCTGGTACGTTGAGAAGGCATTGTGTCAGTAAACTGGAGCTCTTGATAACGTCAGTATTGCTTAAGCCCGGGCTCAACAACCTTTCGGTGTTGGTACATTTAATATGAAACCATGAAACTGCGAGCACCGATTCTCTCCAGAAGCCTTCGAAAAGATCATCGTCATTGCGGGGATGGCATTTTGTGTACCCTGGCACTTAAAATGTGGCGCTAAGATTCACCTCGTCATCTACTTATCAATCCCACATTCCCCGACGCGAGACCACGCGCTACGGTCGTCTGACCTCAACCCCCCCCCCCCCCTACCCAGGCCACTCGCCGTCCACAACGCCGTCCAAGTCGTCGATGAGCAGCACGGAGGGAGCCGAGGTGGTGCTGCGCCGCGCTGCCGCCGGCGGCGCCACTGGCAGCCCGCAGTTCGGTGCAGGTGGCGCGCCGGTCGTGCTGCGGACCAGCTCTGTTCGGCGCCGTGGCCGCGGCCGCGCACCGGCCGGCGTGCACGGCGACCAGATCCGGCCACACAGCATCCTCTGCGAGACGCCCTCTGACCCCACCGAGGTCGTGCTCCGGCGCAAGGGTCAGTGACCACGGCTGCGACCGCGCTCCTGACACAGCGGCGGAGGGGGTCTCGTTGTCGGGCGAAGCACGTGCAGTTCGGCGTGCGTCCATTTTCATAACCAGATTCATGCATAACTGTGATTGTGTTGTTATGTTATGCCGTGGGTCCTATGGAATTACTCACGGCACCAGACTCAGGTAACCCGTGACCGCAGCGCCGATATTTGTGTTTCCATTTTTGTGGCGTGCAAGCGACTTTGATAGACATCGCGTGATAAATATTAGCTGTGCTCCAAAAACACAAAAACACCCCATCACTTACACCAGCACCCGGTGCAGATTGTCACGACGTGCTCTCCTGTCCCCAGAGCGCGCACCTCAGCCGCGCCAAGACAACAAGCTGCAGAACCGGCGCAGCTGTGACCTCTCCCTGATCAAGCGCCGGTCCGCCTACCTGACGCAGTACGAGTACTGAGCACGGCTCCGGACTCCTCACAACGGTACATCGGTCCTCTCCTCCACCTACCTGACGCAGTACGAGTACTGAGCGCCGCTTCGGACTCCTCGCGGCGGTACATCGGTTCCTCTCCCTGACGCAGAACGAGTACTGCGCACGGCTCCGGATCATCACGGCGGTACATCGGTTCTCTTCCTGACGCAGTACGTGTACTGAGCACGGCTCCGGGGACTCCTCACAACGGTACATCGGTCCTCTCCTCCACCTACCTGACGCAGTACGAGTACTGAGCACGGCTCCGGACTCCTCACAACGGTACATCGTCCTCTCCTCCACCTGCCTGACGCAGTACGAGACTGAGCACGGCTCCGGACTCCTCACAACGGTACATCGAGTCCTCTCCTCCACCTACCTGACGCAGTACGAGTACTGAGCGCGGCTCCGGACTTCCTCACAACGGTACATCGGTCCTCTCCTCCACCTACCTGACGCAGTACGAGTAATGAGCACCGCTTCGGACTCCTCACGGCGGTACATCGGTCCTACCCTGACGCAGTACGAGTACTGAGCACGGCTCCGGACTCCTCGCGGCGGTACATCGGTCCTCTCCCTCACGCAGAACGAGTACTGCGCACGGCTCCGGACTCATCACGGCGGTACATCGGTCCTCTTCCTGACGCAGTACGTGTACTGAGCACGGCTTCGGACTCCTCACGGCGTACATCGGTCCTCTCTCTGACGACACGCGAGATCGCTTAGGCGCTCCGACCACTGACAGCGGTAACACATGAAGTTTCTCATTTGTCTGGCTCGTTGCTGGACGCATCGATCGATCTGGCTGACACAGTACGGGTACTGCGAACACGCTCGACCCAGGAGCCAGCATCCGGCTCTGATGTTTCAACCACCGGACTCAGGAGGATCACTGCCTGGCCGTCCCAGAGAATCCGCTAGCCAGGGACGAAGACAACCGCCCGGACAATGGGAAGGTCGCGGGGAGGACCGCGGCGAGCATGCTCACGGCGGCCATTGTGGCGGAGTGTCGACCTTCACCGCATCCTCACGTGCGGCGGAGTGCGTCGGGGGTGGGAGGACGGAGACTCGACTGAGTGGTCAGTATCCTCGCCGCAGCGGCCCAGCGCTGGCTCTGGCCGGGCGGTGCGATGGCTGCTGACCATGCTGGCTCGAGCCTGCCACAGCTCGGGCAATGCTGTCGGACGGAAATGGGCTGGGGGAAGTCGGAGCGAGCGATGGCAGATGTGCGTGGAGAACTTGATGACTTATGTGTATAGTGGGAGAGCATGTGTCGACTTGTAGAACCCCTGTAGCTTCCCGGCAGAGTCGTTATGCGGGAAGAGCGGACGAACCTGTTGCCTCTGTCGTGTCAGAGGTCATCATGCGAGAGGCTAAATTCGCTCTCTGTCGTATATCCGCCTGCCATGCAATCAGGGTTGCTTGTCACGAAGCTATCGTTGATTTTGCACATTCTATTAAAATGATATCTCTCGACTGTATCAGCTTGCATCCGAGGTGATCATTGTGCTTCTTATCCGAATGTGGGTCCTGCTTTCGTTGCTGCCGGTTAGACAGCGTGTACAACCCACGTTTTGTTTACGTCACCTGCTTTCGTTTCTTTCATGAGGGTAAATCCAGACATTACGATTATCGTAGTTTGATCCTTGTATTTTTTATGCGATGATTATTATGTTCTACGGAAGTCATATTGTGATATGTGTTTTATGTCGCCAATAAACCGTCTTTTGTCTAGCACGTTTCGTCAGCGACGGAAACACCGATGTCAAACCATCAATGACCCTGAACGCGTATGAGATGTCAAATGTCAAATGTCAATGTCTAATGCAATGTCTGTTAGACGATGTCAAACGCGACCAGTTCCAGTCACACCGTTGTCAGTTCGCCCCTCAACGCATTTAAAGCAGCCGGTACACGCTGGCGCTCAGCTCCAGCAGAAATATTTTCTAATCCAGCAGCGCGACACGTGAGGATGCAGACTTACTAAGATATTCGTAGTGGGAGCGTCTCTCATCACCCGCTGACGCGCTTTAGCGCACTGGAGCATGCTGGCGTCGCCGGCTGAGCCGGCCCCTGTGACGGTCTTCGGTCAGCTGCCACCAGGCGTCGCGTCCGTCGCCGGCGGTCCGGCGTCCGGGAGCGGCGGGCACCCGCTGGCCGTCGCTGCACGCTGCTCCAGCGCACCGCGTGTGACCATGCTTTTAGGACAGAACAAAGTCACACCGTCCAGCATAAAATTAACTTGGGCTTTCCGGATCGAACCTGAGCTGGATCCAGCCGCGCTCAATCTCGGCCAGGCCCGAACCCAACCAAATTTTTGGCTGAATGCCTCCCGTCCTGGTACGTTGTGCCGGGGCTACTCTGCTGCGAACACTACGCCATGATAGCGGGACCGTACACATCGGCCGTGGAGCAGGCAGAACAACAAACGATGAGCAAGCTGAGCCACGAAGCACGGAGGCGTCCCAGAGGCGCACCAGAAACCTAATGGGGATGATTGGTCCAGTACGCTGGTCGTCGACCTGATAACTTAGCATTCAAGGGTGCAATTTCGCAAAATAAGTTAGAGGCGGAGGCTGGACAGTGAAAAATATTGAAGCCTGCCCCAAAATTCGCCAGTAGCTCTCCGGATTTCGTCCAATTACGTCTCCAATTTTGTCTTTGGTTTGGGGGGGGGGGGCGGGGGCTTGAGCCATTTGCTTAGCTGAATGATGACTACACCCCTGTTTACAACGATTGGTTGCACGGGATGCAAAGGAAACGACGGTTAATTATAATAGTGATGAAATGGTGGATTAGAATCTATTAAATCAATATATCTGTATATTAAATAAATTAAACGATGGAAATGGATTAAATAATAATAATGGTGCTAAATTGGAAGGCGGTTAGCCTGCTCGATCTCGCGGAGACGCATGCCACGGCAGCTCGCGTGCCTCAGACCGGTGAGGCACGAGTCGGGCGACTACGGGCACGCCGCAGATATGGCTGCCAACCGGCCGCGTTCATATCGCGCGGGGGCGCCGACCTGCGGACGCCGACCTGCGCCGACCTGCGGACCAAGGTGGTGCCGCCGACACCCGGGCGTCCGCGGCACCACCTTGGGCCCACGCGTAAATGCTGTCTGTTGTCATGGGTGTAACCACATCCGGAGATTCTGGACTTATCAGCATTAAAGGGTCAAGACAGAATCTTAAAACATTTTAAATGAGAAAACATGAAAAGGCATCGTGTACGGGAGAAGCTGGAGGAGAGGGAAGAAATCCCATTAGAAAGTTGGGATGCATATCACTACAGCCTCGCCCGGAGCCCACTGGTTACACTCATCACTCGCAGTGGTTACACTCGTTGACTTGTAGTCATACCCTCCCACTAAGCAAAAGACGGGACTCTCATTTTGGAATCACAAGAGCTGACGGCCCGACACCCTCGCATGCGCACAAACGGCAAAGCTGAAATGCTGGGAAAAGGCAACATAACATGACTTTATCGCTGTGCGCTTGCTGAAGTACTCATGCGTGATCAAAATACGGCATCGAAGTCGAGAGAAATCAGTGGGACTAACGAGAACGTAAAGAGGCAATATGTCAGGAACCAGAAAATGAGCTCGGGAATGTTCCACATTTGTATGGCGTTTTGAACTGAAACAGCGATCCTGAAGACATTTTGATGCATTTCACGGAAATGCCCAATTTAAGACTGGAAACGTTCTGGTTCCTGAGTTACACGCCCGCAAAATACGAAAAGGCTTATTTACAGCCAACTAACACTCCGTTGTGGGATCAGATTAAAGAATTCCCTAGAAATTGCCTTCGCCGAAACCATGGACTGACCTTGACCTGCCATACGTCAGCGACCTGACAAGGTACATCTAAATTGTCGATGCAAAATGATCCGCTATTCAATTGTCTACAGGTATGCAAAAGTTGGCGCGGCTACGCCGTGCCGTTCGGAAACCATTCTGGAAAAACCTTTGGGGGGAGGGGTCAATTTGATCTCCCCCACCCGACCGCGTATTAACCTGCCGAGGTATTCTGGGTTGCTCAGGGGCCCTTTACGTGGGTAGCGGTTAACCTACCGACACACTCGCGATATGCCCATGGGTCCTATACATTGGTCTAGGGCGTTTCCAATTCTCTATCACTTGCTTAGGGCCCTGCACTCTCGTCGGGGGCACAGGACCGGGGGGGGGGGGGGGGGAGGGGCGGGGGAAGGCACAGGACCATGTTCCATGGACCATGCCGAGGGAACCTTAAAGCTCCGAAGGGGCCCATAACTGGCCGGACTGACGCAGTTTCCTTACAACAAAAGCACAACAAAATTGGATGCGTTTGGGCCCACATATGACCAAGAACCATTGCTGGCAAAAGTAAAGAGTTCATAAGTAAACGAAATTCATTCTCCGCTGATTGAGCGAGTGTTGCTCTGCTCTGAGTGTTGGGGTTCATTACGCTGTTGGCTGCCTGTCTCTATATGTCCACTTGTTGCGTCATTCTGATCGCTAAGGTTTCCACGTTACCCTTGATCTCTTCCCATTTTTTTTTGTAGGGCCCAAGGTGCTGTTGGAACGCTATCTGCCTCCGTGCTTGAACATTGTTGATCAATCGGGTTTTGCTCCACAGATTCTTCCCATTCACCCGAAAGGCTACATGCACTTTTCTCCGGGGCCACATAAGCCAGAGTATAGTCAGTTGCTCAGGGGCCCTTTATATAATTATCAGGCACTTCCTACTTGCTTGAAGGGCCTTGTGCCCTTGCTAGGGATCTTATAAGGTAACGCACGGACACGCTCGATGCTCAGGGGCCCTCAACCTTGATCGGGGGCTTTCTGACCTTTGGTCTCATTGCGGATGACTTTTGATTGTACAGGGGCATTAATTTGTAGTCTTGAATAATTCCCCTTTGCTCGGAGGGCACTGTACTACGACTAGGGCTTCACAGGTCAGCCCGTCGAGACACTACCAATCGTTTTGGGGCCCACCACGTTGGTCTTGAGTTCCTTTGCTTGCTCTGAGAACCCTATACTTGTTGACGGGAGCCACTGTGTTGGTCTCATACGGCACCCATGACTGCTCAGGTTCCGTCCATATTGGCCTTGGTGCCTTCACCTTTGAGCAGCAGTCGAGTACGCGCCAATGAATTTTTACGCGCAATTGCCGAACGTAATTCTACATGCCTCCGCCGTCGTATGCGTCATTTCCAACGGCTATTCAGTGTGTTACACTCATTTAGATTTACAGTCAACCTTCACGGGATCCTCAATATCTCTGTAGGGTGTGGACTCCCTCCCTATAGCGTTAAAAACTACGGTGCCGTCCTATATAAAAAGCCCTATTTAGCATGTATTCCGCCTAGGACTGAGGTGAGCTAGCATCATGGCATCCCGCCGATATACTATGAAGCCACCCACTTACCAGCGGCCGCCGTCGACATTCAAACCCGGGCTTGCCGCGTGCGAGACCAGCACGCTAACCCCCCATCCACTGGAGGTGCGGACCCGGTGGCCGAAGATTCGTGATAATAATAGAAATGGTTCAGAGTGAGCTGATGGATTTCGTTATCGTTTGATGTCTATCACGCAAAGAACCGACTTTTCGCACGGGGTTCTGCATTTTTGCACCGCCTTCCCTAGAAGACTGCCAATCCGCTTATGCCTGACGCGTGTAATCATCTGAAAGGTCTTTGGAGGGCGTTTAAGCACGGCGCGTAATCGCCCTCTGTTTTGGAGTTTTGTTTTCGTAATTTTGGAGTTTTCGTAATCGCCCTCTGTTTTGGAGGGTGTATAAGCCCGGTGCGTAACCGCCCTCCATTTTGGAGGGTGTATACGCACTGCCTTTATGTAACGTGTTTTTTAACATGCGCGCTCACAAATCTTAGCAACAGAAACTTCGATACCAGGCGTTGCAGTCTCCGTAGTCTGCGGAGCGTTAGCTCAGTAGCTAATATTTAGCTGTGGTCCAACGGTGGACGAAAATGATGACGCTTCTGAAATGACCACCTTAAAGCACTTAAATCAGCTAGTAATACAAGTTACGTGACGTAATTTTGAGATGCACAGCGGAAAATTTTAGAAACACAAGCGTCGACCCCGGGCGTTGCAGTCTCCATTCTAGGACCTTGGTCTCCATAGGCCGCGCGGCACCCGCCCAGCAGCTAATATTAAGTTGTGGTCAACGGTTGGACGAAAATGACGACGCTTCCGAAAAAGTATCCTTGGACGCTTCATGATATCAGATCACGCATTTAGAAGGCATTCTGAGCGCATATTTCACGTGGCAATTTTTAGATTGATGAAAAGAACGGATTGGCCCCTAAAGCACAGCGAAATGGGGCTGAAATCTAGTGATTGAACTGGAAGAGTGAGAGGAAAATCTATATTTTTCGTGTTTTCGCAGCTATTTATCTGTCCAGAAGACAGATTCACAATGCCCCGCCACCTGGTGGCACTTGCAGTGGCCGAAACTTTTCGGTTTTACGGAAGTTGCAACCCAGACCATCATTGTCCTTGCCCTTGAAGTTGCGGGCGGGCGTATTCAGGCCTTTTAATATAATTTGTTTCAAAAATACATTCTCAAAATTGAACTTTCTCAGGCAAACATAGCATGACCTTGCTCGTTTCTTTAAATCATTTCGACCCGCTCTATTCAACAATGAGAGCCCCACTCTACTCGACAATAATTAGACCCCTTATTTCCTTACAGGCGAGGGGCCTCTTGGGCAGAACACCAGGGATACCTTGCCGTTTCTGGTCAAGGGCTGAAGGGCCATTCCGTCCCATCGCGAAGTGTCTTCTGGCTATCATTCTGGTGGCACGGGGCGGGATCTGGTCGATCCAGAGGCCATTATAAGGATATATCGTATCACGTTGTTCCCATCCCTGACACGGGGGCCTTCTGATCCGCGCGGTAAGCCCCAGATCAGCACAGGAACCCTCATCGACGCAGATCATCCCTGATCACCGTGGGCAGTCGGCTATGTTGTTACATAGACTCCTGTTCCGTGTCTTTCTGTGCTCTTCAGAGATATTGAGTTCTCCCTGACTGTACATTGTAGATCAAATAGTGTTCCCAATATTATTAAGATGGCTAATCCATGCTCGTCTTAAAATGCTCAAGACCTGTCGAAGCTGATAACTGCTAAGAAAATTACGTAATGTGATGCTGAACATGCGTGCTCGCAAGTCAGCAAAACAGCCCCGACGCCCGGCGTTGCAGTCTCCAGGCCGTATGGCGTCGGCCTTGCGACTGTAACATTAAGTGATGTCCAATGTGCAAGCGAACAAAGGACGCATCTTGAGAGAGATGGCTGGTGAACTAGGTAAATCGGCATGCATGTTTAATTTAATGCAAAAGTAAGCCAAGTGCAACCTTAATCTGAAAAGTGTGTGTGTGGGGGGGGGGGGCAGTTAACATTGCTACCCCCCACTTTGAAAAGTGGGGGGCATGGCCCCCCTGTCCCCCTCCATGTTCCTACGCCCATGTGCTGCACATGTGGTACAGTCCATGGAAGGTGTTTGACTGTTAGTAAGATTTTACTGTTGAATGCTTGTCGCGAACGTCTGTCAATCTAGCAGCAGATTGATATCCAATTGCCAGTTGGATATTCTGGGGCGTCACGATCGCCTCCAAATTTGGTGTGCATGACCTTCGCGACACGCTGATTCCGAAAATCACTGCCTTTGGGGTGGAATTTTTAGTAGTTTCCGAGTTATACGACGCGTAGCATCCCAATGTGATATCGCAGGGCGTCTCGATTGCCTCCAAATTTAGTGTGCAGGGCCTTCTCAACACGCTGACCACCGGTGTGTCGATGCCCCCGGCCGGCCGGCTATCAGCTGGCGGGCCCCCTGACCACCGGTGTGTCGCCACCGCCGTCCGGCAGGCTCGCGAAAAGCAGCGTCTCCACCACGGTCAGCAGCATCGGGCTGATGTGGCCGGCCAGCCAACAACATGGGCATGGCGTGCACAAGTAGCATGCGCTATTCCACCAGCGTCACCAGCGTCCTTGGGAGATAAGACAGACGGTGACATCACCCAAATTTTCAGGCTCCAGCGGTGAAGCACGATTGGTTTGGTCCCCAGCGACATCTTGTCAGTTTTCGGTTAGGACAAACAATGCCCGTGACTACGTCGCACTATTACTCCATCACCTTAAAGGTCAGAAACGAAGCAAAGCTGAGAGGGATGCCGCTGGGTGTTACCACCAAGTCAGTGATATCACATACCACACGGTTATCACTCACATTTCACGAACTGACCTACTCCAGTGAACTGATACGGACAGGCCCAAAGGAGAATTCCAGGACACATATTCCAAAGCGCAACTGAAGTGTCACGCGTCGTATAACTCGGAAGTTACGCAAAATACCACCACAAAGACAGTGATTTTCGGAATCAGCGTGTTGAGAACGCCGTGTACACCAAATTTGAAGGCAATCGAGACGCCCCGCAGCATCACATTGGGATGTTACGCGGCGTATAACTCAGAAATCACGCAAAATTCCGCCCCAAAGGTGGTGATTTTCGGAATCAGCGTGTTGAGAAGGCCTTGCACACCAAATTTGAAGGCAATCGAGACGCCCCGCAATATCACATTATGATGTTACGCGGCGTATAACTCGGAAATTCCGCAAAATTCCACCACAACGACAGTGATTTTCGAAATCAACGTGTTGGAAGGCCCTGCACACTAAATTTGGAGGCAAGCGAGACGCCCCGCAACATCCAACTGTTGTGTTGCGCGACGTATAACTCGGAAATTACGCAAAATTCCACCCCAAAGGTAGTGATTTCGGAATCAGCGTGTTGGGAAGGCCCTGCACACCAAATTTCAAGGCAATCGAGACGCCCCGCAATATCCAACTGTTGTGTTAAGCGGCGCATAACTTGGAAATTACGCAAAATTCCACCCCAAAGGCAGTGATGCTCGGAATCAGCGTGTTGAGAAGGCCCTGCACACCAAATTTCAAGGCAGTCGAGACGCCCCGCAATATCACATTGGGATGTTACGCGGCATATGACTCGGAAATTACGCAAAAATTCCACCCCATAGACCGTGATTTTCTGAATCAGGGTGTTGAGAAGGTCCTGCACACCAAATTTGGAGGCAATCGAGACGCCCCGCAGTATCACATTGAGATGTTAAGTGGCGTATAACTCAGAAATTACGCAAAATTCCATCCCAAAGGCAGTGATTTTTTAAATCAGCGTGTTGAGAAGGCCGGGCACACCAAATTTGGAGGCAATCGAGACGCCCCGCGATATCACATTGGGATGTTATGCGGCGTATAACTCGGAAATTACGCAAAATTCCAGCTTAAAGACTTTGATTTGCGGAATCAGCGTGTCGAGAGGGTCCTGCACATCAAATTTGGAGGCGATCGTGACGCCCCGCAATATCCAACCGGCAGTTTGATATCAATCTGCTGCTAAATTGCCGGACGCGCGAACATAATCGTGAACAATCTCGGGTTGTGCGGCACTCGACGGGGCGTTTTTCCGCGTTGTGCTCACTCCTAAGCGGTGTCCTATTTGCGTCGGTGCGGGATGCCTAACATAAAGTGTTGTGTGTGTGGTGATCGCAGGACAAACGAGAATAATTTGACTGTTTTCGCGTGAGTACCTCGCTCCCAGTCCATTCTGGGTATCAGTTCTAATATGTTCTCCCAAAGTTCAGGGTATGCACGTCTCAATCTCGCATGCAGTGTCCATGTGGGACCTTTCCCTTCAGTGTGGTTGCTTTCAATTTTTGTCTCAGTTTGAGGAATAGGTATGCATTTCTAGCAATATCCGGCAAAAATACCTCCAAAAATAAAACGAAGTCAATGAAAAACAGATGCGCGTGACAGCTGAATGGCGGGTGCATGTGCAAGGAGGTGGGCTTATGGTTGCCACCAATTTGAGAAATGGTTTTGTTTATGGGCATTCTTCAAATTTCAAAACTCTAAATTTGCTCACCATTCACTGAAATCGGTGACAGTCATGCACCATGCTCGCAGCTTGCAGAGTTCATGGGTGCATGGCCTCAGCTTGTATTGCTTATTTTTGGGATGACAAGCATTTTGACATGTGTCAGGCATGTTTGGCTACATACATGTTGTCCGTAGTCGGTACTTCTGATGAATTGGCACATCACACAATTATTAAAGCACACCCAGAGGACAGATATTGTCAGTTTGCATTATTCATTTGAAGTAGAAGATGTCCATTGTATTGTATAGTTATCCAATTTCCTTATTACTGTGATCCTTTCAGATTCCCATTTCAACAAGTCCACCTACAGAAGTGGCTTGAAGCATGTCACTTCAGTGTTGTGGCTCCCGGTCATGGAGTGTGCCAGGCACATTTTTCATCAGAAGCTTTTTCCAGCCTAGCAACTAAAAGGAAAAGGCTGAAGCCCAATGCGGTGCCATCTCTGCAGGTTTGTGAATGCTTGGTTCTTGTCTATTTTTTTTCCCAGACCCTTCTTATATAGCCTTAGCATTCAGGCCTGAACTTATTTGACATTAGAGCACACATGAAATTTCTGTGACCATCTTTTGTCTCATTCATTTTCATTTCCTCTTTCAGTCATTATTCATTCATGCATTTCAGAGTGGTGCCTTTAAGCAAATGTCTGCCAGTTAATATACTGTGAAATGCATGGCAAGGCATTCAGTCATTTATAGGGCACAGTCTTGCCTTCAGTTTGGATTGGGGTAAATTTATGATGTGTTTGTCTTAAATGGTGTAATATTAATGGTCCATGTTGCCTAAGTTGACTGAGGTCTCATTTCTGATGTCAACATTCATGCAATGTAAGTAAAACATCATTCTGTGTTACACTTGGAGCACATGTCACGGTGCTGTCCCATAATCTGTACATTGTGTGATGGCCTTGTTCATTGTTAATCTTACTGATAATGATGATTGATGTACTGAATTGTTTTCAGCTCAGGGAAGGTGTTCCAGGCACCCCAGTGCTTCCAGCATCTACACCATCTCTAAGACCAGAATCTAGGTCAGCATGTTTTCTTTTGGGGTCGGACTTTGAATGTTAGTTTACTTTTTGAATAAGAAGATTGGAATTTGTCTCAGAAACAATACCAAAAACTGAATTCAGTAGTGCCATAAAGATGCTTAAATTGGCAATCATGAGTGATATTGACATCATCTTATAATAGCCATATTCATGCCAAACACGAGGCCCTTTGTAAGACCTTAGGGACTTAAACGACTCAATGACACACCAAAAAGACTAAAGGGACTAGCAGCCTTGTATTTGTCTTTAATTAGCAAAATTACTTATTTTCATGTGGTATTGTACAGATAATGCTGTATAAGACACTAATGCAGCTTGTTTGCTCCAATGCTCTAAAGCCAGAGTAGAGTTACCAATAAGTCCCCACCTGAGATGATGTAGTCATCATCATAGGTATGTCTCCACAGCTGCAGTCTATTACAATTTCCTTATCGCACTGTTATGTTCCAGACACTTGACAACAAGTAAGAAGCTGGTGGTATCCAACAGCACATACATGATCCTTCGACGTGCGATGCGAAAGGCCGGCCTACCATCAGTCAAGCGTACTATCCTGCATCTTGCTAAAGGGTAACCATTGGTTTGTGCAGGCAGCAGAATACTGTTTAGACTACACAACTTTGTACCGTGCAATGTGCACACAGCTTCAGGAGCACTGCTTGTATGTATTGCACTTGGCTATGATTTTTTTTACAACATTGCCCAAGCCTACAGGAAGATATTGTCACCCATTATTCTATGCAAATTTTCTCATCCCAAAGATCTTAATAGTATGATGTGAGTTGTTCCAAACATGCAGCATCTTACTGTTGTGAATGAAATTAGACTCCAGCAATTGATTCGGAGCCTATGAATGGTGTTTGCCATTTGCATGATTTTAATAAGGGCAGAAAAATCCGCGGCTTTCAGTCATGTTCATCCTGTGTTTCTCCTGTTTTGCGTTTTTAAGCAGTGTTTCATTTCACTACAGGTACCTGGGGGAACCTGGTGGCGGAGATGGCGGTAGGAGGCACGCCAGCGGCGGTAATATGGGTGGCGATGGCGACACGGGTGACACTGAGGACTTGGCCATGCCGAGTATACCACGGGCGTTTCATTCGCCGATGTTAGTACTGTCTTCTAATGGTGTGCACGTCACTTTATTTATTAAGAAAAAATTGACAACATAACTGGAACAATTTCTGTTGTGATATAGGCCTCCCAGCGCCGGGTCGGGTAACCCGTCAGATCACTTGACTGGTCACCAGCTGACATGTGCCCGAGCCCGTGGGGCAGTGGTAATCCGGTCGCTCGCGCGCGCGCGCGCATTACTGTCGTGAGATTATGTGCGAGCCCAGCTGAGATCCTGCCAGTGAGTACAAAGCGACTTTAACGCTGTTTATTTCAAGCCAGCATCAATGTAAGTTAATTAATGACAGTGATGGGTAATCAGCTTGTCACCAAGGCTCAGTGATTTTTTCGCATTTGTGGTCAGCCTCCTCGAATAATGCATATGACCTCCATAAGCTGAAGCCTTAAGCTAAAGCCGAGTCGAAGCGTGATGTTTCCACCGCTCCTTATCTTTTGCTTGCAGAACCTCACAGGCTACCAGGGAGCCAGCCGACGTTGCATGGACCCCGAGCGCCTTTACACCCGGCGGCAGCCAGGGCTCGGCGTCGACTCCCGACCAAGCAACCACTTTGGACGCAGCTGTGGAGCTCGAGCAGATGTACGATGACGAGATTAGTAGTGAACTTGCACTATGTCATGTTACTCAGCTTGATGCTTGAATGTACTGTTTGGCTACGGCATGATGATGTTGTAGACACATGTAGAAGTCCTCGCCTTTTTCCATATCGTTTGGCTGTGGTATGGAAATATTTTAACGCATGTCATGCGTATTACCCCACCATGGTCTTTCATCAGGTGTTTCTTGTTTGGTCTTCTTGCTTTTGTGGCTCTAAAGTGTACATTCCCAAATCTGAAGAATGCTGTAGGCCCATTAGGCGTCGTTCCTGCTGGTGCTCTTGCCTGTTAGTACGGACCTGTTTCCAGTAGTCCTAACATGGAGGTGGAAACCGCAGAGGAAGAAGACGTGAACGTCGGAGCGACGGAGGAGGACGGCCGTCATTGGGGCACCCGCAGTGCTGTCGTCTCTGAGCCCCAGCTGCGCGAGCTGGCTGAGGCCACCGCGGTGCTCTGCACCCGTTGCGGTGCTAGGTGCGGCGTGAACGTCACTCGCATCACTGTATCATTCACAGTCACATGGGTGAGTCTCATTTGGGGATGCTGTCAGAAATGCATATTCATATCACCGACCAGAATAACTTTGAAATGACTTGCATCCTGCTTTTTGTTGTATTCTTGCAATGTTGTATAGTGTGCTAGTTTTTGTTGTTTTTTTTGCAAGCTTTGCTTGGCTAAGTTACTTCAATACTTGACTTTACATCACTCACACATAACTAGCCGCACGCAACGTAATTTGTGGGTTTCACCATTTCTTAGTGATTTACATCTTTTGGCTGCCCGAGGCCTGTCACGTCTGCAATATCCTGGTTGTGACGTCACGCTGCCACTCGTGCGGAGATGTATGCTGCTTTCGTGATAGACTGGTCTTTAATCCCTTTTGGTTATCTGTCTTAGGAATGCAAAACATGTGCCACTGTCGCCAATAAGTGGGTGTCAACGCCGAAGGAGGGCCACACAATGGTCATAGACACCCTACTTGTTGCGGCCGTCGTACTCAGCGGCAGTCATCTGGAAAAGCTGAACAAGTTGTTGGCCTTCGCAAACATAGGGCAGCTCAGTCGGACGGCGTACAGCCGTATCACACAAATCGTTGTAGCACCAGTGATTGAGGAGGCGTTCAACAGGACTCTGACTGAAAACCGAGAGGCGGCTCTCGTGGCATCACCTGATGGTCTTGTGGTTGCTGGTAAGTCCCCATGACTGGACGATGACCCCAATGTATGTACCTCTGTATTAGGTGCGCCCTGTCCGGCTTACCTCGCCGCGATCTGGCACGATGCGGCGCGTCCATGCTTCTCTCCTCGTTTGTTAATGTTCGTTCTGATCGCTGTACCCGCACTTAGTGCGCTGTCCAGTACGGGAAACCGACGAACGCTCGCTCCGTGCAACCAACATTTGTCACGAGTTGTTCGGTATCCGAAACTGCCCATCCTCCCTGGTAGGAAGTTTGACGCGTCACTGTACAAAACATACCTGTTTGCAGCACTGCTATCTGCTTACAACCTGTTTTCGACGATCACCTGAGTGGTGGTAACAAACCGCTCGGAAAGGGTCCAGGTAGCAAAACCATCTCATCTGGTGACAAAGATCATACTGATGTGAAAGATCGTGCTTTGTGCCTCAGGTAACCGCCAAAGTGACGGCCCTGGCTTCTCGGCGACATATGGCTGCTACGCCATAATGGACCACACAACTGGCCACATCATAGCGCAGGTATGGCAGTCAGCGTTGGCGTGAGGATTTCTCCGGGAATGTTTGTCCGGTGAGCACTGGCGATTTACCAATCAAATTGGGGTGCTGTCTGTGATGGGTTAAACTGCGAGCAGAAGTTTTATGGGTTGCCTTTGGTATACATTGCTAGGCTATGGTACGTCAAGGCGGTCATTTCTTGACATCTGAATGACGCAAATATCCATTTTTGATATGTCTTCTGGTTAGAATTTGGCTTACAGCTTATTCACCGTAAAACATTTGTGTAGTCATTGCGGTCGTTACATGGCCAATCGTAGTCGACGCACCCGAAAACTCCAAATCGTCGTGGACATCCAGCATTTCCAGTTGTGTTTCTAATGCTGAGCCATTTCCAAACGTGCATGCACACAGAACACTATGTGCCGTGAGGAGGTCGGCTTCTCCAGCCCGAAGCTGGAGGTGGAAGGCCTGTCACGCTGCCTTAGCGACCTCGAAGGAATGCCCATCAAGGAGTTCGTATCTGATCAGCACTTGGGTGTCCGGAAGGTTGTCAGTAAGTCGAACACAACGGCGACGGTTGTAATAATTTATCGGTCAGACTTGCTTCGTAGCCTGTCACTGGTTGTTTTGTTTCCTTGGGCTCTGCGTTTCCTCCGGTGTTTCCTGTTTTCTTCTTTCAGTCATGTGTGTTGCACCAAACGCTCTATGGCCATATTGGTAATCACAGCATTCGGAGATGTTTATAACCGGGCATTTAGCATCCCGAGTGCGCTGTTACCGCCAAGGCACTTTTTGTGTCACTCTCCATGAATTCAAACAAACTGTCCCTCACACTGAAATAACTGTGTTGTGTCGGATCGTTGGCATGGTGGTCGAAGTCTTAATGTCACCATCACCTCTGCCACTTAGGGCAACGTCTGCCAGGAGTGCAGCACTCGTACAACGTCAGGCACGCTGCGAAGAACGTGGCGAAGCGCCTGCGCCAACATGCAGCGAAGGCTACAAACCGGGCGCTGAGACCATGGGTGCGCCACGTCAAAAATCACTTCTGGTGGTGCGCCCAAACATCGCATGGAGACGTCGACGTGTTCAAGGTGACAATGTCACATTGCAGCATTGGGGGCCACCACCTGAATACACTTGGGGCGTGCCAGATGAGAAAAGTGGCACGAAATTGACTCGCGCGGGGCATGGCAACGCATGTGGGGCTCGTTGTCGTTATATGTCAACCCGCCTCTGCATAAAATTCAGCATAATTCA
The DNA here is from genome assembly GCF_011947565.3 of Pollicipes pollicipes. Taxonomy (NCBI): domain Eukaryota; kingdom Metazoa; phylum Arthropoda; class Thecostraca; order Pollicipedomorpha; family Pollicipedidae; genus Pollicipes; species Pollicipes pollicipes. The sequence goes on along the minus strand of NW_023596576.1, from coordinate 7,632,134 downwards.
TGATTATCATCATGTAGAATAATCGCGACTTTGGGTACGACGGAAATACCCCCGCCCCATGTCCGATGGCATGCTGAACATGTGTCTAGCACGTTCAGTTTCGATGTGGCTGTGGTGTTTCTGTTATGTGACTTCCTTACTTAACCTAGCACAGACAGTGCGTTGTAAATGCATCACCCCAATCCAAGGGATGGGGGCATAGGACAGCCTATTTAGTCCCTTCAGATGACAGCTTTTGTTTGTTTTTTTCAGAAGCGGTGGATGATGATCATAAACCACGTGGTAAACATCCACGCTACACCCAGCGGCCTCAACCGCTGTCACCATGCTGACGTGCCGGAGGGCGAGTCTCGGGAACCGCCGTGGCTGCTGCCGGGATCCTCGGCGCACAACGCCCTGTGGGAGGTCGTGGCCAGCTACCGCACACTGAACCTCGCTGCCTTCGTTGTGAACTACAGGTGTCTGAATAAGTTCCTGTGTTCCCAGTCGTATAGCTTTCTTACCATGTCGTCTTCTGACGCGTTAGATTTCATTATCCAGGACATCTAGGCAATGTACGATGAACAGTAAAACCCGCTCATTAGTTCGACGTTTTCAATGGATGGATTTCTGGAATCAGCGCTCGCGCTAAGCAGTGCTTGTTTGAGCCTAGGCCCCCACCATCCGATCGCACAATTCCAGGAAACGGCAGAATTTAAAACGTGCAGCAAAGCTCGGCACGGTCCGTCCTGCCCTCTAACGTCAACTGACCTTTATCACGACCGCTGCCACCGGTCACAGGCCATACCTGTCAAGGGCAAATAGCGAGCGCCCTAAAGCGACTCGAACCCATCCTGCAACGGGTGGGTGGATCGGAAGGCAGGCGCTCTAACCAACTAAGCCACCGGGACGGACAAATTCCTGATTTCTTACATGCGAACGGAAACGGAGTCGTTCGCTTCAGTGGTGCTGCATATACTTAAATTGTTGCCTTTGGTTGCACAATCGCTGTACCGACAGCGGTGCTATTTGCATCACGGCTAACACTGCACAGACCACATCCGTCGTGCCTGAAATAATCATGTGACGTTCGTACGCCACACTTAATTTGTGCATCATTGCAGGCGCACTGACAACCTGGAGGTGTTTCACGCAGCCAGCCTTGAGTACACTCCAAAGCCGAAATACTTCGCGTAAGTGTTAAATAACCTGCGTTCTCTACGATGATCTTTTCCTTTTGGGAAAGCGCACGATCTAGGTTCTTCTTGACTGGTCAGCCGCTACAATCGCAACATGTCAGCGGGTACAGCAATGCCTCTGTTTCTGTCGTATCCAAAGTCACGTCATGATTCACAATCATAAGTGGTGTTCTGATCCTGTCGGTATGCGCTTTTGCGCAGTGCTGAGCACGACATATACATAACATATCTTGTTACAGGCCTCTCGACTTTGTTACCCGGAAGCGCGCAGCTGTGCTGGACTGGTCCGCACACCGCAGCCGAGACTATGCCAGGGACGAGGAGGGCAACGTCAAGTGAGCAGTCGTTCACCGCAGCGTTTGTGTCTCGCTGTGAGGTAGTGCATGACGTGGCGTCACTGCCCTCCACCACCTCCCGAAATGCAATGAATGCGATGTCCCTAGCGGTGAATCCCATTGGCGTTTGTCCGCCTCAGTTTGTGGGTGTCGTAGCACACGTGGCGCAGTGGGTGAGTGCGAACAGCTGTGTTGCTCGCTGTTTTTCCAATGGCTGTGATGGCCTGCATTTGGTGGCAGTGGCGGCTTAAGGCCAGTTGATGTCAAAGGGCAGGGTGGACTCTGCCAGGCGGTGTGGCACATGAAAGAACACCATGCATTCGTCTGCGAACTGTACGCTCACGATTAGACGGTGTGTTCAAAGTGATAACCGTGTTGTTATTTTTGGATACAGCTACCAGAAATTAATTCATGGGAAATGGTGTGGACAAGGGCTAAGATTTGCTATCATTTGACTGCTTGCAACTGCTTGGCGACAAGTCACGTCTGCAATACTATGCTGTGTTTATGCTTGTTTTTGTCAAACATCTTGTTAGACAATTAGCTGGATAGTTAGACAGGAAAGGGTCCAGTGATGGATGCCAGTATGAAAGAGGTTTGGCCCAACTTTGTCGCATGATTCCAGAACGTCTCGCGTCTCCAGCCGTGTCTCCGACCAGTACATCGTACGGCCGGTGAAGGCGCCGAAGACCTTCCCGCACGTGCGCCCGCTCCTGGAGGCCATCGTGGACAGGCGTATGCAGGTCGCCATCACTGGCCCGTCGGAAGCACTCCGGTGGGGCACACCCCCTCGTGCGCCGCGGACCCCGGGCAGACAAAAGCCGGGAGGGCCTGGTGGACAGTCGCGTTCGGCACAGCTGATTTCCAGTAGCTTTTTTTGTCATTTGTCACATCATTGTCATGTCATGTTGTGTCATGATTGCTTTGTTTTGTTCTGTCATATAAGCTGTTTTGTCATCATTTGCCATGACTGCCTAGCCCAGCTTTGCTCACCCTGGTGGACGTAATGCGATGTTTGCCAAGACCGGAGGCCCTGAAGAATTGTCATGTCAGGTTTGTGGGCGAGCGACAGGTTCATTTTTCATTATCGTTAGATGCGTAATCACTGAAGATGTGTTTGTGTCTTTCTTACGTACGTTTGTGGATTCGAAAACATGCTGAACAAGTAACTCCACTTGGTTGTGTGCCTTGCGGAAAGCGATGTGTGCATTGTATCGGGTGTTTTTGGCCCATGATACATATGATGCAGAAATACATAAATGCAGGAATGCACGCTTGACCAGCCTTGTCACCTTGGCATGTATTGTGAAAGCAGGGATCGCAGCACAAAAGCTCGTATCGTTCGGTACGCCACGCCACGGTACGGCGCTGAGGTAGCGTCACAATGACGCCGTTGGCGTTGACGCGTGCGATCACACAATGTACGGCGTTAACTGGCTAGTCTCTGTCTATGAGATGACGGTTTATAACTTATAAATGATTGATATCAACTGATCTAACGCCGTGCCAAAGTTCTATCGCCAGCAAGAACGTCGTTTCATCACAATGGCTGTCAGGGATGACTAGCGATCCTGAGTAAGAAAGACATTCTGGGTTGTACATGTGCCACCACTGCACCCCATGGGCCGCTTGTCCACACCACCTGGGTTAACATAGAGCATTATCTTAAAGCTGAGATGAAAGACATACTTGGTTGCGTCCCTGTACCTTGTTCTCTGTAATCTTGGTTACAATTGGCCGTAGTCTTGGTTAAAACACCGTGTCTAGATATTGGAATTCGACGCAATGGCCGGCCGGGTCCGGTCACTTCTGTCGGATAGCCGACACTACGCAGGCCGGAACCAGCCGACGCACGCCTAGGCCGAGCCAGCCCAACTGTCGACAGCCTGGTTGACAGAGCATCGCCACATGCCACTCTAAAATTGGAGCACAGCGGGTAATTTACGGTTTAGTGGTAACAATTAAACACCTAACACCGTTAGAATGCAATGGGTTAAGGTGTAGCATCTGCCGTTACAACACGTTTTCCCTCATAGGGACAAGTACGTGGCGCATCATCACGCCCCTTGCGTGGAGCACCAGCGATTGCATTGGCTGTGTTAGTGCCCAGGGCCTACGGCGTAACGGGATTTGAACCCGCCTTCCTCCCCCATCGCCCCCCCGCGGGAGTCCGACGAGCTGACCACTCGGTCGTGACATTCCCACCATCGCATCACAATGGCTCCATCCGGCCGTACCAGTTAGAAATGCACGGCCAATTTCATGGCCAGAACAAAAAGGTATTACCGCCATGGTGCCTTTGGCTGTACCAGTCATTCACATACCTCCACAGCATGAACTGGCGGTACGCCTGGTGCCGCAACGGTCGGTTGATGGCACCAGGCTTGTCCGCCTGCTGGAGAGGGCTGACCGCGTATGACGGCGTTATGCAACATGCCAACAGCCACCGCTGTTTCGTTGAGGCAGACCAGCTGCATTTGCTGCCACAAGAAAGCAAACAGTGCGAGCATATGCTTGATAGATGCTTATATGGCCCAAATCACGTAGAAAAAGATTGGAACACTGTGGCGATTGTATCATGCCCAGCGACGGTGTCAACATGTCAAGCCAAGTGGGGCGATGATTCATGTCTGAGTAAAGTGAACGGTCACGGCCCGGGGCGGCGCGTTAACCCGTAGGCACGCCGACGGGGGTGGGACACGGTGGCGCCGGCCAGTTGCACGCAGATCGTGTTGCGTATATGAGTCTTGGACGGGGTATGAAAGGTGCTGCTCGGGTGCGTAGGTGGAGGTTCCCTGTCGGTGTCATATACGGCAGTTTACTATTGTGTGTGAGGTAGTCCGGCCGAGAATTATTTCACTCATCGAATGCAAGCTATTTCGGCAAGAATGCCCGCGACGCCCACAGCGGCTGCAGGCGGTGTGACGACGTCCGTCACGACTAATGGCGTAACGACACCAGCGTCGGCTAGCGGGAGCGGGGCCGTCACGCGGGATGGAGACGGGCCGTTTGACGCTTGGTGAGACACCCACCGCGACGCTGCTGGACGTGCAGTGAGTCGGCCCACATCGCCGTCGCCTGTCCACAGCGTCGGACGGGAAACGGGTCGGGGGACGCCGCGCCAGCGCCAGCGCCGTCTCCCTGCCATTAAGTGGCGCGCTGCCCGTCACCCGGCTGGAGGTGAAAGAGCGGATGGTCAGCGTGCTGGTGGACACGGGCTGCACGGACACGCTTGTGCACACTGGCCGCTGCGGACAATGGACACCACTGACGGTGAAAATGGTCACGACTAACGGCGAGGAACTCAGCTGCTGCGGGATCGGCAGCACATCAATACCAAGGACCGACTGTAGTCAATACCAATGACCGTCGAGTGACGCTCGAGGTCGAGGTAGTGCCGAACCGACCACTGGGTTGTTGACGTCATGCTCGGCATGAGTTGCATCACTGCTCTGGGGTTTATCAGTGTGCGGATGCCGACAGACGTGCGGTCCTGTGCGGCGGCGGACTGCTATCCAGCGAGGCCTGGAGATGGATGCGGCCGAATTTACAGGTGAGGGTTTAGCGCCGAGCAGGCAGGCGTGGACAGTCACCTTGGAAGTGGACTGGACGTGGCACGAGTCCAGAATGTCTACGCAAGTGGTGGCCGAGTATTCCGTGCCTGCGGACGCACGGCAGGCGTACGAAGCAAAATACGACGCTATGGATCAGCAATGGCGTCTGGTGCCGCTGATGGCTGGTACGCAGGCAAACCAGGACGAGGCGAGACCATTCCTGCACTATCGCGAGCTGAACAGCTTCGTGACGGCCCACACGGCAGACGCAGACGTCTACGCCGACCAGCTCCAGAAGCTGGCGGTGAATGGGACGCGGCCGTGGTGACGCGCGTGTTCGCGCGTGAGAGACGCGCGTCGCCGTGGTGGACCTGCGCAAGACGTACCTGCAGCTGCGCCTGGAACACCGACTGTGGCCCTACCTGGACGGTCATGGTGCGAGGACAGCGCTACTGCCTAACACGACTGGGGTTCGGGCTCAACGTCGTACCCGCTCATAATGAAGGCTGTCGTTCGCGCAGTGCTGGCGGAGGACGCCGACCTGCAGCAGCGCCGCGCTCCCCCCGTACGTGGACGACCTGCTGGTCGACGAGGACATCGTGAGCGCAGACCGCGTGGTGCGTCACTCGCTCGCTTCGGCCTGGCCTGCAAAGCGCTGGAGCGTCGTAGCTGGACGGCGCGCACCTGCTTCGGCCTGTGCGTACAGCTGGTGGATGGGGAAACTGCACTGGCTGCGCGGACAATGCGTTCGTCGCTGCACACCGGAGCAGGTCACGCGGCGCGCTTGTATTCACATAGGTGCGGCCGGCTGGTGGCTTCCTGCCGGTCGGCGGATGGCTTCGACCTGCCTGCCGTCGCTGGGCTGAAGCGCAGGGCGAATGCCGTCACGCACGGATGCGGCGACGCCACCACGGACGTGGCAAGATCGACTGAGGACACGTGACCAGGCCCGCAGCCCGTGGGGCCTGACAGCTGAAAAGGTCATCATTTGGACGGACGCCAGCGTCATCGCTGCAGGTGTGGTTATCGAGAGCCTGGACGACGATGAGGTAGAGGATGCCTGCTGGCTGCGCCCTGAGACCACGATGTCAGCACACACAAACATGACGAAGCTAGATGCGGCGGTGCGCGGGATCAACCTGGCCATCGCCTGGGAGATGAAGATCATTGACCTCCGTACTGACTCCACCACGGCTGATCGGTGGACTGACGACGCGCTGAGTGGCCGCGCGCGTCTTCGCATGAAGGCGCGTGGCGAAATGCTGATCCGACGTCATCCGGCATTTGATGGATGAGCTGAGCCTGCGCTGACGGTCGCGCTGGAGCGGTCGGATGAAAACCGAGCGGATACTCTGACCTGTGCCCCAAAGGAACGGCTGCGCGGGACTCAGGTGGACGGCGGTGGGTCAGCTAGGATCCCGGCACACACCAGGGGTGCACGCCGTGGGAGGTGGCGAGAGCATGCGCATCGGCTCCAGGGCGGCAGCTGCCGCCCAGCATGATGGTGCTGACTAGGCGAAGGGCGGCAATAGCATGAAAATCGAAGCGCGGATCATGGCTGCACACGAGAGTGCCGGCCATTCAGGAATCCGCCGGAGGCTGCACTTCGTGAGGCGCAACGCAGCGCGGGAGGTGTCCCGAGTCGCCGTGCAGTCGGTTGTGGGTCGGTGCGATGGGTGTCAATCCATCGACCCCGCACCAGCGCGATGGCGGCATGGCTCGCTGCACGTCCCCGACACATGGACGCGTCTTGCGATGGACGTGACCCACTACCAAGGTGGATCGCACCTGTCCCTGATTGACTGCGGGCCGTCCCGGTACAGCCTATGGCGGCAGCTGTGCCGTGCCGACGCAACCGTGGAGCGCAGTCATCGCACAATAAAAGTGATCGCTGCGCGACGACGTTGCGCCATTGCAGGGCCCGTACATCTGTACATCACCCCGCGTTCTGGCTAGTCTGCCGCGGACGCACCGGCCGCTGGCATCTACCAGGACTAGATGGTAGACTGCATGCAGCCCAGCCAGTGTGACACGGCCGATGACTCGCAGTGGTCACCGCCGGCGCCAGACGAGGCACGACAACGGCTGGGCACCTCCACGTTCCAAGTTGGTGACCTCGTCTGGATATGCCGAACATCTCGTCGGGGCATCGTCACGCGGATCGTGGCATCGCAAGTGGCCGAGATGGATGGCGTACCGTGGCACGTGCGGGACCTGCGGCCTCGGTACAGCGATGCATCACAGTGTGACGCCAGTGACAAGGAAGACGACGGCCCCCTATACCTGGCCGCGAATCCGCCACAACAAGACGTCTCTGGCGCAGTCGCTGACAACCCGGACAGCGCGGAGGACGCACTAACGGCGAATGGGACGGAATCGGTGGGCAGCGCGGCCTGTCCTGACCAGCTGGCGGAAGAAGTCCCGACGATACCGCTACGACGCAGCCAGCGCGTGTGCCGGCAACTGGGCCAACTTTATGGACAGAGTGAGTCAAGTGATAAGTTACGGGCGGGTGGCTGAACAATGGAAACATAAGGCCTGTCCCAAAATTCGCCAGTGGCTCCTCGGATTTCGTTCAATTACGCCTCAATATTTTTTTCTTTGGGAGGGGGCGGGGGCGGGGGCTTGAGCCCTTTGCTAACTGAATGGTGAATGGTGTGAGCCCTGACCCCCACCATCCGATCGCGCAATTCCAGGCAACAGCCGAATTTAGTGGCAAAAGCTTAACGTGCCGCAATCCTCGGCACGGTCTGTCCTGTCCTTTGACGTCAACTGACCTTTACCGCGACCGCTGCCACCGGCCGCAGGCCATACCTGTCAAGGGCAAATAGCGAGCGCCCTAAAGCGACTCGAACCCGTCCTACCACGGATAGGTGGATCGGAAGGCAGGCGCTCTAACCAACTGAGCCACCGGGACGGACACAACTTATTTATTGGATATGTTTTGTGGATACGTATTTTCTTATTTATTTATTTATTAATGTTTTTATTTTATCTATCGGTTTATTGCATATGGCTGCCAGGCCGCGTTCGTATCGCGCGGGGGCGGCCGACATGCGGACGCGGCGCCACTGACACCCAGGCGTCCGCGGCACCACGTTGGGCCCACGTGTAAATGCTGTCTGTTGCCATGGGTGTAACCACAACCGGAGATTCTGGACTTATCAGCATTAAAGGGTCAAGCTAGAACCTTAAAACATTTTAAATGAGAAAACATGAAAAGGCATCGTGTACGGGAGAAGCTGGAGGAGAGGGAAGAAATCCCATTAGAAAGTTGGGATGCATATCACTACAGCCTCGCCCGGAGCCCACTGGTTACACTCATCACTCGCAGTGGTTACACTCGTTGACTAGTAGTTCGACCCTCGCACTAAGCGAAAGACGAGGCTCTCATTTTGGAGTCACAGAAGCTGACAGCCCGACACGCTTGCATACGCCCAAACGATAAAGCTGGAATGCTGGGAAATCGCTGTGTGCTTGCTGAAATATTCCTGTGTGATTAAAATACGGTATCGATGTCGAGAGAAACCAGTGGGACTAATGAGAACGCGAAGAGACAATATGGCAGGAGCCCGAAAATAAACTTTTAAACTGGACACCAATTATAATTTGGTAGCCTGCTTATGTACTACAGATAAAGCGCAACAGTGGCATTTATGAGGCAACGATTCACAGCATGACTGCGTCAACCTCATGCTGGCAGCGCTATTTAAAGAATAGGTCGGTGGGCGTGCGCTCGGCATTTCAGGCATGTGTGTCGACGTGGTGAAGGAGTTTCAGTATGAATTTTGCAGCTTATTCGTGATGCGGACAGCCATTTATGATTTTGTTGGATATAAATTTGACATGGACATTGTATGCCCCTGATGTGGCCTCCGGTGTCCATGTGTGACTGCCATGCTTTTGTGTAGATTGCGGTATCCCATGTTAATGTACCATCCCTTTTACCTACATATCCATACATTTGCAACAAATGAATTAGTAGCTGCAAAGATGTGGGAACACCAGCACATTGATGGTGTGGACCTGTCATATTTTGAATGGTGCCTGTTTCATTAACATTGTGAATCAATTGATGGGCCTTGAACTATGCTCTATAAATTGAATACAAACATATTTTTTATAAATGTATGTTGGCTGTGTTTGGGCATTATACATGGCTGATGTCATGGACTGGGTCCAGCCATCACCACTGATAACCGGGAACCTCAGAACCTGCGCATTTGTATGCATTAGGGCTTATGATTTAAGCTATTAACTGTGAGCTACTAATACAACCAGCTTTGATAATTTCCTGTATGACAAACAGTTATGATATGCATATGCCTGCACATTATAGTAGTAGTGGTACCTTTAATACATCTATTACATGCTGATGTGGTTATTTCTCATGAAGTGGTGAATGTTTATCAGTGATATGTGAAACAGTATGACAAGGATACAGCTTGCTATGATCTTGTTATCATGGTTAAATTTTGTTCAGATATATTGGTTGTATATTAACAATGACTTTGATTATGTTATAGGATGTCTTTGTTGTTCTTGGCACATTTGTCACTGCCATCAGTGCTGCTTTGTCAGAAGTTCTGGGTTATGTGGAAACACTGTACCAGTAGAAAACCATGAAGAACAAACATCAAATCTTCTGTACTACACATCACCTCTCAACCCCTTGCCTCCCTCTCCAGATTCCCTCCCCTCTCCGCTCTGCTGAGGCCGGTAGAGGTTAAAGGTTGGATGTTGGAGCAGGGTGGTGAAATACATCACCAGCAATCACAGAACAGCAGATTTTGTATTACAAACACAGCATACTTTGAAGCATTATCATAGTTATTTTTTGGTTACAAGTCCAGTTGGCAGAGTTGCTCAGGTGTTAAGTAATGCTTCTTGGTATATTGGACTTTAATATGACACTTCTGCACTATAAGAAGGTGTCAGGTGATGACTGACCAACCTGAGAGCTTGGCTTGGAGGCAAAGGGATCAAGCTACCACAAAGCCCTCAAGCCAATGAGCCCACTTAGAGTTCCATTCAGCATAGTGGCATTAGAATTGTCATTTAAATGCTGCACTGGAAGTAGTGGAAAATGGTGTGAACAATGTAGATTGTTATTAAGTGATGCCAGTGATGTTCATAGTTTATTTGGCCCTTTCAGAGATACTGTTGACAGGCCAAGCCATTTGTCATGAAATCCAAGGAGAATGGAAAGAAATCAAGAAATAAAGGAAAAAAGAAAATGGACAGTGAGCTGGAAGAAATTCAGGCTTTAGAGGCACAATATGACTCAGTAAGTATGCCATCAGCTGTTTTCATGCAATATATGATGACAGTTATCACATTGTTGCAAGCTGGCCATATTTCTGGTCTATGAGCTAGTATTCCAAACTAGCATGTTCAGTGACAATTTTGACCTTCACTGACCCATGAGTAGATACCAGTCGCATGGTCACCTCAGGTCAGCACCAGTCTGTCTGTGCCAGTGACGTAATGATGGCAGACCAGCGACGGCTCATCACCAGCGGTTAGCCGTTCCGTGGCTGTTTACGATGGTCGTCAATACTAGTCACGTGGCTGTCACCAATGCCTTCGTTACACCGGCACCGAGCCGCCCGTCACCGCCGCTGGTGCCAACGCTTCAGATCAGCGCCGACCAGGTGTCGACGTTCGATGACCTGCCGCTGTCGGAGCGCACGCGCCAGGGCCTGCGCGAGCACGAGTTCCTGCAGCCGACCGACATCCAGCGGGAGGCGGTGCTGCTGGCGCTGCAGGGCCAGGACGTGCTCGGAGCCGCCAAGACCGGCTCCGGCAAGACGCTCGCCTTCCTCATACCGGTGGGCGCGGCCGCTGACGCTCGGGGATCGTGCCAGCCGGCGGGGAGGGTGATGTCTGTCGGGGGTGGTAGGGCCGTTATAAAGCGTGACTGAGTGGTGACCCGTGCTCGTGTTTGAATCAGTGGTGGTCCTCGCTGGTTGGTTTGGCGGCCGTGACTCCGCTCTTTGCTGTGGATGAGGCAGATAAAAGGTGCAGCAACAGCTGTGGGCTTTTGTTGTCAGCAAACAAGTAGTGCAGCTACCTCGGAGACGCTGTTTAACCAAGCAGTGTTTTTCAAGCCTGATGCAGCTGTCTTGCTACCGCTGGCGCTGCGTCGCCGTGCTGGCCTGGTTGCTGACGCCGCAGTGCTGCTCTAGATGCTGGAGCTGCTGTACCGGCGCCGCTGGACCCGCGTCGACGGCCTCGGCGCGCTCATCATCACGCCCACGCGAGAGCTCGCCTATCAGATCTTCGCCGTGCTGAGCAACGTCGGCAAACATCACGACTTCTCTGCGGGACTCATCATCGGTGGGTCGGGGGACGGGGCGGCGGCGCCTTGGGCCGCGGCTGGCTGGGCGGGGCGGCCGTGGTGCTTCTGTAGGTCTGGGAGTCCGCGCTGGTCCCTGGTGCGCCTATTGGGAGCTCGGCATGGTGTGGCTCGCCGGACCCGGCCGCCAGCGCCATATTTGTTGGAGACGTGCCGTAGGATTCATACCATTACCACACACATATTGAGATGTGTCTTTGAGACAGTGAATAGTGCAGCCCGAAGCTTTGATTGAAGTGCGTACATCATCCGTGTTCATGCGGGAAATTTGTTGGTGGCCGCCGGTCAGAGGACATGGCGTTTTGAGTATGTACATGAAGCAGCCTAAAGAGACATGTGTACATGAAGTACATGAAGCAGCTCAAAGAGACATGTGAAGCAGCTTAGTGTACATGAAGCAGCTTAAAGAGACATGCGAAGGTATTTGGGTAGTGAAAATGCCCGGTTTTTTAAGCTTTTTGGAAAACAGCTATATACTTTGTCAGATGGTCGTGAAGATGAGAGCAACATGATGAGTTTCGAACTTGTTTTTCTCTACTTTCCAGCTTTTAGTCACTTTTAGGCTATGGTTGGCTTGGAATAACTACTTCTCCAACATGTGCCCGCAATGTACAGAACCAGAGTGTGTAGCCGGCAGCTATATGGACCTCCCCATGGCGCCTGTTGGTCACTGTCCACCGCATACTCAGTTATTCCCACTCCAAGGACCAGAGGTATTCGTCAGCTCCGGCCACAGCACGCCGCGAGCTTGAGCAGACCGAGGGCCGTGTCTCGTCGCTTCACCCGCTCCTCTGTCCGCAGGCGGCAAGGACCTCAAGTTCGAGCGCAAGCGGATGGACCAGGTGAACGTGATCGTGTGCACTCCGGGCCGCCTGCTGCAGCACATGGACGAGAACCCGCTGTTCAGCGCCGACGGCTTGCAGGTGCGCGCGCGGCAGCGCCAGACACGGCTGGGCTCGAGACGCCGGTCCGGTGCGCCCGCTCTCTCCGCTGGTTCGCCACCAATACCTCCAATTGTGCTGCTGCTTTAGACGCATTGAGGCATTCGAGTTATTTTGCTTTGGTTTTGTGACGGGTGCCTTACTCATTCTCATCTTTGTGGCGCTGGACTCTGGCACCGCGATTGATCGGTTGCCGGACGTGGCCGTCGCCAGATCCTGATCCTGGACGAGGCGGATCGCTGCCTGGATATGGGGTTCGCCAAGGCCATGAACGCCATCATCGAGAACCTGCCGCGCGAGAGGCAGACGCTGCTGTTCTCGGCCACCCAGACCAAGTAGGTGGCCCGTGTGGTCCGTAGCTCCGCCAGGATAGAGCTGGCAAGCTGTGCAGGCATGGTCTGACAGGTCAGGACAAGGCTGTTGTATGGTGAGGGGACAGTGCGTGGGCTTACGTACACCGACTCTCCCCCTGGGTGACCTGCGATGGCCTCCAGGCTCCAGGTCAGTCGGTGACCAGTCCGATCGAGTTGCGCTCCTATGTCCCCTGGCGCGATCCGATGTCACCCTGACGTCACCCGTGCTGAACCCCAGGTCAGTCCGTGACCTCTGCCGGCTGAGTCTCCGTGACCCGGTGCCCCCCTGACGTGACCCATGCTGACCCCTAGGTCAGTCCGTGACCTCTGCCGGCTGAGTCTCCGTGACCCAGTGTACGTGTCGGTACACGAGAAGGCCAAGCACAGCACGCCCGCCGGCCTGGCGCAGAGCTACATCGTCTGCGAGCAGCACGAGAAGACGGACACGTTCTGGTCCTTCCTGCGCCACCACAAGCGGCACAAGATCCTCTGCTTCCTGCAGACCTGCAAGCAGGTGGGTGACGCCGGCGAGAGCCGCCGCGCGTCCGCCCGCAGCGGCTCCCGCATGGGTCACGGCGCACCGCGGCACGGGCCGGGACCAGGTCCGCCACCGGGGGAAAGTGTGTTACGCCTGTTCGCGTCCCCCCCCCCCCGAAGTGTGCGAGGGTGGGACGCGTTCGGTTTTGGCTGGCTGGGATGCCGGGTTGTTAGTGGTGATGTACGCTGAAGTCTGTGCGTGGGACCGGCGTAAGCGCGTCTCTGAGCGGGCGCGCTCATCGATGAGCTGCTCCTGTGTGCTGCTGTTACACTCGGCGTGAAGTTTCGGCTGCAGCGGCACATATGATTTGGCCTACCTGCAGGCAGATTTGCTCTCTCATCTCGTGCAAATATCGTGACAGCTGTATGGGCTCAGTGGAGGCGTATCGATGTAATGTATGTTCCGCTTGCGCAGTGCCCCCTCCCCCTGACCATGCGCCGTTGTCGGCCATCACCAGGTGAAGTATATGTACGAGATGTTCTGCCGACTGAGGCCCGGGATCACGGTGATGGCGCTGTACGGCTCGCTGCACCAGCTGCGCCGCATGGCCATCTACGACGACTTCTGCCGCAAACAGCGCGCTGTAATGTTCGCCACCGACATCGCCGCTAGGGGGCTCGGTGAGGGACCTGGCCACGGGCCTGACGGCCTGGAGACGGGGAGGGGTCGTAGCCGGCCCTTGGCGGGCAGGAGCCACCTTTGATTAGCGCTTGTGGCATGTGGGGTGGGGAGTCGGCCATAAAGAGAACAGATAAAAGGTGTGGCTTAAATGCTTAAATAGCAGCTGGCATGCCCTTATCTCGAACTGATTGATGACGTCTAAATAGATGTTGGCGTAGGCCAAAAACCGATCAAAGGCGTAAGAAGATTGCGTTGTTGAATCACACGCTGTTTCTTAAGCGCAGTGCACGACAACTTAATATGAATTCATGGAACAAGTATTCAGCGTCGTAGCGCCATGATACTGAGGCTACAAGAGCAGTTAGCGGGAGTTTGTCAATGCAGCTCTGTCTTCTTGGCGTGCACGCCTGAACGCGACTGTACTGACAAAACTACCCGAGCCGAGTCCATTCATTCCGTATGGTACGGCGCGGACCGCGCTAACTGTGACGTGTGGCGCCGTAGACTTCCCGGCGGTGCACTGGGTGGTGCAGCTGGACTGTCCGGAGGACGCCAACACCTACATCCACCGGGCCGGCCGCACCGCCAGGTGAGGCGCGTGGGCGAACACGGCGCCCCTGCACCGGCCGAACGAACCCCGGCAGGCCTCGGTGGACAGGGGCCGTCCTCCAGGGATGCTGCGTAACCATGGAATGGGCTGCAGAGCGGGTCAGGCCCAGTGCAGGCGCTCAGGAATCAAAACAGCTGCGTCTTGGATCGCATGGATGTAGTGGAGGTCGTGTGCAGCTACAAGTGCCATGCGGATGGCTGGATGATAGTTCGTTTATTCTTATTTGTTTGCCGTTCCGCTGTTATTTGTGCGCGTCACGACTTTAGCTAGGTTTGCCAGGGCTTCACGAGAGCGGGCGGCTCGATCCGCCAGCCTCCGCTCACCCCTGGGTCGGCCGGTGTCGGCAGGTTCCAGCGGGGAGGCGAGACGCTGCTGGTGCTCACGCCGCGCGAGGAGCGCGGCATGATCGCCCAGCTCGAGCAGAGGAAGATACCCATTCAGAAGATCGAGTGAGTGCTGCCGATGTTTACTGGCTCGAGGTCTGTCTTGTCTGACTGGCTGCCGGGGCTGGCAGCGCTTCAGGCTCCAAACCCATCGTCGCGGCAGGTGCTGGGTTGGGACTGCACATAACAGGCCGTGCTGTGTGTACTTTAATATTGACATAAGGCATTTGTCCTGTCAAGATACCAAGCCTCTAGGAACCCAAACGATCTTGATCTTGCGGTCAACTCGAACCCAGCATGCAGCGTGTGCGATAACCCATCTTCTGCGGGATATAGCATACCGGTAGTACCGCACCTCCGCTGCTGTTCGTGTATGGTTTTCGTGCTGTGTTGTCGTTGTCTCACGCTGGCGGGTCATTGGTTTCTCCGCCTCCCAGGGTGAACAAGGCGAAGACAGCCACCGTCCAGCGCAAGATGGAGGCCCTGCTGGCACGCGACGTCAACCTCAAGGAGTCGGCCAAGCGTGCCTTCAAATCCTACTTCAAGTCGACGTTCCTGATGAAGAACAAGGAGGTGTTCGACGTGGCCAGTGTGGACACGGAAGCCTACGCCCGGTGAGAGCTCGGACGTGTCTGGGATGCGGCGTCATGAGGGGCTTCTCTAAGGAGTGGAAATTTCATTTCCTGAATCTCGGTGACGTGATGAAGTGTGTGCGGCGTTTCTGTGGTTCACAACTTTCCATAGTGCTTAGTTCTGTCGTTCTATTCATAGTTCGTCAGTGCTGCTTCAGTATTTCTTTCAAGAGGAATACTTTGCGATACTCTGTGTGGGTGCTGTCGTGATGCTTTTTGTGAGCTAGAAGTTTTTTCCCTCTCAGTGCCAATGTCTAGAGCAGCCCCTGACCACCATCACAACCTTAAGGCCTACATATCCTCATCAGGTCGCTGGGCCTGGCCGTAGCACCCCGCATCCGATTCCTGAAGAAGAAACAGCTGAAGTCAGCCGCCGAGCAGCCGGCGCCGGCCGCCGAACCCCGCAAGGCTGAGACGGAAGAGCAGGCCGAGGACAGCGGCATTGAGGAGACGAAGCTGTCGGCCGACGGCAAGCCTTACAAGCCGCTCTTCCGCACCGCCTACAGCTTCCACGACGGTCAGTCTGGCCGCCGGTGTCTGCGCACTTCTGCAGGCGGTGCGCGTGCGTCCGCAGCTGGAGGATGAGGAGGTGGATTACTTCCAGCGCGTTACTGGACTGGTGTCACTGTCGTACGGAATCGAAGCTGTAGAAGGCTAGCCAAATGCTGCCGTCCTGCACGCGAGCCCTGTCCCCGTGCCCCTCACACGAGATCTCGGACCCCTGTGATCTGGCCCTTGGCTCTGTACTCCTGAGACGTGATCACGAACACCTTTGACCCGCCCTTGACAACCCCTCAGACGAGACCATGGACCCCTGTGACCCAGCCCTGGCCCTGTACCCCTCAGACGAGACCACAGACCCCTGTGACCCGGCCCTGGCCCCCTACCCCTCAGATGAGACCCAGACCCCTGTGACCCACCCCTGACACTGTACCCCTCAGACGAGACCACGGACCCCTGTGACCCACCCCTGCCACCTGTACCCCTCAAGACCACGACCCTGTGACCACCCCTGACCTGTACCCCTCAGACGAGACCACGGACCCCTGTGACCCACCCCTGACCTGTACCCCTCAGAGAGACCACGGACCCCTGTGACCCACCTGACCCTGTACCCTCAGACGAGACCACGGACCCCTGTGACCCCCCCTGACCCTGTACCCCTCAGACGAGACCACGACCCCTGTCCCACCTGACCTGTACCCTCAGACGAGACCACGGACCCCTGTGACCCACCCCTGACCCTGTACCCCTCAGACGAGACCACGGACCCCTGTGACCCACCTGACCTGTACCCTTCAGACGAGACCACGGACCCTGTGACCCACCCCTGACCCTGTACCCTCGACGAGACCACGGACCCCTGTGACCCACCTGACCTGTACCCTTCAGACGAGACCACGGACCCCTGTGACCCACCCTGACCCTGTACCCCAGGACGAGAACGGACCCCTGTGACCCACCCCTGACCTGTACCCTTCAGACGAGACCACGGACCCCTGTGACCCACCCCTGACCCTGTACCCTCAGAGAGACATGGACCCCTGTGACCCACCCCTGACACTGTACCCTTCAGACGAGACCACGGACCCCTGTGACCCAGTCCTGACCCTGTACCCTTCAGATGAGATCATGGACCCCTGTGACCCACCCCTGACACTGTACCCCTCAGACGAGACCACGGACCCCTGTGACCCAGTCCTGACCCTGTACCCTTCAGATGAGATCATGGACCCCTGTGACCCACCCCTGACACTGTACCCCTCAGACGAGACCACGGACCCCTGTGACCCGTCCTGACCCTGTACCCTTCAGATGAGATCATGGACCCCTGTGACCCACCCCTGACACTGTACCCCTCGGACGAGACCACGGACCCCTGTGACCCAGTCCTGACCCTGTACCCTTCAGATGAGATCATGGACCCCTGACCCACCCCTGACCCTGTACCCCTCACGAGACCACGGACCCCTGTGACCCAGTCCTGACCCTGTACCCTTCAGATGAGATCATGGACCCCAGTGACCCACCCCTGACCCTGTACCCCTCAGACGAGACCACGGACCCCTGTGACCCAGTCCTGACCCTGTACCCTTCAGATGAGATCATGGACCCCAGTGACCCACCCCTGACCCTGTACCCCTCGACGAGACCAC
>NW_023596576.1:7414245-7613475 GCF_011947565.3 Pollicipes pollicipes | reverse complement strand
CTCGTGTTCCGCATCCGGCGTTCGATCATCAGCCGGCCGCCGGGCCGCTGAGACGTCCGATCGATCTCGATGCCCCCTGTCTGCCGCGCGTGTGTGCGGTCCGCGTCTCGTTTGTCCGCCGCAAGCCGCTGAGAGCCAACCCGTTTTTGCCGCAGTGGTCACGTGATTACTGGTGCTCACGACCGGCGCGCCTTTTTGATTCACGCGCGCTGCAGCGGTGCGCGCAAAAAGGCGGGCGCCTAACGCGCGCCGGGCCTCGGTAACAAGCGGCGCGCCGAAAAACGTCCGCGCACCGTGCCCGGTGAAAGGGTGCTGACCACGACGGTCGGACGCGGGGCGCCAGCGGGCCGCCGTGGTCGACCCGCCGCCGACTGTGTTTGTGAAGGCTGGTTCGTGGCAGCGGTCTGAGCCTCAATGACGCCAGCTTATTGACCCAGCCAGCCAGCTTGTCGCTGGGTCGGGCCGGCCTCTTCACCGCTGAGTGGTGGCTGCCCCTGGGTGTCGTGTCTGCCCCGTCCGTGTGGGAGGAGCCGCTGGGTGGGCGGCTCGGAGGCTGGCTAACTTATTAGCGTGTAGGAGACGTGCGTGACGCGGCGTGTGGGAGACGGCGCGCGCCGCGGGGACTGCTCGCGCCAGCGAGTTCGGCGGGCGGCGGACCCGGCGCGCGCGCGGCAGAAGCGCCGGCCTCGACGCGCGCGCCGCCGCCGGCACCCGGCGGCGGGAGAAGCCGACCTACTGCGCCTCTCCCCGCTGGCGCGCGCAACAACGTACCGAGAATCCCGGACACTTTCCAAACCGATTCAGCTCCGCGCCGTACACATGCAATAAACATGAGGTAGATGCAGGCGTTGCATTATACATGCTACCGTAATGGAGATGCCAGCTGGCAGTGAATCAACCAGGTTTTTACGATGCGCACTGCTGCCGCTTCAGCGTCGCGCTACATCCGCCGGTCTTGTGCTGCGGTGACCGCACGTGGATCTCGTTGCTCCACACTTGCCCCACGCGGTGCGTCACACTGGCAGCTCACGTGACGGGCGGCGGTCACGCGGGGACGATTGTCTTACAGCGGCAGCGGCCACGTGACGCGCGGCGGCCGCCGCCGTCTCTGTCGTCAGACGACGGGCCGGACCGTTCCCGGGCGAGTGCAGCGCCGTCCCCGCGGCCGGGGCCGGACCCTGAGAGCGGGAGACCGGTGCCGGTCCTAGTCCCAGGCGACCCGCCGTCGGCGCGGGTCAAGTTGCAGCCATAGGTTCACGTTTCCGTGTGACCGCCGGGAGCGGCGGCGTGCGGGCCGCGCCGGGCCTGCCTGCCTCGTTAAAGCCGCTTCCACGCGGGCCGCCGCGTCGACCGAAGCAGGCGGCCGTTAACGCGGCGGGCGCGATACCATTTCCATTCAGATGGGCGGGCTTGTTTGGCCAGGCTAGCGCGCGCGGCAGCCGCCGCCGTCTCGGCCTGTCCCACTTCGCCTCCTCCGGTGTCATGACCTCCTCCGCCCCCGTCGCCGTCACGCTCTGCGTCGCTGCTGTCCCCGTAACGGACGCCCTCGCGGCGGCGTCTCGGCGGCCTCCTGCGCGGCCCGGCCTCTGTCGCCCGTCCGGACCGTCCTCCGTGACCCCTGACCTTTGACCTGAGAGCGGCCAGGCGGCGCGGTGTCTGCCACCGCGCCTGGCCGCGACTCCATTCATGCCGCTGCCAAGATGGCAACGCGCGCCGCCAGCGCAAACAGGCCGGCTGGCCGCCGCGCCCCAAACCGGTCTGTGTTTGCTCACTACCGCCCCCGGCAGCGGCTAGTGAAACCCAGCCTCGGGCGTGGACAGCGCCGTGGACCGCGTGGACGGTGTGGACATGCGGCCAGACGGCGGCGCCCGCGGGGCGGGCGGTTTCTCCCTGCCAAACCGGTCCTGGCGGCGTTCAGCGAATGTGCTGCGGCGAGGTGTCCAGGGCGAAGGGTCGCCAGGTACCGCGAACGAACCGGGAAAGTGTTTACTGTCGTGCTTAGAGCTTCGGCGAAGACGATGGCATGGGTTGTGTGGTCAGAGTGGGTGTGTCCCAGGCGGGATAAGGCGGAGGTGTGAACGAGGCGCTTCGCCACAAAGCCGTGCTGCAAATTCTTTGTACGAAATCCGCCCACGGGTCGTGAGTCTGAACCATGTGTGCGAAGTATCGGGCCAGTGGGCGCCGTGTCTCCTTTCTTTGTTATCCAGCGGGAGACATTTTTCAGAAGCCGTTTTTTGCGACCGTCTATTTTATCTGGAGTGCGGCCTCCGACAACGAATTCCTTGGCACCCACGCTCTTTAGCGGCGTAGCGATCGCCACCCGCGTAAAATTTGAACAGGTGATTAAAACAAACACAAATTTCCCCGGACATCCCTCACAAGCAGCCAGCGAAATTAGCATTCGTGTCATAATACGATAACGGATGGAAATTGGACCAGACGTTCACCGTTAGAGGGCGCGTCGGCCGCTTCCGTTGGAGATCTGCGTAGTCCCGAACTCCACGGGCAGTCCAGTGGGGGATGTCATTACAGTCGTACTCGTGGAAAGCGAGCTGCCGTGCCCGATGGTGTGTGGGGGCGGGGGAGGGGAGGCATTGAGAGGGGTTAGCCGGCCGCGTCACTTCCGCCAGACGTGTCGGCGCGCCCTACCGTGCTCGAACGGAGGTGTCTGCCGCGAGGTGCCACACCCGCCGCCACGCGCCGGGCGGCGCCACCTCGAAAGTGGTACACCGCTGATAGTGTTCTTATCAGCGGCGGGTGGCCTGGAACGCCAGGCCGGCGGCAAGGTGCTAATGAGTGAGGAGGCCGCGAGTGGAGGGGCGGGGCGGTGTCACCCGCCGGTGGCCGCCTCCAGTTGTCGACGGCGTTTCAGTCACCTGGCTGGTCGAATCGCCAGGTAACTGAAATCAGGCTCGAAACTGGTCGTCCACGTCATGCATTCTGTGCAAATTGAGACGGACGGTGACAGGTCAAAAGAGCTCAAGTGGGCCGTACATCGCACTTGACGCATCCAGCCCGTTTTAAACGAGTCTCTTTGAGATTCGAATAGATCCTGATGGGTGCAAGTAACGGCAGCTGACGGAACGCGCCTGGGAAGACCTGGCACATTTCTCCCGAGTCCAATCGCGCCCGTCTGGCGAAATCGGCCGCGGCGCGCTCCGAACGAGTCGTCCCGGCACGGCCCGCTCCAGCCGTCGGTCTGCCGCGCGCGCGACGCCCGGGAGTCTCGTTAGCGCCTTATTCAACGCGGCCAGATGGCGCTGTCGCCAGACAGCTTCCGGATGGACCGGGCGCGCCGAAAAAAGCGCGCGCTACAGTAACTGTAGCAGTGTCCGAGCGCGGCGGCGCGTCGCCGTCCGCCGGCGCGCCGGGCTCGCCGCTGTTGACCGGCGCGAGCGGCCGGCCGGGCCTCGGCGGCGCCGACAATGGGCCCCGATAAGCCCACTGGCCTCCTGAGCGGCCCGATCACAACAGATGCGCCGCCGTCAGCGCGTAAATGGCGCCAATCAGGGCGGCGGCCGGCGGCGGCGGCCGGCCTGGCGGTAGCGGAGCGGCGCGGCCGGCTCGCTCGGCTTCCGCGCGCCATGGCCGCGGGGCCCGCCCCGCCAGGGCCGCTCTGGCCGGCTCCCGCCAACGTCAGGGCCGCTGCACAGCCGACAGCGAGCTCCCCGGCGACCCGACGCCGCGGCCGCCGCCGCGCCACGAACGCCGCACGACGACCGTCGCGCAGATCAAGCCGTGGTCACGTGGCCCGTCGTCTCAAACCGGCGCGTAAACACCGTGCAAAAACCGACCCGTCGCCCGACTACCTGAATCACCAGCCTTCGCTCGCTCTCGTGCCGTTAGCCGAGGTTAGTGGAGAGCGCGGTGGCCCGGCTGACACGGAGCGCCGCTTTCAGCGCGTGTTTCGCACGGGCGTGAATGTGCGCGCTCGGCGGTTTGCGGCGGCCTGAGCGGCGCTGCGCCGTGTTCCACAGCCTAGTCGATTTGTCTCCGGCCGGCGAGCTGACAACGGGGCAGCGTCGGTCACGCCGGGCGGCGAGCAGCCGAGGTCAGCCGACCCCTGCTGCAGCGGCGGCACTGCGCCGCAGCTGAGCTGGAGCTCGCTGAAGAGCCTGCGGCCACCGAGCCGTGCTGCCGAGCTTCAGAGCTCCGCCGAGGACCCTCAGGCGCCGCGGCGCGGACGGGCTGGGGATGGAGCGGCGGCGTCGGGCGGCACTCCGACACCGCGACGGACCTCGGGTCTGGTGGTGACAGCACTCCGCTGTTAAGAGGCCGTCGAATTCCCGAGGACTTTCGGTTGGGTTACGGATGAAGACGGGGAGCGCCAAGTGGGAAGATGACACCGCCGTCTATGTGCAGGAATGCGGCATGTCTTGGCCAGGGACGAGACGAGGCGGCTGCGACCGCCCGGCGCTGTCGCAGATCTATGATCACCCATAAACACGCTGGTCACGTGAATGCATGGCTAATAAATCCACGATGAGAAACTCACGGCTTACACTGGGCCGTTCCAGCAGTGAATACGCCTACGAAAAACTAGCTGGGAGAATATTAACACATAAGCTGTTTTGAAACGGTGGTAGTTAGCGTGATGAGTGCGTCTGCCCGATGGGTTTTAAATCCTGCTAATCGGCCGTTCTTTTCCCATGCGTGACACGTTATCAAACCCGGCCCGACCCCAGCTGTTTGCTGTTTCAGATGAGCGCGACATGCTGCTGTTTTCCGGCAACACGTCGCACAGCGACCACTTCAAGCTGCTGGAGAAGGACGGCAACTCTCTTCTCATCGGCGCCAGGTGAGGCCGAACGTCGCTGCCAAACGGTGCCATGGGCATTTCAAGGAGAGGCGCCGGAGTCCGAGCTGCGGCCGTGACTCCCCAGATCTCGCTATCGCTGCGATTGTTCGACGGGTCCTACATGCAAAAGGCACTCCTTGACTGCATCAAGGACTGGGATTTTTCTAATTCAGCTATCTATCCGATTATCTTTGGCTCGCGACATGCACCGCGTTGCAAGCGGTTGTCATAGCAACGGGGGAGTTGTGCGCGGTGCTTGGGCCGTGCGCTGGCTCCTCGTCGTCGCCTGCCCGGCGCGGCCCGGCCCCGCTCCGGTGACCCGTGGGCCCGATGACCGGGCGCCGCTTTGTGAGCCGCTCCCACGACGTGGTCAGGCCGTGACACAGTCGGTCCGGGGGACAAAGGTGACGGCGCTGACCGTACGGCGATTGGCCGGCGGCTCCCACGGCTGCCCGGAATGGTCACAAACCGGGACCTCGAACGGTTCTCGAAATGGCCAACGCAGGAGTCTTCGAAATGGGCTTTAGAAGTCTCATCTGAGTGGCCCTCAGAACGCTCTTTGGGAACCGTCTTGCGAAGCGGCGCTGCCAGCCGCCCCCGTGCGGCGCTGGGGGCGGGACCTCCTGCGGTCCGTCCCGCGGTCCGGCCCGCGGGCGGGGTGTGGCCTGCTTATCTCGGGTCGCGCCTCCGGAGCACGTACCGCACGCGGCCCGCGCGCGGGGTGCCGCATTTCACGGCCGTGGCGGTTGGCGCGACGCGTGACACCAGAAAGCGTTGGCGATTTGTCCGGCGTGACGGTCGCGGTCGTAAAACGGGTCGGATTGCCGGCGGCGGCGGCAAAGCCGCGTCGTTCTCGACGTTCCCACGCGGGTGTCGGTGCCAGGGCGGCCGACGTTCGGCGGCCGGCCAACGTCGTCGGCGCCGACAGCCGGCGGCAGACTAAACACGGACCGCACGACTGTTGGTGCCGGAGGCGTCACGGCGGCCGCCTCCTCCCCACTCTGGGGGACGCCTCGGCGCGGCGGCGGGCGCGGCGCTGCCGGTGGCGGCGTGGAGCTGCGCGGACGCTGATTCGTTGCCGGCAGCGATCGCGGCATGGAGTGGCCAGCGTAGACCGCGGACCGGCCGTCCGCCCAGCTTGCTTCTGGCGTGGGCGGCCGACGCTGCCGTTGGACCGTCATTGCTGCGGTCGCCGGCGTCAGTCCGCTCTCCTCCAGACTCGTGTCAGGGAGGAACGGAGCCGTGTGTCCACCTGCAGGTCCGGTCTGACGTTCAGCAGTCTGCTCGAGGCTCTCGGCGCGCCGCCCTCGGTAGCAGAATGCGTTGCGCCCCACTTCATCGGCGCCCGCTGTCACGGCCGAGTTCGTGGCCGGCTTCAGCGGCTGCGAACGCGACACGGCTTGTCAGTGGCCGGGCCACATGTCGCCGGCTCGGCCGATAGGCTGGCTGAACTGCTGACTGCTCGCTGTCAGCCAGCGCCGGACTGGGAAACAGCCCGGCGATGCTCGTCTCTGAATTTGACAGCGGCACGCCGCAAAAACGACGCCACTTGGAACCGCTCCACACCGAGCAACTCCAGCGCTTATGCTGAGTCGGCTGTCGTAAAGCCTGAGGCCATCTGGTATTTGACAGTTCAGTGACCAAACAACTCTCCGCTACGGCCACTTAGCAACCAGCGAACGTTTCTCGACAGTCGCTCAGTGGCCAGCCCGCCACTGCCTCCGGCTGACCCCTCCAGGTGAGCCGGAGTGGGGTCGGCCGCGCGCCGCGCCGGACCAGTTCTTGCGCCAGCTCGGCCGCGTCGCGACCGGCCGACTAACGAGTCGACAGAGACGTCGACTGCCGGCGGCGCCCGCTGACTGACGGGCCGTCGGCGGCCGGCATTGTCCGCGATTGAGCTGTGGTGCAGCGGCGCGCGTGCGCCGGCCGGTCGGCGACACGTGAGGGCCCGGCGCAGGGGCGCGGTCGGGCCCGCCGCCGTCCACGTGAGCCGCCGGACCCGACCGGCGCCGGCTGCGCAACACCGGCCGGCTTACGGAGACGAAGGGCCACACCACGACAGAGGCGAAGGCTGGTGCCGTCTGGAAATGAGCGCGTAGTCCGCGGCCGGGGGAGCGTCCGTGTCGCGGCCGGGGCTGGCGGCGCGGCTCGTGCGACACCGCACCGTGCCGGGCTGGGACAAAAGCGGAGGCTAATGGCACGCCGCAGCCGTTATGGGCCGTAATGGTCACTAACCACCGGCTGGCCGGCCGTAAAGGCATCGGACCGCCTCCCAAAGTGTCAATGCTAATCCGTAATGCGCCCCAGGTAGCGGTCCCAAGACACGAGGATGGCATGTGGGCGCCGGCAGAGGCCTGCCTTTGAAGCCACGGTGGGTCGGCAGACGTTCGCGAGATTTTCTTTTGGGCCGGAACGGCACACTATGCGAGGCTCGTGGGAGAGGCTGGCTAGTGTTTGTATGCTGTGGTCGGGCTGACCAGCGTTTACTAATCACATTCTGGGGTGTTGGTACCTCTAACGGCCGGTGGCGTTTGCAGCCGATGTCTAACATGCGCTTCAACAGCACTGGCAGCGGTCTCTGCCAAAACACAACCCCCGACTGGTGCAGACCTAACCCGCCGTGTCGCCCGTTGCAGGAACATCGTGTTCAACCTCAGCCTGACAGACTTCACGGAGCACCGACAGGAGCGTCTCGAGTGGTACTCTGCCGACCAGGACGTCCGGCTCTGCAACATGAAGGGCTTAAGCGAGGTGGGAGCCGCCGCGGCCGCCGGACGCCGCCCGGTGGCGCTCTGACGCAATCTCTCCCACGCGCGCGCGCACGCTCCTCACCTCAGCGGAGCGCGGCCCAAGCTTCCCGCGATCGCTTTCTTTGCACAACCGGCGCGCTATCGCCTCGATAGTGCGTGTAAGCCGGCTGGCAGCGGTCCGACCGGCGGCCACGCAATCCCGGCCGACCACAGGCGGCTCCGACGCCCGACGGCGCTGCGCTAACGCAACGCCGTCGACGCCGGACGCCGGCCGCGCGTGGGACCGAGCCGGCGGCGCGCCGCCCACCCGCGCCCCGGGACCGGGGCGTGGCTAAACGGCGCCGTGAATCAAACGGCCGCACTGCGGTTCAGCCGTGGCATGTTTGTGTTTGCGTGGTGTGTCTATCATGTGGCGAGTGGGCTGTGTGCGGGCTGCGCCGAGATGCGCTCGTTCAGCCAGTGCTCTCGCGTGGGCTGGTCTGCCGCTCTCGCGACCTGCTCAGCCCTCGGCCGAGGGGTCAACCGCGCTGGTCTGGTGCTGTCCCCGACAGCAGGCGGCCGGCTCGAACTGTGCCGTTCCGGACACGGCTGGGCGCGACCCTCCGAGAGGAAACCCGGCCCGGCCGCGCACGACTTACGAGCCCCTCTTATTGCCTGGATCGAGGTTTAACGAGCTGATATTTCCCGGCGAATGGTCGCGCCCGCTCGGCTGCCGCGTTAATCACGAGGTCGGCTCGAAGCGGTGCGCCGTCTGTTTGTTATTTCACGACCGACTCGATCGGGCTGGCACACGCCTCGCTCAGAGCACTATCTGCCGGCGGCGCTTGGGCTAGCCCCAATCGCGCCTTTTTTAACGCGCGCCCGGGCGGCCGGTTGAACACCATGCACCCTGCTGGAGGTCAATTTGACTTCCGCTGAGATCTGAAAAACTGAGATAGCTAGAAATACTTAAGTCTCAGGGTATGTTGGCCTGTATTGGAATCACTTGTGTGACAATCTGAGGTTCCCAGGTCATTTGTCCTTGGGGTCAAATAACGTCAAACGAGGTAAAACTCCAGATTGGTGTCCAACGTGCTCCCAGACCTCATGCAACCACCGTGAACCTAAACACCCGTTCTAAGCAAAATATCAGTGGTGGTCATTTAAGTTCAGTCATCTTGTCTGACATTTAGAATGTCAAGGTTACAAAAACCTACGAGATTGTGATGATTTTACCATTTCGTAATTTCTCAAGAACAAAAAGTTGACTGGGGGGGTCATCGAAGGTTAGTGACCTCTTGATCTTTAAAACGGCTATGAAACATTTCTGTTGAGGTTTCTGTCTTAAATGAATCCAACACGAGCACGAGAAACTGCTCCTACTAAGAAAGCTCTCGATTAAAAAAGCAGGTTAGTTTTGTACTCGGCCTGACCATCATAGTTAACCATAGGTCAGTTCGATTTTTTGATTTTAGATTAAGCTGTTTTATTGCCTAAGAAATTTTGCCAGAGATGTGTGTCTTCGTTTAATGCTGTTGCCGCATGAGATTGAATGATTCCCGAGAAACGGCCGTCGCTGATAGCCATGGCCTAACTTTGACCTGCCGTAGGTCAGCGACTCTGCAAGGTACATTTAATTGCGCGTACCAAAAGATCCGCTATTAAATGTCCTACAGCCATCCAACGTTTGGTGCGGCTGCACCGCGCCGTTCAGAAATCATTCTGAAAAACACTTCTGGGGTCAAATTGACCCTACCCCCACCGGAACACGCGTTTAGCCTCGACAACTTACTTTGTACGACGTACATGTACGCGGGCCCGCTGCATGCACAAGCAGCGTCATGTCAGTCCGGTGCCCGAGGACGCGGCAAAATCCCATCACGCTGCCTTCCAGGCCGCCGCCGGGTGATTAGGATGCGGCCCGGCCGCGTCTCATGAATGCGTGTCTCGCTCGACGCCAGACGCGTGATTAGATCCGGCGGTGGGACGGTCGCCCTCACCTGGGCGCGCGGCGTCCGCCCCCGCCGCTGCCGACCGCCCGACGACCGCTTTGTTTACCGTGGCGGACGAGCTGTCTGCGCCAAGGCCAGCGGCAATCGCCAGGCAAACGGCGTGCGGCGACGGGCTCAAAACGTGCCCGGCCTGTTTGAATAGCCGCCTCCTGCGCGCCTCGGGTCCACTCCAATCAGGCGGACGCCGCCCTCCTCTGCGTGTGGCGCCTGCCAGACTCAGAACCGGGCACAGACCCAGACCCAGACCCAGGTCCAGGCCCAGGTCCAGGCACAGGCACAGGCACGGGCCCAGGCACAGGCTCAGGCCCAGGCACAGACCCAGACCCAGGTCCAGGTCCAGACCCAGGCCCAGGCACAGGCCCATGCTCAGGCCCAGACCCAGACCCAGACCTAGACCCAGACCCAGACCTAGACCCAGACCCAGACCCAGGCCCAGGTCCAGGTCCAGGCACAGGCACAGGCACAGGCACAGGCACAGGCACAGGCACAGGCACAGGCACAGGCACAGACCCAGACCCAGACCCAGGCCCAGGTCCAGGTCCAGGCACAGGCACAGGCACAGGCACGGGCACAGGCCCAGGCACAGACCCAGACCCAGGTCCAGGCCCAGGCACAGGCCCATGCTCAGGCCCAGACCCAGACCCAGACCTAGACCCAGACCCAGGACCTAGACCCAGACCCAGACCCAGGGCCGGCTTATGCTCGAGGTCAGGCAATATTCGGGCTGAACCTAGGTCCAGGCCCGACCTCAAGTCAAATGGAATCAGAGTCAAATCGGACCCAGGTTTGACACAGGCCCGACCCAGCTTCCTTGCGTGGGCCAGGCCACGCAGCTCAGGCCCACAGGATTGCGCTGAGTACAGTCCATGCTCTGTTCAACTTCCAAACATATCTGCGGCACATATGCCGCAAAGTGCATGACGCGGGGTCTTACACAGCCACATCACAAACTTTGCTCATTCCATTGCACACCATTCTCGTGGCGCCCTTCGCCTCCAGATCCAGCTGACATGCTTTATTTCCGTCCAGTTCGTGATGAGTCCCCCTCTCGACATTGGCATTTAAGCTGGCCTATGGTTTATTGTCGGGTAAATCGGAGTTCGGTGCACAGTCTCTCGTGGAACGTATGCGGCGACTTGGCCGCGATCGTACAGTCCAATCACACCGATGATCTGGCCCACAGGAGGCGTGCCACAACTACGTGCGCGTGCTGGCCAAGAAGGAGGACGGCCAGCTGTTCGTGTGCGGCACCAACTCCTACAACCCCAAGTGTCGCAGCTACAGGAAGAAGCCGGTAAGTGGACGCGCCGCTGCTGCGCGGTCGGCTGGTTTGCCTTCCTGCGACAGTGCGTGCCGACCTCGACCGGGCCCCGGCGGCCTGCTGCAAACCGCGAACTGCTTGTCATCGGTGCCTACAGCATGGTGTCTCTCTCTCTCTCCGTCTCTGTCTCTGACGTCATGCGGGCCCCTCTTCTGCTACCTCGACCCCTGTCCGTTCTCATCTATTTGTATTTTCCTTGCCTCTCATCATTCCCCTGCCTATTCCCGGATCGATCTTTCTCACTCCTCTTCCTTGCTCTTGTTTTCTCACTTCGCGTCCTTCCCCGCTCACCCCTGCTCCTCCCTCTCGCCGCGCCATCAGTCCACAGCCGTCGTCGCGCCTCAGGCGTCCGTGTGCCCGGCGTGCTGGACGTCCGCCAGACCCGGCGGGGCCCGATCCGTCACGTTCGACGCGCGGCTCGGCCGCGACCGCCCTCCTCCCCCCGCCCCCTCTGACGCAGACCATCGACAGCGCCACAAAAAGCCGGCAGATAAAAACACCGGCGGCGGCGCGGCAAAAAGCCGCCGGGCGGTTGAACCGGCCGGCCACGGCGTCAGCGCTGATGACAGCTGGACCACACGTCAGCGCTGTCACAACCGGGCTGACCTGCGTCGGCTCGGAGGGCGACTGATCGGGCACAGCGTCAGCGCTGATGATCACTGGCAATGTGGAAAGCTGGCGCAGACTTGGCAGGGCCGACCAGGGTGATGACGTGGTCCAAGGGCAACAGACACGTCAACAAATAAGGCTCTCGGATAACAATGGGGAAACTAATGCGGCTAAAAGTCTGGTTTGCATCCCGCCGAGCTCCATGGAAATCCGTCCGCCATTTGTGGGTGCTGCACTTCCTGTCCATTCTGCAGCCCCCCGGTGGAATGAGGGCCGTATTGACCCGGCCGCTGGAATGTCCCGGACTTCCTGTGGGCGGCACCGCGCCGCCAAACTCGACGATCGCCGCGCTGTCAAATCGCTATTTGTCCGGGAGAGTGCAGACAAAGCGCCGGCCGGGGCGTGTTTATTCGGCCGCATTTTCCGACCTGTCGCGACAGCCAGGCGCTCTCGGCTCTGCCGACGCTAACGGTAACCCAATCGGAGAGGCGTTATATTGGGTCGCCACGGCGACTCGCCCCCCCCCCCCCCACGCCCGTCCCCCTCTCCTCTCCGTCCCCATCGCGTCCTGTCCGTCAGATCCGCGCGGCCTGCCTCGCCTCTGATGTCTGAGAATGCCACGTTCTTCCCGCCAGACAGGCTCCGGCGGAATCCGTCAGGTCTGCCGGCGGAATCCGCAGGGAAGTGACCGCTGCCCCTGTTGCAGGGCCTGGGGTACGTGCCGGACGGGAAGGAGGTGGACGGCAAGGGCATCTGCCCGTACGACCCGAATCACAACAGCACGGTGGCATTCGTCGGTGAGTGACGCCGCCTATTGCACGTCCGGAGCGTCCCGGCTGTCCCTGTCGCGGCCTGGCCGCCCGACGCCGATGAATGTCATATTAGAAAAGTTCGCCGCCAGAGCGCTTTCCGCATGACCCGTCACCTAGACGGCGGACGAACTTGGCGCTTCGGGTGTAGCAGCTGTCCGAGTTGATCACGATAGGGGTGCGTCGCAGTCGGGGCCGGCTGGCAGAGCGTAGGACGGCTGCAGACGGAGAGCGGCGTGGCGAGGGAGCTGTTTTGCCACTGGAAATGAGCCCACTTGTGTGCGTGTGGGCTGGGCTCCGGCTCCCGGCCGCCGGCAGAACAGGCGCAGCCCGCGCCAACTGTGATTAATGGGCCTATAACGCGACCGACGCTCCGTGCTGCGCTCAGACCGACAACGGCTGGTGAGATAGTGGGCCAAGAAAAATTGTCAATTTGTGCAAATTTATGATCAATTCACGCTAACTGTCTCCCCGAGGACGGCGTGAGGCAAGGGTGTGGCTGTCTATTGAGTTTGACGGGTGAATCTGAAAACTGCTGAACAATGAGATGGTTCAGCGGGAGGAAGTCGTGCAGCCTTCTAAGAGCGGCGGTTTTCTTCGCTGTGCTGCTGGTGGACGTCTGCAGCTGCTGAGGGGTGCTGCGGAGGGCTCAACGTGGATTCCCCGCCCATTTAATATCCGGGAAGTGTGAGCGTTACTCTCGGGCACCCGCTGATCCCTAATCGAGCAGCCGTCCAAGAAACACAATTTAGCTTTTACCGGACGGCCCTTGCTGTGGCCGAACGCGGCGGCCTGCGGGTCAACGCCCTGGCTCGGCGCAATCAAGTCGCACGCAGCCGTGGCTTCAGCAGCCGCCTCGCCCCCTGCCCTGCCGTGCCGCCAGGCGACAGGTTAACCGCTGAGCCGCCAAACCGACGCGGCGCCGTGTTTTTACGGCGCGGGCGGCGTGCAGCGGCGCTCGGCGCGCCCGGCACACCCCGGCGCACGTCCGCCGCTGTCAGTCAGCTGACTCGGGTGTGACGCCCGGCTGCGTGTGTTTCAGGTGGTCAGCTGTACGCGGGCACGGTGGCCGACTTCGCCGGCTCGGACCCGCTCATCTACCGGCACCCGCTGCGCACCGAACAGTACGAGCTCAAGCAGCTGAACGGTAAGTGGCGGTGGACGGAGCTGTATTGACGAGGCATGGCTAGCGGTCGGCGGTGGCGCGGGGGCGGCGGGTCACGCCTGGGTCGGCTGGGGATCACGCATACTTGCCGTTCAGCAGGATGGCCTGGTATCGCGCCGCGCACGTGGTGCACAGTCGGCACTTGGAGCCCTTGTCGTGGTCGTCCAGCGAGTGGATGTGCTTGGAACCGCGGCGCGAGCCGCCCACTGATCGTGACCGGCTGCGGGGGCGGCCCCTGGCGGCGGGCGACTTCTTGAGAATCGGCTTCTGGCGAGATCTGGGCTTCCGCTGGCACTCCGGCTCAGCTCGAACGTCGGTGGGCATGCTGCTGTCGTCTGACTCGTATCCGACGCTGCTCACTGCCGGAGATTCGTCGCAATGCGCGTCGGTTTGGAGTCTTGATTGCGAATTGAAGTCTTCGGACGTTGATGAACGTTTGCGCCGTTTTCCCTTCCTTTCTCGCTTTTTGTGGTAATTCACGTCATTTGCCGCACATGATGTTGCGCATTTATCCGATTGTTCGCTGCTTGCATCAGAATCTTCCAAACTTCTCTCGTCATCACTTTCATATTCTACCTTTGGCTTCATCCTCACCTGTTTTCGTGGAGTTTTTTCGACGCTAGGATCACTTTTTCGGTTGGCTTTTGAACATGTGTCTCGATTTTTTACTCTAGATCTCGACCTTCTTCGTGGTGTTGATGGAGCCGGACATGAAGTGTCAGCGTCGGTAATTTGCTGCTCCGTCATGTCATGTTTTGGACATGGAGTGCCAAAAAGGTTCCTCCATGCACTCATCATCGCTATAAATTTAACTGAATGAGATAATGTTTATGTCATCATGACCCACGCCTTCGAAAAAAATAGTTAAAATGGCAGCTCCAGTAGTCTTTTAACTCATCTCGTGATGAATATTATTCGGATCTCCCTGGAATGTTGTGAAAGTGAGATTGTGCTCCCTTTTAGTGTTTATTTCATATTTTCTAACCTGATGTAAAAGATGATTTTATTCTGGGCAATGTAAATCAAAAACGTTTAGGTCATTCACCGTTGTTTTATATCCTGCTTCTGAGTCCAGTCAAATGTTTTGATCTGTTATTCGGCCCCGTGATGGCTTAAATCACAGAAGTAGGCATCACGCTTTAATGCTTGTGGTGATGTCTCTGCAAATTTTTTTCGCTAAATCTAACTCATGTGGAATACCCTGTTCCTTACCACCCCAGTTGTCTCTGTTGACGCTAGCATTTATATCAGCCACACATTTGAAACTCTCAGGTCGGTTAATCAGAAGCATTGTGAACAACGCGCTCTTCCCGGTCACATGGTTCTCTTTATTCAAAACAGGCCGACAAATTATGAAACGCCATTCATCGTCTCCTGCGTCAAAGGTTCCGACTGCCGCCACGTGATCACGCTCGACCCCTGCTCTGTCGTCCAGTCACGACACGCTCGGGCGCCGCAAACACGACGAACCGGCCGTACGCGACGCAGCCCAAAAAGCCACGCGGCCCGTAGTGGCCGCCCGCGCTCGCCCACTTAGTATGCGGACCCGGTAGCACCGGAGAGAGTGGCCGCTAGTGGACAGAGTCTAACGGTCCGGCCGGACCAGATGGGACTGTCGGAGGCGCGGGCTGGAACCGACTTGGCCAGCGAGGTCGGACTTGGGTCGGCTCCTGCTCTCAGAGCAGCGTGCGGCATAGATAATTGCCTGCGAGACGGTTCGGACTGGTCGAAGGAAGGGTTTCTGGGTCTGTCTAACCCGTAGACTGGTATTCAGGGGAGAGATTGCTAACTGGGGCGCTTTCTCCTTAGAGAGCTTACTGGAATCGCTGGCATTACTCGTGTCGCATGAATGACGTCTGTAGTTAGCCCGACTGCAAGTAACTGTTTTCAAGGATATTTAATATTTGTCCTTGAACGCTGTCCGACCATGGAGTGTGAGACACTATCCGTGTGCGGGCCGGCCGTGGCCCCCCACTCCCCCCCCCCCTAGCCCCGGGGTATCGGGCGACGTGCCTCCGCCGGCAGCACGGCCGCGCGGTCACGTGACCTGTGGCGTGCCGGTGTGTCTGGCACGGCGCCAGCGGAGGCACGTGAGCGGGTCTGAGCGGTGTCGGAGGTCCGACACCTGAGCCCCGCGCGATAAACACGGCCAGGGTGACCCGACCTCCGCCCCCGTGCCCCAGGCCTATCTGACGCGCCCTTCGGCCTGGGGTTGTCACACCGGTACGACGCCGCCCTGTCGCATCGCGCGGTCCCCAGCCCTCCCCCACGGCCGCCGGCCGGCTGCCCTGCCGCGGTCGCTCGGAACCCGATGATTTATAACGGTCCGCGTTTAACAAGTGTCTTATCTCGGGCATACATCAGCTGCGCTCGATTGCCGTTTCTCAGGTACACAATAGGTTTTTGTGCGGCCGGGACGAGTCGGTGGCCCGAGGCGAACGTTCCAGTGCCGACCCGCTATTAATTGATTTCTATCGGGTGACCGGGCTCCATTTTGTTCCGCATGTGGGCTCCCGGTAGCGGCGAGGAAGTGAGATGGCCGGACGGCGCTCCAAACCGGTATTCTGACCTGCACCAGCCACAAGAGCGTCGTCTCTCTGAGCAAAGAGCCCCTTAGCTCCCATCCATCAGAGCACTTACAGACAATTTCTGCTCCCGGCAATAAAAGTTCCTTTTTACTTATCGCTTTTACTCCCCATCATTACGCTGTTCACGATGCATTCTTCCTTTTTACACGTGGCCATGCCGGTCAGCTATTGATAGTAATTACTCCGCTTCAAAGCGGTCTGCTCCACCTATCCCAGTGTCGGTGGCCGGCCGGCTCAGCACCGCGTACTGTGGCCCGGTACCGTGCTTTTGTCCACCGGACGCGCTCTGGTGGGGTGGTGTCGGCGCCGGTCGGCGACCGGCTCCGATGCTCTGACCCCGTGCCCTCTCAGGGCCATGGCATGCGCCGCGGCTGCCGCACGTGCCGCCGGCAGGGAGGGGGAGGGGCGAGCCCCATCATCGGCGGACTCGGGTGTTGGTGTTGGCGGCGGCAGTCTGCTATTGACGCAGGCGGGCTGTCTGGCCTTCAGATTCGATCCTCTGACCCACCCATCGCAACGGCGCTCGGGCACGCTGGCGTGGAGTCCCGCCCCTGCCAGCTCGTCGGCGTTCGGCATAACTTGGCACCATGATCCCGGAGAGCCTGTTTCGTCTCCAGTCAGACTTTTGTTCAACAGCGGTCGATCATGTCGTGCCTGTCATGAGTCTGCTCGTTTCCTCGTCCTTTGATCTATATTTCGAAGCTTGTGCACGCTTCTGGGCATTTCGCACGACCAACTGCCCGATGGCTACGATTCCCCCGGCAACTTCCATCCACCAGAACCATATTGTCCTCGTCAACCGAGTGCCCAGCCAGTCTCGCCCTCCCACGGTCTGACCGGCAGCTTTTCACACGCCGTCACCCGCGAAAGGGCCGGCTCGGGCCGGTTTATTTATGTGACACGCTGTGATTCCGGGCAGAGCCGGCCAGCGCGACCCAGCCGGGGCCGCCCTTCCGCCGACGGCAGATCCCGGCTCCGCCGGCTCCGACGCCATTAATGCCGGCACCGGTGATGAACGCGCCAGAAAATAGGCGACTGATCCGTCGGGCGCGGGGGAGTGTGCCGTGGTTCAGGCGCTCGGGTGGCGGTGCCGCGCAGAATGGGGCCGCCTGGGCGACGGCAGGGGCTGTTGTGGGCTGGGTTGACTCCCGTTTTCCCCGATCAGTTCTGGAGATGCCGAACGACTCACGGTGCTGTTGTGCGTGTACGAACTACTGGGCGACGTTGGACATGCGAACGCGAGCTTCCATGCCAGGACCGTCGAGCCGCTGTGGCACGTCATTTGGGCGATTCCTCGCTTACGGAGGAACCTTTACTGGCCCCAGTCGCACGTGTGACTGGTATGTGCACCACACCGGAGCGCAGTCAGTGGCGTGGCGGTGGCCGCTCACTGCAGACTGCTGTTGACGGGGAGGGACGACCCACCCGCTGCTCTCCCCGTCCGGCCGCTGTGGCCGGCCAGCCCTGTCATTTCTGGCCGCGCCCTCCCTCTCCGCTGCCTCTCCCCGGCGCGACGCCGTCCTGCAGGCAGCGCTAATCACGCCTCCGTCGGCACATTACGCCTGATTGCGGATTAAAAAACGTGCGGCTGTGTGCGGCACCGGTCGGCCGTGGCCGAAGTCGCGCCCAAATTATCCCCGCCGGGTGCCGGGACGGCGCCCGCACGGGCAGATTGGGGGCTCAGCGGAACGAGCCGGATCGCGGCGGCCAATGGCGCTGGGTGGTCCGCTGCGATTCATAGAGGCACGGGCGCCATTATTTGGGCGGTTTGCGTCGTGACGTCATATATGGTCACGCGGACTATGATCATCATACGCGGTTGTAATGCGCGGGGGAGAGCGAAGTCTGTGACGAGGTGGTCTGGATGGCTGCTTGGATAGCTGAGGTGGCCTGAATGGCTGAGGTGGCTGCCGGCGGTGTTTTGACGCCCGTCGACCGGCGTTGAGGACCTGCTGAGGCAGCAGGTCGCGAGCGGCGGCCGCGGTCTGCCGGCCATGTGATCAGCAGACTGCCGCCGCCGCCTCAGCTGAACTCGCTGCAGAAACCGCTGATCTCGCCCCGCTGAAGCGACGCTGTTAGCGCCCTCTCCGGTGGCGGGCCAGCGTCGATCAGTACTGTCTGCTGTCTGCGCACTGTCTGCGCACTGTTCGGTGACCTGACCCGCGCCTCTGCCCTATTTCAGCGCCAAGCTTCGTCGGCTCGATGGAGCACGGCGACTTCGTGTACTTCTTCTTCCGGGAGACGGCCGTCGAGTACATCAACTGCGGCAAGGTAAACAGCGGCCTCGGCAACTCAGCGGCATCTTAAACCGCACTGTAAACGGCCCTAGCCACGCCGAGCCATCCATAAACTGTGGCGCGGTAAACATCTCGCGTCCGTTTGCCCCGGGTGCCGGGTCACTCGTCCGCCTGCTGCGGTGGCTCCTCGCGGCGTCCTGCGCCCAGTCCGGTGACGCACGCGGCGGCGGCGCGGCCGTGGCGCAGACCGCAGAGGGGCACTCGACCGCGGCAAGCGCGCCGCACCTATGCGGCTCACGCCGCAGGCGAAGCCTAAGGTGTGCCTCGGTCGACACTGGACGCGGTTACGTAATGAATGACACGCTCACGACAAAGACGCAAAAAAATGTGGTCGCGGACGTGCCGGTGAGTGCTTTGTTTGACGTATGACTTCTGTCTGTGCAGAGGGTGTACTCCCGGGTGGCCCGCGTGTGCAAGAACGACAAGGGCGGCTCGTACAAGTATCGGAACAAGTGGACCTCGTTTCTCAAGTCGCGCCTCAACTGCTCCATCCCCGGCGAATACCCCTTTTACTTCGACGAGATCCGTGAGTCGCACTGTGTGGTCCCCGTTTTTAGTGGAGCCGTGTTTTTCTCGGGCCTCGTTTCACGCCCTCCGAGCGCCGAGCCGGCTGCGCCGACTCTCGTGCTGGAGGCGAGACGAACCCGTCTGCATCGGCCGGCGACCGGTAATTATCTGATTTATCACGCCGCACGGGAGTGCCCCGGACACGTGATACGCGTCACGCCACACTGCCGTCGTCACGTGACACGCTCGGTCGGGATGAATGAGCGGACCTCGCGGTATAAGCCGCCCTAACCGTGCCGCCCCGTTCGGCCACATGTTCATTTGCAGCCGACTGTAAACACGCCATCTGTTTACGTCTGCCTCGGCCGCGGGCCGGGTGGCGGGGAGGGGGAGGGGGCGGGTGTGACCTTGGCCGCGGCCCCGGCTGACACGGGGTCGGTCTGTAGCCAATCGGCTGTTTACGGACGTCTGATAAATGAGCCCTCCGGCGCCCGCCGCCAGCGCCGCGGCCCTGTCCCTGCGCTCGGCCCGCACGGTGGGCTCGAGTCGTCCCGTGTCGCAGGCTGGGCGGCGCCGTCTCCCCCCCGGCGCCGCCAAACCGGCGCCCTCGGGGCGTCGCCCCGCACCGCCGCCGGTGGTCCTTATCGGTAGTAACCCAGCTTTGCTGGGCGGCAGTGGGCTGGCCCCTCGCTCGCCACGCGGCGGCGCCGGTGGGCGCCCGCCCCTGACTTCGGCCGGGCGCCCTTTGGCGTCTTGTGCATACGCCAAAACAAAGCCCGGGAACTGCCCGGTCTAATGGCGCCCTCTGCAGCTGGACCGCGCGATTATGTTGTCATGTTCGTGAGGTCTGGCGCCCTGGGAGCCGGGCAGCCTACCCTGGCGGGCCGCGCTCGTGTACAGGGAAACGGCGGAGCGACGTCATCCCGGCCACTCCAGGGACGGCCCGTCGCCGACCGGCCGAGTCGACGGACCGTGTTCGTTTATGTGGCGCGTGTGGCGACTGTATCGGCCTGATGAAATCGGTCCGATCAAGGCCTTGGGACCGCCCGGCGCTGTTTGTTCTCGTGTGGCCCGGGAGAGCCCGCAGGCCCGCGTCTCGCTCAGAGGACGCGACAGGCGGGCACGTTGCCATGGAGACCGAGTCGATCCTATCGTGCTGGGAACAGTGCCGCTCGAGAAAAACGCCGTGTGAACGCTGAGAGAACCTAATGACTTGTTAGCTGGCCGTCTGGCGCCCAGTCATGTAAAAACGATCGGATCGGCACTGCCGGAGACGCGCCGTTCTGTTCCGAGTTCGGTACGAGATCGCCAGCATTCCCGTAGAGGGGCCTTGCCACTTGATTTACCTTTCAGGGACACTTTTTACTGATGTTCATCGACGTTTGCCACGATATTCAAGACGTGCGAATCCGACAGCACAAACTTCAGCGCTGTTTGCTGCACTGATAATTGGGTTTGTCAGTAATTGTGTTCCACATTCGCCGGTCCTGGCATGGCCAAGGGTGACAGCAACATTGACGATCGACCTGAGATTCCCGACAGTGAATGCGACACTCCCAGTGAGGTTTGGAGGAGTCGCTTCTGAACCTGGCGTGCAGTCTCGATCGTTTATACCGGGTGTCCACAGTCAGCTGATTTCTCCCGTCGGCCTGACAGCGCTAATGGTGCCGACGCTCGGTTACAGAGTCGATCTCCTCGGTGCAAAGCGGACTGTACGGCGGCCAGCAGGAGGACATCTTGTACGCTGTCTTCACCACCCCCACCAACAGCATCGCGGGCTCGGCCGTCTGCGCCTTCCGCATGGCCGACATCATGGATACGTTCGAGGGGGCTTTCAAGCACCAGGACGACATGAACTCCAACTGGCTGCCGATCAAGCAGTCACAGGTACGTAGACTGACGTCACGGTGCAAGGGCCTGCTCCCCGGGGCCGTCGCAGATGTTTACCTAGCTTCGATTGAGCAACCCTGCAAATATCGTCAATGTACAGTTCGTCGGCCCGCAGTCCAATTACACCACTCCTGCGGTTGTAAGTCAGTGCCAAGCCCTGGCTATCCTAAACGCAAACACAAAAGCAAATGTACGCCTGATGAGAAGACCAGGCCTTTCTTCATATGTGTCGCATGCAGCGGCTGATGTCTTCTTGGAGTCTCCAGCCTCGCCACTGTGCCTCGCTCATACGGCCGGTCTCCGACCCCGCCCGGCAGGTGCCGGAGCCGAGGCCTGGACGCTGCGTGAACGACTCGCGCCGCCTTCCGGACGTGCACCTGAACTTCATCCGCTCGCACCCGCTGATGGACGCGGCCGTGCCCTCGCTGCACGGCCGGCCGCTGGTGATGCGCACCAGCCTGCACCAGCGCTTCACCAAGATCGCCGTCGACCCGCAGGTGCGCGCCGCCGACGGCGCCCTCTACGACGTCCTCTTCGTCGCCACAGGTCAGTGCGAGCTGCGCGTGTTTTGCGTCCCGGGTGCGTGTGTGGGGACGGTGCCCTGCCACGTGTGGTTGGTGGCGTCGGAGGGAATTTAGTCGCCTTGGAGCGGGCGTGTTGAATATCAGCGGTGCCTCGTTCATTTAGAGCGATGATAATTACAGTTGTGAGGCCTGGTTCCCTGCTGAGCTCACCGTCTCCATCTCGTGCTGTCGGCTCTCGGCGGCTCCTACCAGCTCTCAGAGTATTGGGTGCCTTGCCTCAGAGTATTGGGTGCCAGAGTATCGCTCCTGCCCTGGACCGACCCGCTGACGCCACGCCCGGGTCCGCAGACGACGGTCGCGTGCTGAAGGTGGTGAACGCGGCGTCGGGCGCCGCCGCGCCGGCCGCCGAGCCGCTGCTGGTGGAGGAGCTGCTGGTGTTTCCGGGCGGCGCGTCCATCACCAACCTGCTGGTGTCGCGCCAGCCGGGCGCCGAGCCGCGCCTCATCGTCGTCACCGACGACGAGATCCGCGCCGTGCCGCTGCACCGCTGCGGCGCCGGCCGCACTGGCCACTGCTCGGCCTGCGTGCGCCTGCGCGACCCCTACTGCGCCTGGCACCCGGCGTCCGGCCGCTGCGCCGCGCTTGCCGACGCGCGGGCGCCGACCGCCGGCGCCGAAGATGCCGTCGTTCAGAACGTGACACACGGCATGCATCCGCTGTGTCCGCGCGGTGAGTGGCCGGCGGCGACGCGCGCGCCGCGCTGATCAGGCTGTCTGGGGGGGGGGGGGGTCTGCGTCCGCGGCTGCGCTCCTGCTGGGAGTGTCTGTTGGTGCGGCTGTCTGGTCTGTGGCTGCGCTCCTGCTGGGAGTGTCTGTTGGTGCGGCTGTCCGGTCTGTGGCTGCGCTCCTGCTGGGAGTGTCCGTTGGTGCGGCTGTCTACGTCCGCGGCTGCGCTCCTACTGGGGATGTCTGTTGGTGCGGCTGCCTGGTCTGTGGCTGCGCTCCTGCTGGGAGTGTCCGTTGGTGCGGCTGTCTGATCTTTGGCTGCGCTCCTGCTGGGAATGTCTGTTGGTACGACTGTCTGGTCTGTGGGTTGAGCCGTCTGACTGGCGTGTTCTGGGAGTGAGGCTGCTGCGAGAAAATGGCCATTGGCAATGTGATGGAGAGCGTCACGGACTTTTTGCGTGCAGAGTGTCTGCGACATTTTTAGTCTAGTTAGAAGGAAGCAAAACAATCTTGAGCTGCTTATTTATTGCGTTTTAAAGGTGCGTCAGCTGTTGGTGATTTAAGCCCTAAACAAACCAATTGTTGTGTGATACAAGCGTCAGCTGTGCAAATGTTGCCTTAATGTTGTCCTTAGCATCGTGGATGGGTGGTGGGATACTTGGGGGAAACCCGCTGAACTTCTTTTCTCTGCTTACAGGAGAGGACCGAGAACCGAAAATTCTCTACCAGGAGGCAACGAGTAAGTGGCTTTTTGTATGCACTTTCGACAGCCGCTTGTTTGTTCGGTGTCAGTGGCAGAATGCTGAGCACTGTGGGCACGGCTCGTGCGGCCTGCGTTCTGTTCTGTTGGCTTTTGCTTGCCTCCCTCCACCGCCCACCGCCGCTTGTGGCCAGAGCTCGCTCGCACACGCCTCTGTCTGCCTGTTCGTAGCGACCACCACGACCAGCACGACTTCGGCGCCGGTGTTATGTGACTGCGCTGCGGATGCCGCCGCCACGGCCACGCCCCCCGACCCCGCCCCGCCAGTGGGCGACCCCGCCGGTTAGTGGCACGAATCCTTCAGAGGTGTACATGGCCGCACGGTCTGCAGGAATCGGGTCCGAAGGATTATTGGTTTGTATCGCACTTTGGCGTGCAGTCTGTTATGACAGCTTTTGCGCTTTGCCATTTTTGTGTGCTGATTTTGCGACGTTATGTGACAATCGCGGCCTTTGTATTTGTAACATATTAACCCGATTTCGTTGCGGAATGATGAACCATTAGTCTGGTAACCCGGTTCGAACCCATGGCAGTCGCCACACTTGTTATGTGAACGTGCGGTCGGCTGCGGTTTACGGCTGCAAAGTGTGCCCAAGAACTGTAACGATGCCACCGTTGCAAGCCTGAATGGGCGTGGGTGTGGAGCATTACGAAGCGAAAGCAGACTCCAAATATCAATCGGGCTTTATTATTTCTACTGACAAACATACCGGGGCTTCACTTGCATTCGGTGGTCGAATGTTGTTTCAATACGTGCGACGAAGAGCACGTATTGGCAATTGCAGTGACATCACCGCTGACGACATTGACATCAAAACAACCACATGATCAATGATAACAATC
Organism: Pollicipes pollicipes; assembly: GCF_011947565.3. Lineage (NCBI taxonomy): Eukaryota > Metazoa > Arthropoda > Thecostraca > Pollicipedomorpha > Pollicipedidae > Pollicipes > Pollicipes pollicipes. Next base: position 7,589,898 of record NW_023596576.1, on the reverse strand, counting down.
CACTGCCTGTACCGCTCCGTGCAGAGAGCGAAAGCGTCGCAGCTGTTGGAGTGTTGTTTGCCGTCGCGGCCTCTCCTGCGCTGACGACACGGCTGTCGGCTTCCAGAGGACGAGCTGGACCGGGAGCTGTACGAGGCCGCCGGCGAGGGGCAGCGAGTGCTGGACTTTGTAGAGCACACCAAGTCGTACCCGGAGGCGGCGGCCGCCGGTGAGACGCCGCCCTCTAATGCCGTTCCCAGGGTTGCTGAATCGTAGCCGGGCGAGAGTGCGGTGTTGACGTGCTGCACAGGCCTTGCGTGACATCAGCGAGAAAAAAGATGTGCTCTGGGCTCCTAAGCGATTCGGGGATCGCTCTGGTTTAGCAATGCAGTTCATTACCGTTGCGCCGGCTTAGCGTGAATGAAATCGTGCTACGGTACGACTTGTGGCATGCAGTTCGAGGTGGTAAAAGATATCACGTCTAATGGCGATGATCCGCTTTGCGGTAAGCAGTCGCCCAACCAGTCTGGGCCGGGATTCAGGCCAGACAGATTAGTGGCGTAGGCAATCAGGCGTTTCGACCGCGGCGCCGGGCGTCGCCGATACGAGAGTGCGTTCGTTTGCCACGGCTGGGCGCGTGGTTGCTGATCTTAGGCACGCCAAAGACAAGACGATATCATGTCACTACGTGATCTGAGGTCTCTGGCCGGTCTCACGAACTGACGCTTTCTGATCTGCGGTTCAGCGCCGTGGTCGTTGGCTGTCATAAGGCGACCCCGTGTGTGACGCCACCTGTCGGTGGCTCTCGAGCGACATCTGACGGCCGTGTCTGTTGGCAGGGTCGCGCCGCTCGGGGCGGGTCTACACGGCCGAGACGCTGGCCGTGGCCGTCGTGACCACCTGTCTGCTGGCCGTGGTCATCGGCTTCCTGTCCGGCTGGGTGTTCTCGCGGCGCTACTGGCGCACGCGCGGCGAGCGCTACTACGAGACGCCGCACCTGGACCGCCAGTCCAAGATGAAGCAGATGGAGGCGGCGGCCGCGGCGCAGGTCAAGCCGGATAACAGGTGGGTGGCGCCGGGGGCGGCCGACTCAGCCTGCCTGAAGTGGAGCGGACTCTGAGGTCATAGCGAAATTATCCGTGACTTGATGTCGCTTCGGTAACTGTAGCCATGTCGTGACGACGGTAGTCCTATCCACGGCGTGGTGGCGCTTCGTGGAATGCAAGCCCTCGATTAGGCGTTATTTTTGGGTACGCGCCTCCGCTCATTTTACGAGAATTGGGCTCCCGTTGCGTGACGGAGTGCTCACCCGGATTCTTGTTGATCATGTAGAGCCAGCCTCGCGTGCTAGGAATTTGAGCTTATGAAGTCATTGCAATTACCGGTTGAAACCCGACACTGACTTTCCTCCGGGTCGTGTTTAGTAGCTCTCGCTTCCAATCTTCTGAGAACAGAACCGCTCTTTTTATGACATTGCGACGTTCTGTGTTTCATGCGGTGAATGGTTCACCACCTAAGCCCCTCAGGAATGTATAAACCAACGGCTGCAGCTTCTTTGTAATTCATGCCCTGTAAATAAAATTGTGTTCCAAGTGTCCCATCGGTAAGCAGGAGCTAACGTGCGGACCTTCTGCAGGTGTGAGCGCAACTTCACCAACGCCGAGCCGCCGTTCTTGGTGAACAACGGCAAACACATAAACTTAGTGGTGAACCAGACGAAAAACAGTAACGGCAAGAACGCCAACTCGGCGGCGGACAGCAAACCGCTGCAGAAAGTGCGGAAGATGTATCTGTAGTGCGCGCTGCGAGGATGACTGATCCATCAGCATTCCAGAGTGATGAGCCTGCCCGCCCCGGGCGGGTGGGGCGGCCGGCGGTGACGCGGTGGAGTGCCGTCCTGCCCTCGGACACGGCACAGGCCGGCGCTGGCGCCATCGCACGTGTGATAGATGAGAAACCGAGCTTCCGCGAGACCGCCACAAGTTGTGCCTCAGCGACCTGAGTGAGATTACGGGGCGGGTCGCCCGGCGTCCGGCGGTCCTGCTGCCGACGACTGTGGACCGGCCGCCGCCTACTGTGTTTGTTCTGCTCTTTGTTCGGCCGTCGCCGGGTTTGGATATGTTGTCTCCGTATTAAGCCGCTGGGAGGATTTCTGCTGATTTTGGAGGCCCGTGCGGTATGGTTTCTTTTTAAGGAATTTATTTTTATAGTGGCACTGGCAGCTGCGGGTGGACGCACGTACACCCTGTACAAATGATAAGTGCGACTATCTTGTTCGACGATTTTTCTCTGTGTACCGAATCTCAACGTGCTATCTTTTTATGATTTGTGGTGCCACCCGCTAGGATGGCCGAGTGCCAAGCATGCGTGCGTATGTTTGCGCGAACGTCGTATAGGACGAAGTCGGCTGGTCGCGCGGAGCTGGGAACGTTTGACAAGGGTTGGCTCCTCTCAAAGCCTCTGTAAGAATGAGCGGGCGCAGTCACCATACCCTGCTCGCCGCTGTGTATGCATGCCTCACGTGTACATAGCCATCAGTCATCGAGCCGGTGTACATAGGCGTGTGAGCGAAATTGTCCGTGCCGTCCTGGTGTTGCCCGTTGGGTGCGCGTGTGGCGTGAATGAGAGTTCTGTGTCGAATATGCATCATGACAATCGTGACTCGCGCGTGTTGACGCGCCTCGTCCCCACCCGACACATCACCTATGAAATCGCCGAATATTTATTCGTTTTAACTCCACACACCGCCCGCTGTTTTACCCGCGGCGATGACGATGTTCTCGCGCGGGAACGCCCGCGCGCGTGCGTCTGGCGCGCCGGCCCCGCTCGTGGCTGTTGACCGGTCGCATGAGGTCCGAGACCCCCAACTGTCCCTCCCCCCGATTACCACCGAGTAGCCCCTGATATTATCTTGTGCGTGTGTTCGCGGAGCTGGCCCCGCCTGGGTCTGGAGCGTGCTAGTTTGTTGTAGTGCCTTACTCGCGAAGGCTGCTCCCCCGCGCGCGCGGCGGCCACCCCCGGCTGCTGGACGTTTTCTATACGTGCACGTGCTCGCTGTCGTGTTGTTTAGTGTAAATATCCGGAGATATGACAACTTAAATACATGAATGATGCGCTGATTGATGCTCTGCGCTTACACGGCCCGTGGTCACTAGGCCTGCACAACGCACTCGACTTCAGAGGCCTGCCTGTCGAGCTGGCGTCGTCCGCCTCTCACCCCAGCAGAAAGGGCAGGCACAGTGGGGCATTGGACCCCATCCCTCAGATTTCCCAGACTAGCCACTGCACTATCAGCACCTCTTGGACACCCCAAGAACCAACATAGGGTCAACGATATTTTTACAGCGACATCTTTGCGTCCCATAAAGGAACTCCGCGACACGATGAAAAGGGCATCACAAAACGGTACCGGTCCTCGGCTGTGTATTGACGCTAACGGCCGACCGACGAGTCACGCCGAGACACCCCCACATCCCCGTCTGCCCAGTCCCAACCGCCACGGCCCGCACCGGCGCCCGAGCGAGCGCCCGTGAGACCTGGCCGCCAGGGAGTGTGCCGACCGGACCTCTCGCCTCACCCCCACATCCATGGAGTCCTCCGACCGTCACACGAGCACGGATGGCCGCGGAGAATCCTCGTTGAGGGAAGTTCGACGCCCACGGCTGCGGCGCACCACGCCACGTGCAGAGCACCGCACCCGCGCTCCTGACGCAGGGAGACAGCTGAAGGTCCCTGCGCTGTGCCGCCCGCGTTCGAGGCCGGATTCAAGTCTGGCTTCCCCTGTGCGGCGGCGGCTGCCGGCGCTGGCTCGGCCGGCTAGCGGGCCAGCAGGTGCAGCGCCAACGCCTCGTCCTCCGCCACCGTCATGCCTGTCTCCATGAGGTCCTCCTCGGCGTCAGCCGGCCGCCGCCGCCGCCGCCGCTTCGCCGACGGCTGTGAGGCGCCCCGCTTTCGTTTCGGCGCCGGCCTACGGTCAGGGACAGTCTCGTGAGCTCGCGCCGTCGGGGAGCTCGCGCAGGCGGTTAGTGCAGTATCAGCGACACAGAAGGACAGTGCAATGTCGGCGACTCGCGCAGTGAAGAACCTAATGTTCGGCACCAGACACCGCGCAAGAAACGCAGGAGCACGAATGCGTAACATACCTTAGACAAGATCCAACATCAAAGGGTCTAATTAAAATAAAAGCCGTCTGATTAATCCATCACTCGACACAGCCCTCCCAGTGACCGACCACACCAGCCGGGCGGCACCTCACCTGGTCTCCTCCTCCTCCGCTTCGCTGTCCGACTGCGCGCCCCACGCCGTCGGCGCCCCGGCCGCCTCGTCTTCAGGCCTCGCTGCCCGAGGAGGGCGGCGCCAGGCCGCGCGCCCCCGCCTCCTCGTCGCTGTCGGAGGGTGGCGCCAGCTCGGCCGGAGCGGCCTCGTCTCCGCTGTCGGCGGGGGAGGCCAGCCGCGGAGCTCCGGCGTCGTCGTCCGACTCCGGCTCCGGCTTCCGTTTCCGCTTCTTCTCCCTGATCGGGCGGCAAGGGGCACCGGCTCGTGACACGAGACCGAGCTGGGCGACCGAGGGCAGAGGAGCCGAGCCTTGCGACACCAATAACATGTCGAACGGCATCACCACAACCAGCTTTACTGAAATGGCCGGATGCGGTTTGCAGCTGCAGTCAAGGTACGGCACACCGCACGTCGTCCATTGACGGACACGATCACCGACGCGGTGGGGTGGCACCCAGACCGCTCCCAAAGGCGAGTGTCTCCCAAAACACTAAAGGCAAAGTCGTCGGCCAGCCTACCGCCCCCCCCCCCCCCCCCCGCCTCCCTCCCTCCCCCCTCCCCGCCCCGGCTGCGTCCAGCCTCGCTACGGCGTACTTGTGTTTGGCCTTAATCTTCTCGCGGAACAGCTCGCGGTCGACGCGATCCTCCTCCTTCAGGATCTGTCGCACGGTGGCGAAGTCGATGCCGCTGCCGCCCGCCCGCTGGTACTCTTGCGCCAGCTGTGACACCTGCTGCCGCGTGTTGTCCAGCACCGCCTGCCGGGCCCGGTCAAGCCAGGTCAGCCCTGAGTCAGGTGGGGTTAGGCTGGGACAGGCGAGGTCAGGCGGGTCAGGTGGGCCAGCCGAGCTTAAGTGGGGCCAGGCGGGGTTGGTCGAAGTCAGTTGAGGTCAGGCGGGTACAGGTGAAGTCAGGCGGGATCAGGTGGGATCACACAAGGTCGGTCGGGGTGCGGCAAGGTCATGTGGGGTCAGGTAAGGTCATTTGGAGTCAGGCAACGTCATTCGGGGTTAGATAATGTCAGGCGGGGTCAGGCAAGGTCAGGCGGGGTCATACTGAGTCAGGCGGGGTCACGCAAGGGCAGGTAGAGGCAGACTAAATCAGGAGCACCACCACACTATCAGGCGGGGCCACGACAGATTTTATATAACAATATGCAGAAGATACGCATTGCATGTAACGAAAACGACACAGCTCAACAGACACCCTATCAAGACTGTGACACCTGCCAGAGCCGGAACTACGCCGGCGCCTATCTATCCGTTACCCCGAGCGAAAGCCGGACCCACCTCGCCGTCCTCGTTGAAGGCCACCTTGACGTTCGGCTGGATGCTCTTCTTGAGTACACGGTGGGCGGCGGCGGCCTTGGTCACCTTCTTGGAGGCGCGTCGCTGCTCGCGCCGCTTTAGCTCGGCCTCCACCAGCGCGTCGGGTCCGATCTCGTGATCGATCCGCTTTACCCGCAGCAAGTCATCGCCAGAGTCGGCGTCCGCCCCGTCTGTGGAGGTACAGGGTCAGGGTCAGGCTGGGTCACAGGGGTCCGCGATTTCGTCTGGGGGGTACAGGGCCAGGGCTGAGTCACAGGGGTCCGTGGTCTCGTCTGAGGGGTACAGGGTCAGGGGTGGGTCACAGGGGTCCGTGGTCTCGTCTGAGGGGTACAGGGTCAGGGGTGGGTCACAGGGGTCCGTGGTCTCGTCTGAGGGGTACAGGGCCAGGTCTACGTCACAGGGGTCCGTGATCTCGTTTGAGGGGTACAGGGTCAGGGGTGGGTCACAGGGGTCCGTGGTCTCGTCTGAGAGGTTGTCAAGGGCGGGTCAAAGGTGTTCGTGATCACGTCTCAGGAGTACAGAGCCAAGGACCAGATCACAGGGGTCCGAGATCTCGTGTGAGGGGCACGGGGACAGGGCTCGCGTGCAGGACGGCAGCATTTGGCTAGCCTTCTACAGCTTCGATTCCGTACGACAGTGACACCAGTCCAGTAACGCGCTGGAAGTAATCCACCTCCTCATCCTCCAGCTGCGGACGCACGCGCACCGCCTGCAGAAGTGCGCAGACACCGGCGGCCAGACTGACCGTCGTGGAAGCTGTAGGCGGTGCGGAAGAGCGGCTTGTAGGGCTTGCCGTCGGCCGACAGCTTCGTCTCCTCAATGCCGCTGTCCTCGGCCTGCTCTTCCGTCTCAGCCTTGCGGGGTTCGGCGGCCGGCGCCGGCTGCTCGGCGGCTGAATTCAGCTGTTTCTTCTTCAGGAATCGGATGCGGGGTGCTACGGCCAGGCCCAGCGACCTGATGAGGATATGTAGGCCTTAAGGTCGTGATGGTGGTCAGGGGCTGCTCTAGACATCGGCACTGAGAGGGAAAAAACTTCTAGCTCACAAAAAGCATCACGAGAGCACCCACACAGAGTATCGCAAAGTATTCCTCTTGAAATACTGAAGCAGCACTGACGAACTATGAATAGAACGACAGAACTAAGCACTATGGAAAGTTGTGAACCACAGAAACGCCGCACACACTTCATCACGTCACCGAGATTCAGGAAATGAAATTTCCACTCCTTAGAGAAGCCCCTCATGACGCCGCAGCCCAGACACGTCCGAGCTCTCACCGGGCGTAGGCTTCCGTGTCCACACTGGCCACGTCGAACACCTCCTTGTTCTTCATCAGGAACGTTGACTTAAAGTAGGATTTGAAGGCGCGCTTGGCCGACTCCTTGAGGTTGACGTCGCGTGCCAGCAGGGCCTCCATCTTGCGCTGGACGGTGGCTGTCTTCGCCTTGTTCACCCTGGGAGGCGGAGAAACCCATCACCCGCCAGCGTGAGGCGAGAACAGCACGAAAACCATACACGAACAGCAGCGGAGGTGCGGCACTACCGGTATGCTATATCCCGCAGAAGATGGGTTATCGCACACACTGCATGCTGGGTTTGAGATGACCGCAAGATCATGATCGTTTGGGTTCTTAGAGGCTTGGTATCTTGACAGGACAAATGCCTTATGCCAATATTAAAGCACACACAGCACGGCCTGTTGTGTGCAGTCCCAACCCAGCACCCGCCGCGACGATGGGTTTGGAGCCTAAAGCGCTGCCAGCCCCGGCAGCCAGTCAGACAAGACAGACCTCGAGCCGGTAAACATCGGCAGCACTCACTCGATCTTCTGAATGGGTATCTTCCTCTGCTCGAGCTGGGCGATCATGCCGCGCTCCTCGCGCGGCGTGAGCACCAGCAGCGTCTCGCCTCCCCGCTGGAACCTGCCGACACCGGCCGACCCAGGGGTGAGCGGAGGCTGGCGGACCGAGCCGCTCGCTCTAGTGAAGCCCTGGCAAACCTAAGTTCGTGACGTGCACAAATAACAGCGATACGGCAGACAAATAAGAATAAAGTAACTATCACCCAGCCATCCGCGTGTCACTTGTAGCTGCACACGACCTCCACTACATCCATGCGATCCAAGACGCAGCTGTTTTGATTCCTGAGCACCTCCGCTGGGCCTGACCCGCTCTGCAGCTCACTCCATGGTTACACAGCACCCCCTGAGGACGGTCCCCGTCCGCCGAGGCCTCCCGGGGTTCGTTCGGCCGGTGCCGGGGCGCCGTACTCGCCCACGCGCCTCACCTGGCGGTGCGGCCGGCCCGGTGGATGTAGGTGTTGGCGTCCTCCGGACAGTCCAGCTGCACCACCCAGTGCACCGCCGGGAAGTCTGCGGCGTCACACGTCACAGTCAGCGCGGTCCGCGCCGTACCATCCGGGATGAATGGACTCGGCTCGGGCAGCTTTGTCAGTACAGTCGCGTTCAGGCGTGCACGCCAAGAAGACAGAGCTGCATTGACAAACTCCCGCTAACTGCTCTTGTAGCCTCAGTATCATGGCGCTACGACGCTGAATACTTGTTCCATGAATTCATATCAAGTTGTCGTGCACTGCGCTTAAAAAACAGCGTGTGATTCAACAATGCAATCTTCTTACGTCTTTGATCGGTTTTTTGCCTACGCCGACATCTATTTAGACGTCATCAATCAGTTCGAGATAATGACATGCCAGCTGCTGTTTAAGCATTTAAGCCACACCTTTTATCTGTCTTCCTTATGGCCGATTCCCACTCCACATGCCACATGCGCTAATCGGAAGTGGCTCCTGCTCACCAAGGGCCGGCTACGACCCCTCCCCGTCTCCAGGCCGTCAGGCCCGTGGCCAGGTCCCTCACCGAGCCCCCTGGCGGCGATGTCGGTGGCGAACATTACAGCGCGCTGCTTGCGGCAGAAGTCGTCGTAGATGGCCATGCGGCGCAGCTGGTGCAGCGAGCCGTACAGCGCCATCACCGTGATCCCGGGCCTCAGTCGGCAGAACATCTCGTACATATACTTCACCTGGTGATGGCCGACAACGGCGCATGGTCAGGGGGAGGGGCACCGCGCAAGCGGAACAATTCATCACATCAATACACCTGCACTGAGCCCATACAGCTGTCACGATATTTGCACGAGATGAGAGAGCAAATCTGCCTGCAGGTAGGCCAAATCATATGTGCCGTCGCAGTCGAAACTTCACGCCGAGTGTAACAGCAGCACACAGGAGCAGCTCATCGATGAGCGCGCCTGCTCAGAGACGCGCTTACGCCGGTCCCACGCACAGACTTCAGCGTACATCACCACTAACATCCCGGCATCCCAGCCAGCCAAAACCGAACGCGTCCCACTCTCGCACACTTCGGGGGGGGGGGGGCGAACAGGCGTAAAACACCTTCCCCGGCGACGGACCTTGCCCCGGCCCGCGCCGCGGTGCGCCGTGATCCACGCGGAGCCGCTGCGGGCCAGAAGCGCGGCGGCTCTCGCCGGCGTCACCCACCTGCTTGCAGGTCTGCAGGAAACAGAGGATCTTGTGCCGCTTGTGGTGGCGCAGGAAGGACCAGAACGTGTCCGTCTTCTCGTGCTGCTCGCAGACGATGTAGCTCTGCGCCAGGCCGGCGGGCGTGCTGTGCTTGGCCTTCTCGTGTACCGACACGTACACCGGGTCACGGAGACTCAGCCGGCAGAGGTCACGGACAGACCTAGGGGTCAGCACGGGTCACGTCAGGGGGACACCGGGTCACGCAGACTCAGCCGGCAGAGGTCACGGACTGACTTGAGGGTCATCACGGGTCACGTCAGGGGGATACCGGGTCACGGAGACTCAGCTGGCAGAGGTCATGGAATGACCTTGAGGTCAGCACGGGTCACGTCAGGGTGACATCGGATGACGCCAGGGGACACAGGAAGGCAACTCGATCGGAACTGGTCACCGACTGACCTAGAGCCTGGAGGCCAGCACGGGTCATCCAGGAGGAGAGTTGGTGCTGACAAAACCACGCTCTGTCCCCCCTCCCCCCCCCCCCCACCCCACCGCCACCATATCTCAGCCTTGTCCCGACCCGTCAGATCATGCCTACACAGCCTACCAGCTCTACCCTGGTGGAGCTACGGACCACACGGGCCACCTACTTGGTCTGGGTGGCCGAGAACAGCAGCGTTTGCCTCTCGCGCGGCAGGTTCTCGATGATGGCGTTCATGGCCTTGGCGAACCCCATATCCAGGCAGCGATCCGCCTCGTCCAGAATCAGAATCTGGGGACGGCCACGTCCGGCAACCGATCAATCGCGGTGCCAGAGTCCAGCGTCACAAAGATGAGAATGAGTAAGGGCAACCGTCGCAAAACCAAAGCAAAATAACTCGAATGCCTCAATGCGTCTAAAACAGCAGTACAATTGGAGGTCTTGATGGCGAACCAGCGGAGAGAGCGGGCGCACCGCACCGGCGTCTCGAGCCCAGCCGTGTCTGGCGCTGCCGCGCGCGCACCTGCAGGCCGTCGGCGCTGAACAGCGGGTTCTCGTCCATGTGCTGCAGCAGGCGACCCGGGGTGCACACGATCACGTTCACCTGGTCCATCCGCTTGCGCTCGAACTTGAGGTCCTTGCCGCCTGCGGACAGAGGAGCGGGTGAAGCGACAAGACACAGCTCTCAGTCTGCTCAAGCTCGCGGCGTGCTGTGGCCGGAGCTGACGAATACCTCCGGTCCTTGGAGTGGGAAGGACTGAGTATGCGGTGGACAGTGACCAACAGGCGCCATGGGGAGGTTCATATAGCTGCCGGCTACACACTCTGGTTCTGCGCATTGCGGGCACATATTGGAGAAGTGGTTATTCCAAGTCAATCATGGCCTAAAAGAGACTAAAAGCTGGAAAGTAGAGAAAAGCAAGCTCGAAACCCACCGTATTACTCTCATTTTCACAATCATCTGACAAAGTCTATAGCTGTTTTCCAAAAAGCTTAATAAACCGGGCATATTCACTACCCAAATACCTTCGCATGTCTCTTTAAGCTGCTTCATGTACACTAAGCTGCCTCACATGTCTCTCTGAGCTGCTTCATGTACTTCATGTACACATATCTCTTCAGGCTGCTTCATGTACATACTCAAAACGCCATATCCTCTGACCAGCGACCACTAATAAATTTCCCGCACGAACACGGATGATGTACGCACTTTAATCGGAGCTTCGGGCTGCACTATTCCCTGTCTCAAAGACACATCTCAATATGTGTGTAGTAATGGTATGAATCTTACGGCATGTCTCCAATGAATATGGCGCTGGCGGCCGGGTCCGGCGAGCCACACCATGCCGAGCTCCCAATAGGTGCACCGGGGACCAGCGCGGACTCCCAGACCTACAGAAGCACCACGGCCGCCCCGCCCAGCCAGCCGCGGCCCGAGGCGCCGCCGCCCCGTCCCCCGACCCACCGATGATGAGTCCCGCAGAGAAGTCGTGATGTTTGCCGACGTTGCTCAGCACGGCGAAGATCTGATAGGCGAGCTCTCGCGTGGGCGTGATGATGAGTGCGCCGAGGCCGTCGACGCGGGTCCAGCGGCGCCGGTACAGCAGCTCCAGCATCTAGAGCAGCACTATGGCGTCAGCAATCAGGCCAGCACGGCGACGCAGCGTCAGCGGTAGCAAGACAGCTGCATCAGGCTTGAAAAACACTACTTGGTTAAACAGCGTCTCCGAGGCAGCTGCACTACTTGTTTGCTGACAACAAAAGCCTACAGCTGTTGCTGCACCTTTTATCTGCCTCATCCACAGCAAAGAGCGGAGTCACGGCCGCCAAACCAAGCAGCGAGGACCACCACTGATTCAAACACGAGCACGGGTCACCACTCAGTCACGCTTTATAACGGCCCTACCACCCCCGACAGACATCACCCACCCGCCGGCTAGCACGATCCCCGAGCGTCAGCGGCCGCGCCCACCGGTATGAGGAAGGCGAGCGTCTTGCCGGAGCCGGTCTTGGCGGCTCCGAGCACGTCCTGGCCCTGCAGCGCCAGCAGCACCGCCTCCCGCTGGATGTCGGTCGGCTGCAGGAACTCGTGCTCGCGCAGGCCCTGGCGCGTGCGCTCCGACAGCGGCAGGTCATCGAAGGTCGACACCTGGTCGGCGCTGATCTGAAGCGGTGGCACCAGCGGCGGTGACGGGCGGTTCGGTGTCGGTGTAACGAACAGATAGGCGCCGATGACGGCCACGTAACTGGTACTGACGACCATCGTAAACAGTTACAGAACGGCTAACCCCTGGTGACGAGTCGCCGCTGGTCTGCCATCATTACGTCACTGGCACAGACATACTGGCGCTGGCCTGAGATGAGCATGCCACTGGTACCTAGTCATGGGTCAGTGTAGGTAAAAATTGTCACTGAACATATGTTTGGAATACCAGCTCATAGACCAGAAATATGGCCAACTTGCAGCACTGTGATAATTGCCATCACATATTGCATGAAAACAGCCAATGGCATACTTACTGAGTCATATTGTGCCTCTAAAGACTGAATTTCTTCCAGCTCACTGTCCACTTTCTTTTTTCCTTTATTTCTTGATTTTTTTCCATTCTCCTTGGACTTCATGACAAACGGCTTAGCCTGTCAACAGTATCTCTGAAAGAGCCAAATAAAGCATGAATATCATTGGCATCACTTAATAACAATCTATATTGTTCACACCATTTTCCACTACCTCCAGTGCAGCATTTAAATGACAATTCTAATGCCACTATGCTGAATGGAACTCTAAGTGGGCTCATTGGCTTGAAGACTTTGCAGTAGCTTGATCCTTTTGCCTCCAAGCCAGGCTCTCAGGTTGGTCAGTCATCACCTAACACCTTCTCATAGTGCAGAAGTGTCATATTGAAGTCCAGTACACCAAGAAGCATTACTCAACACCTGATCAACTCTGCCAACTGGACTTGTAACCAAAAAATAACTATGATAATACTTCAAAGTGTGCTGTGTTTGTAATATGAAATCTGCTGTTGTGATTGCTGGTGACATATTTCACCACCCTGCTCTGAAGTCCAACCTTGAGCCTCTGCCGGCCTCAGCCAGGCAGAGAGGGGAGGGAATGTGGAGAGGGAGGCAAGGGGTTGAGAGGTGGTGTGTAGTACAGAAGATTCAATGTTTGTTCTTTGTGGTTTTCTACTGGTATAGTGTTTCTACATCACCCAACACTTCTGACAAAGTAGCACTGATGGCAGTGACAAATGTGCCAAAAACAACAAAGACATCATATAGCATAACCAAAGTCATTGTCAATATACAACCAATACATCTGACCAAAATTTCACCATGATAAGATCATCATAGCAAGCCATATCCTTGTCATACTGTTTTACATGTCACTGATGAACATTCACCATTTCATGAGAAGTAACTACATCAGCATATAATAGATGTTATTAAAGGTACCACTACTACTATAATGTGCAGGCATATGCATACCATAATTGCCTGTCACACAGGAAGTTACCAAAGCTGGCTGTATTAGTAGCCCACAGTCAATAGCTTTAATCATATGCCCTAATGCATACAAATGCACAGGTTCTGGGGTTCCCAGTTATCAGCAGTGATGGCTGGACCCAATCCATGTCAGCCATGTATGATGCCCATACATAACCTACACACATATATCAAAAATATTTTGCATTCAATTTGTAGAGCATAATTCAAGGTCCATCAACTGATCCACAATGTTAATGAAACAAGCACCATTCAAAATGTGGCAGATCCACACCATCAATGTGCTGGTGTTCCCACATCTTTGCAGCTACTGATGCATTTTTTGCACATATATGGATATGTAGGTAAAAGGGATGGTACATTAACAACATGGGATACCGCAATCCAAACACAAGCATGGCAGTCACGCATGGACACCGGAGGCCACATCAGGAGCATACAATGTCAATGTCAAATTTCTATCCAACAAAATCATAAATGGCTGTAGGCATCATGAATAAGCTGCAAAACTAATGCTGAAACTCCTTCACCACGCCGACACGCATGCCTGAAATGCCGAGCACATGCCCACCGACCTATTCTACAAATAGCGCTGCCAGCATGAGGTTAACGCAATCATGCCGTGGATCGTTGCCTCATAAATGCCACTGTTGCGCTTTATCTGTAGTACATAAGCAAGCTACCAAATTATAATTGGTGCCCAGTTTAGAAGTTTATTTTCTGGTTCCTGCCATATTGCCTCTTCACGTTCTCGTTCGTCCCACCGGTTTCTTTCAACATCGATCCTGTATTTTGATCACACAGGAATATTTCAGCAAGCACACAGCGATTTCCAGCATTCCAGCTTTATCGTTTGGGCGTATGCGAGCGTGTCAGGCTGTCAGCTCTTGTGACTCCAAAATGAAAGTCTCGTCTTTCGTCTAGTGCGAGGTTAGGACTACTAGTTAACGAGTGTAACCACTGCGAGTGATGAGTGTAACCACTGGGCTCCGGGCGAGGCTGTAGTGATATGCACCCCAACTTTCTAATGGGATTTCCTCCCTCTCCTCCAGCTTCTGTACGTGACACTTTTTCATGCTTTCTCATTTAACATGCTTTAAGATTCTAATTTGACCATTAATGCTGATTAGTCCAGATTCTCCGCATGTGATTACCCCCATTACTACAGACAGCATTTCCAACGTGGTGCCGTGGACGCTCGGGTGTCTGCGGCGCCGCGTCCGCAGGTCGGCCGCCTGCGCGATACGAATGCAGTCTGGCAGCCATATCCAATAAACCGATAGATGAATTAAAAAATATAAATGAATAAATAAATCACAAAATATGTATCCACAAAAAATATCCAATTAATAAATTTTGTCCGTCCCGGTGGCTCAATTGGTTAGAGCGCCTGCCTTCCGATCCACCCATCCGTGGCAGGGTGAGTTCGAGTCGTTTAAGGGCGCTCGCTGTTTGCCTTTGACAGGCATGGCCTGTGGGGGGGTGGCAGCGGTCGCGTTAAAGGTCAGTTGACGTCAAAGGACAGGACGGACTGTGCCGAGCATTGTGGCACGTTAAGCTTTCGCCACTAAATTCGGCTGTTGCCTGGAATTGCGCGATCGGATGGTTGGGGTCAGGGCTCACACCATTCACCATTCAGTTAAGCAAAGGGCTCAAGCCCCCGCCCCCACCCCCTCCCAAAGAAAAAAATATTGAGGCGTAATTGAACGAAATCCGGGGAGCCACCGGCGAATTTTGGGACAGGCTTTATGTTTTCCATTGTTCAGCCCCCCACCTCTAACATATCACTCGACTCACTCTGTCCATAAAGTTGGCCCGGTTGCCGGCACACACGCTGGCTGCGTCGTAGCGGTATCGTCGGGGCTTCTTCCGCCAGCTGGTCAGGACAGGCCGCGCTGCCCACCGATTCCGTCCTAATCGCCGTTGGTGCGTCCTCCGCGCTGTCCGGGTTTTCAGCGACTGCGCCAGGGACGTCCTGTTGTGGCGGATTCGCGGCCAGGTATAGGGGGCCGTCGTCTTCCTTGTCACTGTCGTCACACTGTGATGCATCGCTGTACCGAGGCCGCAGGTCCCGCACGTGCCACGGTACGCCATCCATCTCGGCCACTTGCGATGCCACGATCCGCGTGACGACGCCCTGACGAGATGTTCGGCATATCCAGACGAGGTCACCAACCTGGAACGTGGAGGTGCCCAGCCGTTGCCGCGCCTCGTCTGGCGCCGGCGGTGACCACTGCGAGTCATCGGCCGTGTCACACTGGCTGGGCTGCATGCAGTCTACCATCTAGTACTGGCAGATGCCAACGGCCGGTGCGTCCGCGGCAGACTAGCCAGAACGCGGGGTGATGTTGTACAGATGTACGGGCCCTGCAATGGCGCAACATCGTCGCGCAGCGATTACCTTTACCGTGTGATGACTGCGTTCCACGATGCCGTTGCCGCTTGGCTCGTGGACGGCCCGAAAGCGAAGAGCTGTACCGCACTCTGACGCCAAAGCGGCCAGCTGATGGCCACGGCAAATGGTGTCGTTATCCGCCAGAATTTCTGTCGGCGCACCGCTCTCATAGAAGATCGCCTCTAGACGTTGGACGACTTCTGTTACGTCGGCACGGCACAGCTACCGCCATAGGCTGTACCGGGACGGGCCGCAGTCAATCAGGGACAGGTACGATCCACCTTGGTAGTGGGTCACGTCTATCGCAAGACGTGTCCATGTGTCGGGGACGTGCAGCGAGCCATGTCGCCACCGCGTTGGTGCGGGGTTGATGGATTGCCACCCATCGCACCGACCTACAACCAACGGCACGACGGCTCGGGACACCTCCCGCGCTACGTTGCGCCTCACGAAGTACAGCGTCCGGCGGATTCCTGAATGGCCGGCACTCTCGTGTGCAGCCATGATCCGCGCCTCGATTTTCATGCTATTGTCGCCCTTCGCCTAGTCAGCACCATCATGCAGGGCGGCAGCTGCCACCCTGGAGCCGATGCGCATGCTCTCGCCACCTCCCACGGCGCCTGCACCCCTGATGCGGTGCGGGATCCTAGCTGTCCCACCGCCGTCCACCTGAGTCCCGCGCAGCCATTCCTTTGGGGCACGGGTCAGAGCATCCGCTCGGTTTTCATCCGACCGCACCGGCGCGACCGTCAGCATCAGGCTCAGCTCATCCAGCAAGTGCCGGATGACGTCGGATCAGCATTTCTACCGCGCGCGTCTTCGCCTTCGTGCGAAGACGCGCGCGGGCACTCAGCGCGTCATCAGTCCACCGATCAACCGTGGTGGAGTCAGTACGGAGGTCGATGATCTTCATCCCCCAGGCGATGGCCATGCTGATCCCGCGCACCGCCGCATCTAGCTCCGTCATGTTGATGTGTGTTGACATCGTGGTCTCAGGGCGCAGCCAGCAGGCATCCTCTACCACACCGTCGTCCAGGCTCTCGATAACCGCACCTGCAGCGATGGCGCTGGCGTCCGTCCAAATGATGACCTTTTCAGCTGTCAGGCGCCACGGGCCACGGGCCGGGTCATCTGTCCTCAGTCGATCTTGCCACGTCCGTGGTGGCGTCGTCGCATCCGTGCGTGACGGCATTCACCCTGCGCTTCAGCCCAGCGACGGCAGGCAGGTCGAAGCCATCCGCCGACCGGCAGGAAGCCACCAGCCGGCCGCACCACACGAATACAGCGCGCCGCGTTACCTGCTCCGGTGGTGCAGTGACACCATTGTCTCGCAGCCAGTGCAGTTTCCCCTCCACCACCTGTACGCACAGGCCAAGCAGGTGCGCGCCGTCCACTACACGCTCCGGCGCCTTGCAGGCCAGGCCGAAGCGAGCGAAGTGACGCACCACGCGGTCTGCGCCCACGATGTCCTCATCGACCAGCAGGTCGTCCACGTACGGGGGGAGCGCGGCGTGCTGCATGGTCGGCGTCCTCCGCCAGCACTGCGCGAACGACAGCCTTCATTATGAGCGGGGTGACGTTGAGCCCGAACCCCAGTCGTGTTAGGCAGTAGCGCTGTCCTCGCACCATGACCGTCTGGTAGGGCCACAGTCGGTGTTCCAGGCGCAGCTGCAGGTACGTCTTGCGCAGGTCCACCACGGCCACGCGCGTCCCATTTCACCGCCGCTTCTGGAGCTGGTCGGCGTAGACGTCTGCGTCTGCCGTGTGGGCCGTCACGAAGCTGTTCAGCTCGCGATAGTGCAGGATGGTCTCGCCTCGTCCTGGTTTGCCTGCCGTACCGCCATCAGCGGCACCAGACGCCATTGCTGATCCATACGTTTATTTTTGCTTCGTACGCCTGCCGTGCGTCCGCAGGCACAGAATACTCGGCCACCACATTGCGTAGACATTCTGGACTCGTGCCGTCCGTCCACTTCCAGGTGACCGTCCACGCCTGCTGCTCGCAGCTAAACCTCACCGTAAAGTCGGCCGCATCCATCTCCAGGCCTCGCTGGATAACAGCCGCCGCCGCACAGGACCGCACGTCTGTCGGCATCCGCACACTGATAAACCCCAGAGCAGTGATGCAACTCATGCCGAGCATGACGTCAACACCCAGTGGTCGGTTCGGCACTACCTCGACCTCGAGCGTCACTCGACGGTCATTGGTATTGACTACAGTCGGTCCTTGGTATTGATGTGCTGCCGATCCCGCAGCAGCTGAGTTCCTCGCCGTTAATCGTGACCATTTTCACCGTCAGTGGTGTCCATTGTCCGCAGCGGCCAGTGTGCACAAGCGTGTCCGTGCAGCCCGTGTCCACCAGCACGCTGACCATCCGCTCTTTCACCTCCAGCCGGGTGACGGGCAGCGCGCCACTTAATGGCAGGGAGACGGCGCTGGCGCTGGCGCGGCGTCCCCCGACCCGTTTCCCGTCCGACGCTGTGGACAGGCGACGGCGATGTGGGCCGACTCACTGCACGTCCAGCAGCGTCGCGGTGGGCGTCTCACCAAGCGTCAAACGGCCCGTCTCCATCCCGCGTGACGGCCCCGCTCCCGCTAGCCGACGCTGGTGTCGTTACGCCATTAGTCGTGACGGACGTCGTCACACCGCCTGCAGCCGCTGTGGGGGTCTCGGGCATTCTTGCCGAAATAGCTTGCATTCGATGAGTGAAATATTTCTCGGCCGGACTACCTCACACACAATAGTAAACTGCTGTACATGACGCCGACAGGGAACCTCCACCTACGCACCCGAGCAGCACCTCTCATCCAAGACTCATATTACATAAGACCCGTCCAAGACTCATATACACAACACGATCTGCGTGCGACTGGCCGGCGCCACCGTGACGCACCCCTGTCGGCGTGCCTACGGGGTAACGCACCGCCCCGGGCCGCGACCGTTCACCTTACTCAGACATGAATCATCGCCCCACTTGGCTTGACATGTTGACACCGTCGCTGGGCATGATCAATCGCCACAGTTGTTCCAATCTTTTCTAGGTGATTTGGGCCATATAAGCATCTATCAAGCATATGCTTGCACTGTTTGCTTTCTGTATGGCAGCAAATGCAGCTGGTCTGCCTCAACGAAACAGCAGTGGCTGTTGGCATGTTGTATAACGCCGTCATACGCGGTCAGCCCTCTCCAGCAGGCGGACAATCCCGGTGCCATCAACCGACCGTTGCGGCACCAGGCGCACCGCCAGTTCATGCTGTTGAGGTATGTGAATGACTGGTACAGCCAAAGGCACCATGACGGTAATACCTTTTTGTTCTGGCCATGAAATTGGCCGTGCTGTCGACAGATGGGGCTGGCTCGGCCGAGGCGTGCGTCGGCTGGTCCCGGCCTGCGTAGTGTCGGCTATCCGACAAAAGCGGCCGGACCCGGCCGGCAACTACGTCGTATTCCAACATCTAGACATGATGCTTTAATCAAGACTACAACCAATTGTAACCAACATTACAGAGAACGAGGTACAGGGACGCAGCCAAGAATGTCTTTCAACTCAGCTTTAAGATAATATTCTATGTTAACCCCGATGGTGTGGACAAACGGCTCCTGGGGTGCAGTGGTGGCACATGTACAACCCAGAATGTCTTTCTTGCTCAGGATCGCTAGCCATCCCTGACAACCACTGTGGTGAAACGGCATTCTTGCTGGCCACAGTACTTTGGCACGGCGTTAGATCAATTATCGGTCATTCATAAGTTATAAACCGTCATCTTATAGACAAAGACTAGCCAGTTATGTGGTGCATTGTGATATCGCACGCGTCAACGCCAACGGTGCCATTGTGACGCTACCTCAGCGCTGTATTGTGGCGTGACGTACCGAACAACGACACGAGTTTTTGCGTGCTGCGATCCCTGCTTTCACAATACATTACATGAGGACAAGGCTGGTCAAGCGTGCATTCCTGTATTTACTCTGTATCATATGTATCATGGGCCAAAAACACCCGATACAATGCACACATCGCTTTCCGCAAGGCACACAATCAAGTGGAGTCACTTGTTCCGCACGTTTTTCGAATCCACAAACCGTACGTAAGGAAGACACAAACAGATCTTCGGCGATTACGCATCCAACGATAATGAAAAATGACCTGTCGCTCGCCCACAAACCTGACATGACAATTCTGCAGGAGGTTCCGGTCCTTGGTAAACATCGCATTACGTCCACCAGGGGGAGCAAAGCTGGGCTAGCAGTCATGACAAATGATGACAAAACAGCTTATATGACAGAACAAAACAAAGCAATCATGACACGACATGACATGACAATGATGTGACAAATGACAAAAAAGCTACTGGAATCGGCTGTGCCGAACGCGACTGTCCGTCAGGCTCTCCCGGCTTTCGTCTGCCCGGGGTCCGCGGCGCACGAGCGGGTGTGCCACACCGGAGTGCTCCGACGGACCGGTGATCGTGACCTGCATACGCCTGTCCACGATGGCCTCCAGGAGCGGGCGCACGTGCGGGAAGGTCTTCGGCGCCTTCACCGGCCGTACGATGTACTGGTCGGAGACACGGCTGTAGACGCGAGACGTTCTGGAACCATGCGACAAAGTTGGACCATAACTTATTCATTTTGACATCAATCACCGGAACCCTTGCGTTACCGTCTAACTAGCCAACTAACTAATCGTCTAACGAAGACGTCTGGCAAAAAACAAAAAATAAAAGCAAGCCAACAAAGCATAATATCGCAGAAATGACTTGTCGCCAAGCAATTGCGAGCAGTCAAATGATGACAATTTTTAGCCTTGTCCACACCGTTTCCCATGACTTAATTCCGGTAGCAGTTTCCAAAATAACAAAAACATGGTTATCACTTTGAGCACACCGTCTAGCCGTGAGCGTACAGTTCGCAGACGAATGCATGGTGTTCCTTCGTATGCCACATTGCCTGCCAGAGTCCACCCTGTCCTTGACATGAACTGGCCTTAAGCCGCCACTGCCACCAAATGCAGGCCATCACAGCCATTGGAAAAACAGCGAGCAACACAGCTGTTCGCACTCACCCACTGCGCCTTGTGTGCTAAGACACCCACAAACTGAGGTGGACAAACGCCAATGAGATTCACCGCTAGGGACATCGCATTCATTGCATTTCGGGTGGTGGTGGAGGGCAGTGACGCCACGTCATGCACTACCTCACAGCGAGACACAAACACTGCGGTGAATGACTGCTCACTTGACGTTGCCCTCCTCGTCCCTGGCATGGTCTCGGCTGCGGTGTGCGGACCAGTCCAGCACAGCTGCGCGCTTCCGGGTAACAAAGTCGGGAGGCCTGCAACAAGATCTGTTATGTATATGTCGTGCTCAGCACTGCGCAAAAGCGCATACCGACAAGATGAGAACACCACTTATGACTGTGAACCATGACATGACTTTGGATACAACAGAAACAGGGGCATTGCTGAACCCGCTGACATGTTGCGATTGTAGCGGCTGACCAGTCAAGAAGAACCTGGATCAGGCGCTTTCCCAAAAGGAAAAGATCATCGTAGAGAACGCATGTTATTTAACACTTACGCGAAGTATTTCGGCTTTGGAGTGTGCTCAAGGCTGGCTGCGTGAAACACCTCCAGGTTGTCAGTGCGCCTGCAATGATGCACAAATTAAGTGTGGCGTACGAACGTCACATGATTATTTCAGGCACGACGGATGTGGTCTGTGCAGTGTTAGCCGTGATGCAAATAGCACCGCTGTCGGTACTGCGATTGTGCAACCAAAGGCAACAATTTAAGTATATGCAGCACCACTGAAGCGACGACTCCGTTTCCATTCGCATGTAAGAAATCAGGAATTTGTCCGTCCCGGTGGCTTAGTTGGTTAGAGCACCTGCCTTCCGATCCACCCACCCGTTGCAGGATGGGTTCGAGTCGCTTTAGGGCGCTCGCTATTTGCCCTTGACAGGTAAGGCCTGTGACCGGTGGCAGCGGTCGTGATAAAGGTCAGTTGACGTTAGAGGGCAGA
Source organism: Pollicipes pollicipes (assembly GCF_011947565.3). Lineage (NCBI taxonomy): Eukaryota > Metazoa > Arthropoda > Thecostraca > Pollicipedomorpha > Pollicipedidae > Pollicipes > Pollicipes pollicipes. The sequence continues at coordinate 7,568,411 of NW_023596576.1, read as the reverse complement.
ACGGACCGTGCCGAGCTTTGCTGCACGTTTTAAATTCTGCCGTTTCCTGGAATTGTGCGATCGGATGGTGGGGGCCAAGGCTCAAACAAGCACTGCTTAGCGCGAGCGCTGATTCCAGAAATCCATCCATTGAAAACGTCGAACTAATGAGCGGGTTTAACTGTTCATCGTACATTGCCTAGATGTCCTGGATAATGAAATCTAACGCGTCAGAAGACGACATCGTAGGAAAGCTATACGACTGGGAACACAGGAACTTATTCAGACACCTGTAGTTCACAACGAAGGCAGCGAGGTTCAGTGTGCGGTAGCTGGCCACGACCTCCCACAGGGCGTTGTGCGCCGAGGATCCCGGCAGCAGCCACGGCGGTTCCCGAGACTCGCCCTCCGGCACGTCAGCATGGTGACAGCGGTTGAGGCCGCTGGGTGTAGCGTGGATGTTTACCACGTGGTTTACGATCATCATCCACCGCTTCTGAAAAAACAAACAAAAGCTGTCATCTGAAGGGACTGAATAGGCTGTCCTATGCCCCCATCCCCTGGATTGGGGTGATGCATTTACGACGCACTGTCTGTGCTAGGTTAAGTAAGGAAGTCGCATAACAGAAACACCACAGCCACAGCGAAACTGAAGGTGCTAGACACGTGTTCAGCATGCCGTCGGACATGGGGAGGGGGTATTTCTGTCGTACCCAAAGTCGCGATCATTCTACATGACGATAATCATGAATTATGCTGAATTTTATGCAGAGGCGGTTTGACACATAACAACAACGAACCCTACATGCGTTGCCGTGCCCCGCGCGAGTCAATATCGTGCCACTTTTCTCATCTGGCACGCCCCAAGTGTACTCAAGTGATGGCCCCCAATGCTGCAATGTGACATTGTCACCTTGAACACGTCGACGTCTCCGTGCGATGTTTGGGCGCACCACCAGAAGTGATTTTTGACGTGGCGCACCCAAGGTCTCAGCGCCCGGTTTGTAGCCTTCGCTGCATGTTGGCGCAGGCGCTTCGCCACGTTCTTCGCAGCGTGCCTGACGTTATACGAGTGCTGCACTCCTGGCAGACGTTGCCCTAAGTGGCGGAGATGATGGTGACATTAAGACTTCGATCCACATACCAACGATCCGATACAAGGCAGCTATTTCAGTTTGAGGGACAGTTTGTTTGAATTCATGGAGTGGCGCAAAAAGGGCCTTGGCGGTAACAGCGCACTCGGGATGCTAAATGCCCGGTTATAAACATCTCCAAACGCTGTGATTACCAATATGGCCATACAGCGTTTGGTGCAACACACATGACTGAAAGAAGAAAACAGGAAACACGGGAGGAAACGCAGAGCCCAAGGAAACACCACAACCGGTGACAGGCTACGAAGCAAGTCTGACCAATAAGTTATTACAACCGTCGCCGTTGCGTTCGACTTACTGACAACCTTCCGGACACCCAAGTGCTGATCAGAGATGAACTCCTTGATGGGCATTCCTTCGAGGTCGCTAAGGCAGCGTGACAGGCCTTCCACTTCCAGCTTCGGGCTGGAGAGGCCGACCTCCTCACGGCACATAGTGTTCTGTGTGCATGCACGTTTGGAAATGGCTCAGCATTAGAAACACAACTGGAAATGCTGGATGTCCACGACGATTTGGAGTTTTCGGGTGCGTTGACTACGATTGGCCATGCAACGACCGCAATGACTACACGAATGTTTTACGGTGAATAAGCTGTAAGCCAAATTCTAACCAGAAGACATCAAAAATGGATATTTGCGTCATTCAGATGTCAAGAAATGACCGCCTTGACGTACCATAGCCTAGCAATGTACACCAAAGGCAACCCATAAAACTTCTGCTCGCAGTTTAACCCATCACAAACAGCATCCCAATTTGATTGGTAAATCGCCAGTGCTCACCGGGCAAACATTCCCCGAGAAATCCTCACGCCAACGCTGACTGCCATACCTGCGCTATGATGTGGCCGGTTGTGTGGTCCATTATGGCGTAGCAGCCATATGACGCCGAGAAGCCAGGGCTGTCATTTTGGCGGTTACCTGAGGCACAAAGCACGATCTTTCACATCAGTATGATCTTTGTCATCAGATGAGATGGTTTTGCTACCTGGACCCTTTCCGAGCGGTTTGTTACCACCACTCGGGTGATCGTCGAAAACAGGTTGTAAGCGGATAGCAGTGCTGCAAACAGGTATGTTTTGTACAGTGACGCGTCAAACTTCCTACCAGGGAGGATGGGCAGTTTCGGATACCGAACAACTCGTGACAAATGTTGGTTGCACAGAGCGAGCGTTCGTCGGTTCCCCGTACTGGACAGCGCACTAAGTGCGGGTACAGCGATCAGAACGAACATTAAAAAAACGAGGAGAAGCATGGACGCGCCGCATCGTGCCAGATCGCGGCGAGGTAAGCCGGACAGGGCGCACCTAGTACAGAGGTACATACATTGGGGTCATCGTCCAGTCATGGGGACTTACCAGCAACCACAAGACCATCAGGTGATGCCACGAGAGCCGCCTCTCGGTTTTCAGTCAGAGTCCTGTTGAACGTCTCCTCAATCACTGGTGCTACAACGATTTGTGTGATACGGCTGTACGCCGTCCGACTGAGCTGCCCTATGTTTGCGAAGGCCAACAACTTGTTCAGCTTTTCCAGATGACTGCCACTGAGCACGACGGCCGCAACAAGTAGGGTGTCTATGACCATTGTATGGCCCTCCTTCGGCGTTGACACCCACTTATTGGCGACAGTGGCACATGTTTTGCATTCCTAAGACAGATAACCAAAAGAGATTGAAAGACCAGCCTATCACGAAAGCAGCATATATCCCCGCACGAGTGGCAGCGTGACATCACAACCACGACATCGCAGATGCGACAGGCCAGTGGCAGCCAAAAGACGTAAATCACTAAGAAATGGAGAAAACCACAAATTACGTCGCGCGCGGCTAGTGATGTGTGAGTAACGTAAATTCAAGTATTGAAGTCAATTGCGTCAAGCAAAACTTGCAAAAGAACACAACAAAAACTAGCACACTATACAACATTGCAAGAATACAACAAAAAGCAGGATACAAGTCACTTTCAAAGTTATTCTGGTCCGTGATATAAGTATGCATTTCCGACAGCATCCCCAACTGAGACTCACCCATGTGACCGTGAACGATACAGTGATGCGAGTGATGTTCACGCCGCACCTAGCACCGCAACGGGTGCAGAGCACCGCGGCGGCCTCGGCTAGCTCGCGCAGCTGGGGCTCGGTGATGACAGCACTGCGGGTACCCCAATGACAGTCGTCCTCCCCCGTCGCTCCGATGTTCACGTCTTCCTCCTCTGCGGTTTCCACCTCCATGTTAGGACTACTGGAAACAGGTCCGTACTTAAGCAAGAACACCAGCAGGAACGACGCCTAATGGGCTTACAGCATTCTTCAGATTTGGGAATGTACGCTTTTGAGCCACAAAAGCGAGAAGACCAAAGAAGAAACACCTGATGAAAGACCATGGTAGGGTAATACACATGACATGCGTTAAAATCTTTCATACCACAGCCAAACGATATGGAAAAAGGCGAGGACTTATGCATGCATCTACAACATTATCATGCCATAGCCAAACAGTACATTCAAGCATCAAGCTGAGTGACATGACGTAGTGCAAGTTCACTACTAATCTCGTCATCGTACATCAGCTCGAGCTCCACAGCTGCGTCCAAAGAGGTTGCGTGGTCGGGAGTCGGCGCCGAGTCCTGACTGCCGCCGGGTGTGAAGGCGCTCGGGGTCCATGCAACGTCGGCTGGCTCCCTGGTAGCCTGTGAGGTTCTGCAAGCAAAAGATAACGAGCGGTGGAAACATCACGCTTCGACTCGGCTTTAGCTTAAGGCTTCAGCTTATGGAGGTCATATGCATTATTCGAGGAGGCTGACCACAAATGCGAAAAAATCACTGAGCCTTGGTGACAAGCTGATTACCCATCACTGTCATTAATTAACTTACATTGATGCTGGCTTGAAATAAACAGCGTTAAAGTCGCTTTGTACTCACTGGCAGGATCTCAGCTCGGCTCGCACATAATCTCACGACAGTAATGCGCGCGCGCGCGAGCGACCGGATTACCACTGCCCCACGGGCTCGGGCACGAGTCAGCTGGTGGCCAGTCAAGTGATCTGACGGGTTACCTGACCCGGCGCCGGGAGGCCTATATCACAACAGAAATTGTTCCAGTTATGTTATCAATTTTTTCTTAATAAATAAAGTGACGTGCACACCATTAGAAGACAGTACTAACATCGGCGAATGAAATGCCCGTGGTATACTCGGCATGGCCAAGTCCTCAGTGTCACCCGTGTCGCCATCGCCACCCATATTACCGCCGCTGGCGTGCCTCCTACCGCCATCGCCGCCACCAGGTTCCCCCAGGTACCTGTAGTGAAATGAAACACTGCTTAAAAACGCAAAACAGGAGAAACACAGGATGAACATGACTGAAAGCCGCGGATTTTTCTGCCCTTATTAAAATCATGCAAATGGCAAACACCATTCATAGGCTCCGAATCAATTGCTGGAGTCTAATTTCATTCACAACAGTAAGATGCCGCATGTTTGGAACAACTCACATCGTACTATTAAGATCTTTGAGATATGAGAAAATTTGCATAGAATAATGGGTGACAATATCTTCCTTGTAGGCTTGGGCAATGTTGTAAAAAAATCATAGCCAAGTGCAATACATACAAGCAGTGCTCCTGAAGCTGTGTGCACATTGCACGGTACAAGGTTGTGTAGTCTAAACAGTATTCTGCTGCCTGCACAAACCAATGGTTACCCTTTAGCAAGATGCAGGATAGTACGCTTGACTGATGGTAGGCCGGCCTTTCGCATCGCACGTCGAAGGATCATGTATGTGCTGTTGGATACCACCAGCTTCTTACTTGTTGTCAAGTGTCTGGAACATAACAGTGCGATAAGGAAATTGTAATAGACTGCAGCTGTGGAGACATACCTATGACGATGACTACATCAGCTCAGGTGGGGACTTATTGGTAACTCTACTCTGGCTTTAGAGCATTGAAGCAAACAAGCTGCATTAGTGTCCTATACAGCATTGTCTGTACAATACCACATGAAAATAAGTAATTTTGCTAATTAAAGACAAATACAAGGCTGCTAGTTCCTTTAGTCTTTTTGGTGTGTCATTGAGTCATTTAAGTCCCTAAGGTCTTACAAAGTGCCTTGTGTTTGGCATGATATGGCTATTATAAGATGATGTCAATATCACTCATGATTGCCAATTTAAGTGTCTTTATGGCACTAGTGAATTCAGTTTTTGGTATTGTTTCTGAGACAAATTCCAATCTTCTTATTCAAAAAGTAAACTAACATTCAAAGTCTGACCCCAAAAGAAAACACACTGACCTAGATTCTGGTCTTAGAGATGGTGTAGATGCTGGAAGCACTGGGGTGCCTGGAACACCTTCCCTGAGCTGAAAACAATTCAGCACATCAATCATCATTATCAGTAAGATTAACAATGAGCACAGCTATCACACAATGTACAGATTATAGGACAGCACTGTGACATGTGCTCCAAGTGTAACACAGAACAATGTTTTACTTACATTGTAATCATCAGAAATGAAATCTGTCAACTTAGGCAACATGGACCATTAATATTACACCATTTAGGACAAAGACATCATAAATCTACCCCAATGCTACACTGAAAGCAAGACCGTGCCCTATAAATGACTGAATGCCTTGCCATGCATTTCACAGTATATTAACTGGCAGACATTTGCTTAAAGGCACCGCTCTGAAATGCATCAATGAATAATGACTGAAAGAGGACATGGAAATGAATGAGACAAAAGATGGTCACATGAATTTAATGTGTGTTCTAATGTTAAATGAGTTCGAGCCTGAATGCTAAGGCTATATAAGAAGAGTCTGGGAAAAAAGAAATAAACAAGAACCAAGCATTCACAAACCTGCAGAGATGGCACAGCATTGGGCTTCAGCCTTTTCCTCTTAGTTGCTAGGCTGGAAAAAGCTTCTGATGAAAAATGTGCCTGGCACACTCCATGACCGGGAGCCACAACACTGATGTGACATGCTTCAAGCCACTTCTGTAGGTGGACCTGTTGAAATGGGAATCTGAAAGGATCACAGTAATAAGGAAATTGGATAACTATACAATACAATGGACATCTTCTACTTCAAATGAATAATGCAAACTGACAATATCTGTCCTCTGGGTGTGCTTTAATAATTGTGTGATGTGCCAATTCATCAGAAGTACCAACTACAGACAACATGTATGTAGCCAAACATGCCTGACACATGTCAAAATGCTTGTCATCCGAAAAATAAGCAATACAAGCTGAGGCCATGCACCCATGAACTCTGCAAGCTGCGAGCATGGTGCATGACTGTCACCAATTTCAGTGAATGGTGAGCAAATTTAGTGTTTTGAAATTTGAAGAATGCCCATAAACAAAACCATTTCTCAAATTGGTGGCAACCATAAGCCCACCTCCTTGCACATGCACCCGCCGTTCAGCTGTCACGCGCGTCTGCTTTTCATTGACTTCGTTTGATTTTTGGAGGTATTTTTGCCGGATATTGCTGGAAATGCATACCTATTCCTCAAATTGAGACAAAAATTGAAAGCAACCACACTGAAGGGAAAGGTCCCACATGGACACTGCATGCGAGATTGAGACGTGCATACCCTGAACTTTGGGAGAACATATTAGAACTGATACCCAGAATGGACTGGGAGCGGTAATTTTTTACTTTGGTACCTGTATGGCCGACGGAGGGAAGAGCTACGCTAGCTGCAGGGTTTCCAGTATTGTCGTGCGGGGGAAAAGCTGTGTGGCATCGGCTGACATTGTGACGTCACTGAAAATGGTTTTGCATCGATCGGGATGGGGGTTCTTTCGGGCCGACTGAAGGCCATAAGGCTTTTGATTGTGATATGATGTCACTGGTATTCGGCTGGGTACGTGACGTCACTGGTCGTGAGTTTGTAAGGCTCTTTTGGGTCCACTGAATGCCGTAATGCATCAGCTGGCCATGTGTCGTCACTGGTATTCGATCAAACATCAGGCGCGACCGGCCTCGTTCCATCTTTACTTTTCGTACCTGTCTGCTGCAAGCATTTGCGTGCCGCATTCAGGTTTGACCGAATCACCTCAATGTGTGACGTCCCTAATCATCACTTCATACGAGTGCACTTAGGCCCCACGACCACGGTGTGTCATGGTCTGAGAAGTATCACCGGATAGCGTGACGTCACTGGTATTCCAATAAATACTGGGCGCAACAGGCCGTGCTTTATTTTTACCTTTGTATCTGTCCACTGCAAGCATTGGCGTGCTGGATGAAAGCTGCCGAACCACCTGAGTGTGTGACGTCACTGGTCACGAGTTCCACCGGTGCTTTTCGGCCAACTGAAGACCACAAGGTGTCAGTTAACGACGTCACTGCTATACGACTGATTGTAAGACGTCAATGGTCGTGGGTTTCCACGTGTCCTTTAGGACCGACGAAATGCCGTAAGGCATCAGCTGGCGATATGACGTCACTGGTATTTGGCTGAACATCAGCCAACAGGTCATGCTCCATTTATACCTTTCGTACATGTCTGCTGCAAGTATTGGCGGATTTTTTTGCGGCCAACTGAAGGCCATAAAGCATCAGCTAGCGATGTGACGTCACTGGCATTCGATTGTGCGTGTCGCTGGTCATGAGATTTTACGGCCTCTTTTGGGCCGACGAAAGGTCATACGGCACTGACTGACGATGTGACGTCATTGGTATTCGAATGAACTTCGGGCGCGACAGGCCATGTTCCACCTTTATCTTTGGTACCTGTCCATTGCGAGCATTGCCGTGGAAGGCTCTGCCAAATTACCTGAGTGTGTACGTCACTGACCATTAATTTGTATACTCTTCTGAACCTACTATAGGCCACAAGGCATCAGCTGACGATATGATGTCACTAGGCCTCGACTAGAAATCATGCGCAACAGGCCATGCTCTATCTAAGCCATGTTTCGTCTGTACCTTTCGCACCTATCTGCTGCAAGTATTCGCGCGACACATAGGGGCTCTGCCGAATTACCTGAGCGTATGGTGTAACTAGTTATGAGTTTACGCGGGTTTACTCTGGCTGACCGAAGGACATCAAGCATCAGCTGACGATACGACGTCACTGGTATTCGACTAAACTCCAGGCGCGACAGGCCATGTTCCATCTTTACCTTTCGTACCTGTCTCTTGGAAGTATTGGCGTGCTGAATGAAGGCTCTACCGAGTCTCCTGAGTAAGTAACGTCACTGGTCAAGAGCTTTTTACGGGACCTTTTGTACCCCCAAACGGTATAATGCATCAGCTGACGATATGACGTCACTGGTGTCCGACTTAACATCAGGCGCGACAGGCCATGTTCTATCTTTACCTTTCGTACCCGTCTATTACAAGTATTGACGTGCTGAATGAAGGCTCTGTCGAGTCTCCTGGGTGTGTAACGTTACTGGTCATGAGTTTTTTCTGGCTCCTTGGAACCCTCTATAGGGAAAAATGCATCAGTTGACGACGTGATGTCAATGGTGTTCGACTTAACATGAGGCGTGACAGGTCATGTTCCATCTTTGCTTTTCGTACCTGTTAAGTATTGGTGCGTTAAATGATGGCTCTGCCGAGTCACCTGAGTGTGCGACGTCACTGGTCACGAATTTTTACGACTATTTTTGGCTGAGCGAAAGCCATAAGACATCAGCTAACGAAATGACGTCACTGGTAATCCACTGAGTGTGTGACGTCACTGGTCATGAGCTTTTACGGGCCTTTTTTGGCCGAGTTCAGGCCATTAGGCATCAGATAACGTTATGGCGTCACTTGTATTCGAATTAACATCAGTTGCAATAAGCCATGTTTCATCTTTACCTTTCGCATCTGCCTACTGCAGGTATTCGTGCGCTACAAAAAGGCTCTGTCGATTCGCCTGAGCGTGTGGTGTAACTGGTCATGAGTTTGTGCAGGTTTACTCGGGCTGACTGAAGGACATCAAGCATCAGCTGACGATATAACGTCACTGGTAATCGACTAAACTCGAGACGAATCATCTGAGTGGGTGACGTCGCTGGTCATGAGTTTATACGGATTCACTTGGGCCGCCCAAGGCCACAAAGGCCCGTGAAGCATCACAGGATGATATGTCGTCACTGTTATTCGACTTAACATCAGGTCCAACATGCCACGTACTTTCTTTACCTTTCGTACCTGTCTATTAAAGGTATTGACGTGCTGAATGAAGGCTCCGTCGAATCTCCTGAGTGTGTGACGTCACTGGTCACGAGTTTTTATGGGCTCTTTTGAACCCATTATAGGTTATATTGCATCAGCTGACGACATGGCGTTACTGGTGCTCGACTAAACATCAGGCGCAACAGGTCATGTTCCATATTTGCCTTTCGTACCTGGCTGCTGCAAATATTCGCATGCTATATGAAGGCTCCGCCGAATCACCTGAGTATGTGACGTCACTGATCATCAGTTGGTAGGAGGTCACTTGGCCACCTATGGCTACGAAATTCCGCAGCAGAGGTGGGAGATGCACCATAGTTAAGCACACTAATTTTATTGTGCGCACCATTTAGTAGCAACTTCAAACGCAACGGGCTGTTTCAACGACTAAAATTTTGAACAAACGTAAACACAAAACAAAGGTGATCCCAGCCCACAAACCGACGTATATGCAAAGCTATTCCGCCCGACATCACAGGATGCGCCCCTGAGCAGCTACGGTCCGGAATGCCCTAATGGCTAAATAATAATCAAGGGCGCCGCCTAGCGGTCATAAGTCTGGGCCACAGCCCGAATATCAGTGACGTCATATGGTCAGGTGATGCTTGATGTCCTTCAGTCAGCCCGAGTAAGCCCGCGTAAACTCATGACCAGTTACACCACATGCTCAGGTGATTCGGCAGAGCCTTTATGTAGCGCGCGAATACTTGCAGTATAGAGGTGCGGAAGGCAAAGATGGAACATGGCCTGTTGCGCCTGAGATTAAGTCAAATACCAGTGACGTCACATCGTCAACTGATGTCTTGTACCCTATAGGTACAAAAAAGCAGCCCGTAAAGAACTCATGACCAGTGACATTACACACTCAGAAGATTTCACAGAGCTTTCCTTAAGCATGTCAGTGCTTACAATAGACAGGTACGAAAGGTAAAGACGAACATGGCCTGTCGCGCCTGGTGTTAAGTTGAATACCAGTGACGTCACATCGCCAGATGATGCTTGATGTCCTTCAGTCAGCCCGAGTAAACCCGCGTAAACTCATAACCAGTCACACCACACGCTCAGGTGATTGGGCAGAGCCTTTATGTGGCGCGCGAATACTTGCAGTAGATAGGTGCGGAAGGTAAAGATGAAACTTGACATATTGTATCTGATGCTTAATTGAATACTAGTGACGTCATATCGTTACCTGATGCCTAATGGCCTTAAGTCGGCCCAAAAAGGCCCGGGAAAACTCATGACCAATGGCGTCACACACTTAGTGGATTACCAGTGACGACATATCGTTTAGATGATGCCTTATGGCTTTCACTCGGCCAACAATAGCCTGTAAAAACTCATGACGACGCACTCAGGTGATTCGACAGAGCCATCATTAGGCTCGCCAATACTTTAACAGGTGCGAAAGGCAAAGATGGAACATGACATGTTGTGCCTGATGTTAAGTCGAACACCAGTGACATCATATCGTCAGCTGAAGCATTATACCATATAGGGGGTTGAAAAGAGCCCGTAAGAACTCTTAACCATTGGCGCGATATAACACGCGAATGCTTGCAGTAGGCAGGCACGAAAGGTAAAGATGGAACATGGCCTGTTGCGCTTGATGTTGAGTCGAATACCAGTGACGTCATATCATCCCGCGATGCTTCACAGGATATGATACTTTGTTGCACTGGGCTGCCCAAGTGAGCCTGTATAAACTCATGACCAGTGACGTCACGCACTCAGATGGTTCGGCATCACCTTGATATAGCACGCGAATGCTTGCAGTAAACAGGTACGAAAGGCAAAGATAGAGCATGGCCTGTTGCGCATGACATCTAGACGAAAACCGGTGACGTCATATGGTCAGCTGATGTGGTATGGCTTACGGTGGGTTCAAAGCAGTCTATATAAATTAATGGTTAGTGATGTTACACACTCAGGTAATTCGGCAGAGCCTTCCTTCAGCATTCAAATGCTTGCAATGGACAGGTACCAAAGGTAAAGATGAAGCATGGCCTGTCCCGCCTGAATTTTATTCGGATACCAGAGACGTCACATCTTCAGTTAATGTCGTATGACCCTTCGTCGGCCCAAAAGAGGCCGTAAAATCTGATCACAGGTGACATCACACACAGTCGAATGCCAGTGACGTCACATCATCAGGTTATGCTTTACGGCCCTCAGTTGGCCCCCAAAGATCCATAAACATGCATGACCAGTGACGTCACACACTCACGTGATTTGGTAGTTTTTATTCATCACGCCAGTGCTTGCAATAGACAGGTACGAAGGTAAAAATAAAGCATGACCTGTTGCGACAAATATTAAGTCGAATATCAGTGACGTCACGATACCCGTGATATTTCACGGAACATGATACACCGCGGCCGTGGGGCCTAAGTGCACTCGTATCAAGTGATGATTAGTGACGTCACACATTCGGGTGATTCGGTCAAGCTTTTATTCGGCACGCGAATGCTTGCAGCAGACAGGTACGAAAGGTAAAGATGGAATAAGGCCTGTTGCGCCTGATGTTTCATTGAATACCAGCGACGACATATCGTCAGGTGATGCTTTACGGCATTCATTGCACCCAAAAGATCCCTAAAGCCTCACAACCAGTGACGTCCCATATCCAGTCGAATACCAGTGACATCATGTCGCTAGCAAATGCCTTGTAGCCTTCAGTCGGCCCAAAAGAACCCCGATCGATGCAAACCCATTTTCAGTGACGTCACTACGTCGGCTGATACCTAGCAGCATTTCTCCATCACGGCAGTACAGGAACCCTGCGGCCCGCGTAGCTCTCTCCCCACCGTCGGCAATACAGGTACCCAAGTAAAAAAAAGCCCTGGGAGCGAGGTACTCACGCGAAAACAGTCAAATTATTCTCGTTTGTCCTGCGATCACCACACACACAACACTTTATGTTAGGCATCCCGCACCGACGCAAATAGGACACCGCTTAGGAGTGAGCACAACGCGGAAAAACGCCCCTTCGACGAGCGCCGCACAACCCGAAATTGTTCACGATTATGTTCGCGCGTCCGTCAATCTAGCAGCAGATTGATGTCCAGTTGCCAGTTGGATATTCCGGGGCGCCACGATCCCCTCCAAATTTGGTGTGCATGACCTTCTCGACACGCTGATTCCGCAAATCAAAGTCTTTAAGCTGGAATTTTGCGTAATTTCCGAGTTATACGCCGCATAACATCCCAATGTGATATTGCGGGGCGTCTCGATTGCCTCCAAATTTGGTGTGCCCGGCCTTCTCAACACGCTGATTCAAAAAATCACTGCCTTTGGGGTGGAATTTTGCGTAATTTCTGAGTTATACGCCACGTAACATCCCAATGTGATACTGCGGGGCGTCTCGATTGCCTCCAAATTTGGTGTGCAGGACCTTCTCAACACGCTGATTCAGAAAATCACGGTCTATGGGGTGGAATTTTTGCGTAATTTCCGAGTTATATGCCGCGTAACATCCCAATGTGATATTGCGCGGCGTCTCGACTGCCTTGAAATTTGGTGTGCAGGGCCTTCTCAACACGCTGATTCCGAGCATCACTGCCTTTGGGGTGGAATTTTGCGTAATTTCCAAGTTATGCGCCGCTTAACACAACAGTTGGATATTGCGGGGCGTCTCGCTTGCCTTGAAATTTGGTGTGCAGGGCCTTCCAACACGTTGATTTCGAAAATCACTGTCGTTGTGGTGGAATTTTGCGGAATTTCCGAGTTATACGCCGCGTAACATCATAATGTGATATTGCGGGGCGTCTCGATTGCCTTCAAATTTGGTGTGCAAGGCCTTCTCAACACGCTGATTCCGAAAATCACCACCTTTGGGGCGGAATTTTGCGTAATTTCTGAGTTATACGCCGCGTAACATCCCAATGTGATGTTGCGGGGCGTCTCGATTGCCTTCAAATTTGGTGTGCACGGCGTTCTCAACACGCTGATTCCGAAAATCACTGTCTTTGTGGTGGTATTTTGCGTAACTTCCGAGTTATACGACGCGTGACACTTCAGTCGCGCTTTGGAATATGTGTCCTGGAATTCTCCTTTGGGCCTGTCCGTATCAGTTCACTGGAGAAGGTCAGTTCGTGAAATGTGAGTGATAACCGTGTGGTATGTGATATCATTGACTTGGTGGTAACACCCAGCGGCATAACACCCATCCCTCTCAGCTTTGCTTCGTTTCTGACCTTTAAGGTGATGGAGTAATAGTCCGACGTAGTCACGGGCATTGTTTGTCCTGACCAAAAACTGACAAGATGTCGCTGGTGACCAAACCAATCGTGCTTCACCGCTGGAGCCTGAAAATTTGGGTGATGTCACCGTCTGTCTTATCTCCCAAGGACGCTGGTGACGCTGGTGGAATAGCGCATGCTACTTGTGCACGCCATGCCCATGTTGTTGGCTGGCCGGCCACATCAGCCCGATGCTGCTGACCGTGGTGGAGACGCTGCTTTTCGCGAGCCTGCCGGACGGCGGTGGCGACACACCGGTGGTCAGGGGGCCCGCCAGCTGATAGCCGGCCGGCCGGGGGCATCGACACACCGGTGGTCAGCGTGTTGAGAAGGCCCTGCACACTAAATTTGGAGGCAATTGAGACGCCCTGCAATATCACATTGGGATGCTACGCGTCGTATAACTCGGAAACTACTAAAAATTCCACCCCGAAGGCAGTGATTTTCGGAATCAGCGTGTCGCGAAGGTCATGCACACCAAATTTGGAGGCGATCGTGACGCCCCAGAATATCCAACTGGCAATCGGATATCAATCTGCTGTTAGATTGACAGACGTTCGCGACAAGCATTCAACAGTAAAATCTTACTAACAGTCAAACACCTTCCGTGGACTGTACCACATGTGCAGCACATGGGCGTAGGAACATGGAGGGGGACAGGGGGGCCATGCCCCCCACTTTTCAAAGTGGGGGGTAGCAATGTTAACTGCCCCCCCCCCCCCCCCACTTTTCAGATTAAGGTTGCACTTGGCTTACTTTTGCGTTAAATTAAACATGCATGCCGATTTACCTAGTTCACCAGCCATCTCTCTCAAGATGCGTCCTTTGTTCGCTTGCACATTGGACATCACTTAATGTTACAGTCGCAAGGCCGACGCCATACGGCCTGGAGACTGCAACGCCGGGCGTCGGGGCTGTTTTGCTGACTTGCGAGCACGCATGTTCAGCATCACATTACGTAATTTTCTTAGCAGTTATCAGCTTCGACAGGATCTTGAGCATTTTAAGACGAGCATGGATTAGCCATCTTAATAATATTAGGAACACTATTTGATCTACAATGTACAGTCAGGGAGAACTCAATATCTCTGAAGAGTACAGAAAGACACGGAACAGGAGTCTATGTAACAACATCGGACTGCCCACGGTGATCAGGGATGATCTGCGTCGATGAGGGTTCCTGTGCTGATCTGGGACTTACCGCGCGGATCAGAAGGCCCCCGTGTCAGGGATGGGAACAATGTGATACGATATATCCTTATAATGGCCTCTGGATCGACCAGATCCCGCCCCGTGCCACCAGAATGATAGCCAGAAGACACTTCGCGATGGGACGGAATGGCCCTTCAGCCCTTGACCAGAAACGGCAAGGTATCCCTGGTGTTCTGCCCAAGAGGCCCCTCGCCTGTAAGGAAATAAGGGGTCTAATTATTGTCGAGTAGAGTGGGGCTCTCATTGTTGAATAGAGCGGGTCGAAATGATTTAAAGAAACGAGCAAGGTCATGCCATGTTTGCCTGAGAAAGTTCAATTTTGAGAATGTATCTTTGAAACAAATTATATTAAAAGGCCTGAATACGCCCGCCCGCAACTTCGAGGGCAAGGACAATGATGGTCTGGGTTGCAACTTCCGTAAAACCGAAAAGTTTCGGCCACTGCAAGTGCCACCAGGTGGCGGGGGATTGTGAATCTGTCTGCTGGACAGATAAATAGCTGCGAAAACACGAAAAATAGAGATTTCCCTCTCACTCTTCCAGTTCAATCACTAGATTTCAGCCCCATTTCGCGGTGCTTTAGGGGCCAATCCGTTCTTTTCATCAATCTAAAAATTGCCACGTGAAATATGCGCTCAGAATGCCTTCTAAATGCGTGATCTGATATCATGAAGCATCCAAGGATACTTTTTCGGAAGTGTCGTCATTTTCGTCCAACCGTTGACCACAACTTAATATTAGCTGCTGGGCAGGTGCCGCGCGGCCTATGGAGACCAGGGCCCTAGAATGGAGACTGCAACGCCCGGGGTCGACGCTTGTGTTTCTAAAATTTTCCGCTGTGCATCTCAAAATTACGTCACGTAACTTGTATTACTAGTTGATTTAAGTGCTTTAAGGTGGTCATTTCAGAAGCGTCATCATTTTCGTCCACCGTTGGACCACAGCTAAATATTAGCTACTGAGCTAACGCTCCGCAGACTACGGAGACTGCAACGCCTGGTATCGAAGTTTCTGTTGCTAAGATTTGTGAGCGCGCATGTTAAAAAACACGTTACATAAAGGCAGTGCGTATACACCCTCCAAAATGGAGGGCGGTTACGCACCGGGCTTATACACCCTCCAAAACAGAGGGCGATTACGAAAACTCCAAAATTACGAAAACAAAACTCCAAAACAGAGGGCGATTACGCGCCGTGCTTAAACGCCCTCCAAAGACCTTTCAGATGATTACACGCGTCAGGCATAAGCGGATTGGCAGTCTTCTAGGGAAGGCGGTGCGAAAATGCAGAACCCCGTGCGAAAAGTCGGTTCTTTGCGTGATAGACATCAAACGATAACGAAATCCATCAGCTCACTCTGAACCATTTCTATTATTATCACGAATCTTCGGCCACCGGGTCCGCACCTCAAGTGGATGGGGGGTTAGCGTGCTGGTCTCGCACGCGGCAAGCCCGGGTTTGAATGTTGACGGCGGCCGCTGGTAAGTGGGTGGCTTCATAGTATATCGGCGAGATGCCATGATGCTAGCTCACCTCAGTCCTAGGCGGAATACATTCTAAATAGGGCTTTTTATATAGGACAGCACCGTAGTTTTTAACGCTATAGGGAGGGAGTCCACACCCTACAGAGATATTGAGGATCCCGTGAAATTGTAAATCTAAATGAGTTGTAAATCTATTGCTGCTGAGCTGATTGTAAATCTAAATGAGTGTAACACACTGAATAGCCGTTGGAAATGACGCATACGACGGCGGAGGCATGTAGAATTACGTTCGGCAATTGCGCGTAAAAATTCATTGGCGCGTACTCGACTGCTGCTCAAAGGTGAAGGCACCAAGGCCAATAGGGACGGGACCTGAGCAGTCATGGGTGCCGTATGAGACCAACACAGTGGCTCCCGTCAACAAGTATAGGGTTCTCAGAGCAAGCAAAGGAACTCAAGACCAACGTGGTGGCCCCAAAACGATTGGTAGTGTCTCGACGGGCTGACCTGTGAAGCCCTAGTCGTAGTACAGTGCCCTCCGAGCAAAGGGGAATTATGCAAGACTACAAATTAATGCCCCTGTGCAATCAAAAGTCATCCACAATGGGACCAAAGGTCAGAAAGCCCCCGATCAAGGTTGAGGGCCCCTGAGCATCGAGCGTGTCCGTGCGTTACCTTATAAGATCCCTAGCAAGGGCACAAGGCCCTTCAAGCAAGTAGGAAGTGCCTGATAATTATATAAAGGGCCCCTGAGCAACTGACTATACTCTGGCTTATGTGGCCCCGGAGAAAAGTGCATGTAGCCTTTCGGGCGAATGGGAAGAATCTGTGGAGCAAAACCCGATTGATCAACAATGTTCAAGCACGGAGGCAGATAGCGTTCCAACAGCACCTTGGGCCCTACAAAAAAATGGGAGGAGATCAAGGGTAACGTGGAAACCTTAGCGATCAGAATGACGCAGCAAGTGGACATGTAGGGACAAGCAGCCAACAGCGTAATGAACCCCAACACTCAGAGCAAAGCAACACTCGCTCAATCAGCGGAGAATGAATTTCGTTTACTTATGAACTCTTTACTTTTGCCAGCAATTGTTCTTGGTCATATGTGGGCCCAAACGCATCCAATTTTGTTGTGCTTTTGTTGTAAGGAAACTGCCTCAGTCCGGCCAGTTATGGGCCCCTTCGGAGCTTTAAGGTTCCCTCGGCATGGTCCATGGAACATGGTCCCGTGCCTTCCCCCGCCCCTCCCCCCCCCCCCCCCCCGGTCCTGTGCCCCCGACGAGAGTGCAGGGCCCTAAGCAAGTGATAGAGAATTGGAAACGCCCTAGACCAGTGTAGAGGACCCATGGGCATATCGCAAGTGTGTCGGTAGGTTAACCGCTACCCACGTAAAGGGCCCCTGAGCAACCCAGAATACCTCGGCAGGTTAATACGCGGTCGGGTGGGGGAGATCAAATTGACCCCTCCTCCCAAAGGTTTTTCCAGAATGGTTTCCGAACGGCACGGCGTAGCCGCGCCAAATTTTGCATACCTGTAGACAATTGAATAGTGGATCATTTTGCGTCGACAATTTAGATGTACCTTGTCAGGTCGCTGACGTATGGCAGGTCAAGGTCAGTCCATGGTTTCGGCGAAGGCAATTTCTAGGGAATTCTTTAATCTGATCCCACAACGGAGTGTTAGTTGGCTGTAAATAAACCTTTTCGTATTTTGCGGGCGTGTAACTCAGGAACCAGAACGTTTCCAGTCTTAAATTGGGCATTTCCGTGAAATGCATCAAAATGTCTTCAGGATCGCTGTTTCAGTTCAAAACGCCATACAAATGTGGAACATTCCCGAGCTCATTTTCTGGTTCCTGACATATTGCCTCTTTACGTTCTCGTTAGTCCCACTGATTTCTCTCGACTTCGATGCCGTATTTTGATCACACATGAGTACTTCAGCAAGCGCACAGCGATAAAATCATGTTATGTTGCCTTTTCCCAGCATTTCAGCTTTGCCGTTTGTGCGCATGCGAGGGTGTCGGGCCGTCAGCTCTTGTAATTCCAAAATGAGAGTCCCGTCTTTTGCTTAGTGGGAGGGTATGACTACAAGTCAACGAGTGTAACCACTGCGAGTGATGAGTGTAACCAGTGGGCTCCGGATGGGGATGTAGTGATATGCACCCCAACTCTCTAACGGGATTTCCTCCCTCTCCTCCAGCTTCTCCCGTACACGATGCCTTTTCATGTTTTCTCATTTAAAATGTTTTAAGATTCTGTCTTGACCCTTTACTGCTGATAAGTCCAGAATCTCCGGATGTGGTTACACCCATGACAACAGACAGTATTTACGCGTGGGCCCAAGGTGGTGCCGCGGACGCCCGGGTGTCGGCGGCACCGCGTCCGCAGGTCGGCGCCCCCGCGCGGTATGAACGCGGCCGGTTGGCAGCCATATCTGCGGCGTGCCCGTAGTCGCCCGACTCGTGCCTCACCGGTCTGAGGCACGCGAGCTGCCGTGGCATGCGTCTCCGCGAGATCGAGCAGGCTAACCGCCTTCCAATTTAGCACCATTATTATTATTTAATCCATTTCCATCGTTTAATTTATTTAATATACAAATATATTAATTTAATAAATTCCAATCCACCATTTCATCACTATTATAATTAACCGTCGTTTACTTTGCATCCCGTGCAACCAATCATTGTAAACAGGGGTGTAGTCATCATTCAGCTAAGCAAAGGGCTCAAGCCCCCGCCCCCCCCCCCCAAACCAAAGACAAAATTGGAGACGTAATTGGACGAAATCCGGAGAGCTACTGGCGAATTTTGGGCAGGCTTCAATATTTTTCACTGTCCAGCCTCCGCCTCTAACTTATTTTGCGAAATTGCACCCTTGAATGCTAAGTTATCAGGTCGACGACCAGCGTACTGGACCAATCATCCCCATTAGGTTTCTGGTGCGCCTCTGGGACGCCTCCGTGCTTCGTGGCTCAGCTTGCTCATCGTTTGTTGTTCTGCCTGCTCCACGGCCGATGTGTACGGTCCCGCTATCATGGCGTAGTGTTCGCAGCAGAGTAGCCCCGGCACAACGTACCAGGACGGGAGGCATTCAGCCAAAAATTTGGTTGGGTTCGGGCCTGGCCGAGATTGAGCGCGGCTGGATTCAGCTCAGGTTTGATCCGGAAAGCCCAAGTTAATTTTATGCTGGACGGTGTGACTTTGTTCTGTCCTAAAAGCATGGTCACACGCGGTGCGCTGGAGCAGCGTGCAGCGACGGCCAGCGGGTGCCCGCCGCTCCCGGACGCCGGACCGCCGGCGACGGACGCGACGCCTGGTGGCAGCTGACCGAAGGCCGTCACAGGGGTCGGCTCAGCCGGCGACGCCAGCATGCTCCAGGGCGCTAAAGCGCGTCAGCGGGTGATGAGAGACGCTCCCACTACGAATATCTTAGTAAGTCTGCATCCTCACGTGTCGCGCCGCTGGATTAGAAAATATTTCTGCTGGAGCTGAGCGCCATGGGTCGCGCGTGTACCGGCTGCTTTAAATGCGTTGAGGGGCGAACTGACAACGGTGTGACTGGAACTGGTCGCGTTTGACATCGTCTGACAGACATTGCGTTAGACATTGACATTTGACATTTGACATCTCATACGCGTTCAGGGTCATTGATGGTTTTACATCGGTGTTTCCGTCGCTGACGAAACGTGCTAGACAAAAGACGGTTTATTGGCGACATAAAACACATATCACAATATGACTTCCGCAGAACATAATAATCATCGCATAAAAAATACAAGGATCAAACTACGACAATCGTAATGTCTGGATTTACCCTCATGGAAGAAACGAAAGCAGGTGACGTAAACAAAACATGGGTTGTACACGCTGTCTAACCGGCAGCAACGAAAGCAGGACCCACATTCGGATAAGAAGCACAATGATCACCTCGGATGCAAGCTGATACAGTCGAGAGATATCATTTTAATAGAATGTGCAAAATCAACGATAGCTTCGTGACAAGCAACCCTGATTGCATGGCAGGCGGATATACGACAGAGAGCGAATTTAGCCTCTCGCATGATGACCTCTGACACGACAGAGGCAACAGGTTCGTCCGCTCTTCCCGCATAACGACTCTGCCGGGAAGCTACAGGGGTTCTACAAGTCGACACATGCTCTCCCACTATACACATAAGTCATCAAGTTCTCCACGCACATCTGCCATCGTTCGCTCTGACTTCCCCCAGCCCACTTCCGTCCGACAGCATTGCCCGAGCCGTGGCAGGCCCGAGCCAGCATGGTCAGCAGCCATCGCACCGCCCGGCCAGAGCCAGCGCTGGGCCGCTGCGGCGAGGATACTGACCACTCAGTCGAGTCTCCGTCCTCCCACCCCCGACGCACTCCGCCGCACGTGAGGACGCGGTGAAGGTCGACACTCCGCCACAATGGCCGCCGTGAGCATGCTCGCCGCGGCCCTCCCCGCGACCTTCCCATTGTCCGGGCGGTTGTCTTCGTCCCTGGCTAGCGGATTCTCTGGGACGGCCAGGCAGTGATCCTCCTGAGTCCGGTGGTTGAAACATCAGAGCCGGATGCTGGCTCCTGGGTCGAGCGTGTTCGCAGTACCCGCACTGTGTCAGCCAGATCGATCGACGCGTCCAGCAACGAGCCAGACAAATGAGACATTTCATGTGTTACCGCGGTCAGTGGTCGGAGCGCCTAAGCGATCTCGCGTGTCGTCAGAGAGAGGACCGATGTACGCCGTGAGGAGTCCGGAGCCGTGCTCAGTACACGTACTGCGTCAGGAAGAGGACCGATGTACCGCCGTGATGAGTCCGGAGCCGTGCGCAGTACTCGTTCTGCGTCAGGGAGAGGACCGATGTACCGCCGCGAGGAGTCCGAAGCGGTGCTCAGTACTCGTACTGCGTCAGGTAGGTGGAGGAGAGGACCGATGTACCGTTGTGAGGAGTCCGGAGCCGTGCTCAGTACTCGTACTGCGTCAGGTAGGCGGAGGAGAGGACCCATGTACCGTTGTGAGGAGTCCGGAGCCGCGCTCAGTACTCGTACTGCGTCAGGTAGGCGGAGGAGAGGACCCATGTACCGTTGTGAGGAGTCCGGAGCCGTGCTCAGTACTCGTACTGCGTCAGGTAGGTGGAGGAGAGGACCCATGTACCGTTGTGAGGAGTCCGGAGCCGTGCTCAGTACTCGTACTGCGTCAGGTAGGTGGAGGAGAGGACCGATGTACCGTTGTGAGGAGTCCGGAGCCGTGCTCAGTACTCGTACTGCGTCAGGTAGGTGGAGGAGAGGACCCATGTACCGTTGTGAGGAGTCCGGAGCCGTGCTCAGTACTCGTACTGCGTCAGGTAGGTGGAGGAGAGGACCCATGTACCGTTGTGAGGAGTCCGGAGCCGTGCTCAGTACTCGTACTGCGTCAGGTAGGTGGAGGAGAGGACCGATGTACCGTTGTGAGGAGTCCGGAGCCGTGCTCAGTACTCGTACTGCGTCAGGTAGGTGGAGGAGAGGACCGATGTACCGTTGTGAGGAGTCCGGAGCCGTGCTCAGTACTCGTACTGCGTCAGGTAGGTGGAGGACAGGACCGATGTACCGTTGTGAGGAGTCCGGAGCCGCGCTCAGTACTCGTACTGCGTCAGGTAGGTGGAGGAGAGGACTGATGTACCGTTGTGAGGAGTCCGAAGCGGTGCTCAGTACTCGTACTGCGTCAGGTAGGCGGACCGGCGCTTGATCAGGGAGAGGTCACAGCTGCGCCGGTTCTGCAGCTTGTTGTCTTGGCGCGGCTGAGGTGCGCGCTCTGGGGACAGGAGAGCACGTCGTGACAATCTACACCGGGTGCTGGTGTAAGTCATGGGGTGTTTTTGTGTTTTTGGGGCACAGCTAATATTTATCACGCGATGTCTATCCAAGTCGCTTGCACGCCACAAAAATGGAAACACAAATATCGGCGCTGCGGTCACGGGTTACCTGAGTCTGGTGCCGTGAGTAATTCCATAGGACCCACGGCATAACATAACAACACAATCACAGTTAGGCATGAATCTGGTCATGAAACTGGACGCACGCCAAACTGCACGTGCTTCGCCCGACAACGAGACCCCCTCCGCCGCTGTGTCAGGAGCGCGGTCAAAGCCGTGGTCACTGACCCTTGCGCCGGAGCACGACCTCGGTGGGGTCAGAGGGCGTCTCGCAGAGGATGCTGTGTGGCCGGATCTGGTCGCCGTGCACGCCAGCCGGTGCGCGGCCGCGGCCACGGCGCCGAACAGAGCTGGTCCGCAGCACGACCGGCGCGCCACCTGCACCGAACTGCGGGCTGCCGGTGGCGCCGCCGGCGGCAGCGCGGCGCAGCACCACCTCGGCTCCCTCCGTGCTGCTCATCGACGACTTGGACGGCGTTGTGGACGGCGAGTGGCCTGGGTAGGGGGGGGGGGGGTTGAGGTCAGACGACCGTAGCGCGTGGTCTCGCGTCGGGGAATGTGGGATTGATAAGCAGATGACGAGGTGAATCTTAGCGCCACATTTTAAGTGCCAGGGTACACAAAATTCCATCCCCGCAATGACAATGATCTTTTCGAAGGCTTCTGGAGAGAATCGGTGCTCGCAGTTTCATGGTGAGACTATTAAATGTACCAACACCGAAAGGTTGTTGACCCCGGGCTTAAGCAATACTGACGTTATCAAGAGCTCCAGTTTACTGACACAATGCCTTCTCAACGTACCAGCGGAGTCCAACGAGTCGTTGTGTCGTTTGTTGACGCCGTTTCGAAGCGTGACGTCATTCGTCGCTTTCTGTTTCGTATTGTAAATATCCATCTCCGGCCTCACTGAAAAAGACGTAAAATTCGGTCACGCACCACTCTGCATTTAAGCGGTGGCATCAATGACTGATGAAACTCAGCTGCTCAAAACAAGCGTAGCTCGCTTCGCACTGAATCGATCAGTAGCCTAGGCAACTGTAGAGTAAGTCTTTGCGTCTCCATATGGATGGCAGTTTCATACGTTGGTAGCTCGAATTCCATGCTAGTTAATATAAGCCGCAGCCTCGCTAGTACCATATTGAACCAAGGCACGAAAGCTATGAAATATTAGCGTTCCGATGAGCAGCCTATGCTACAGCTCCTTCTTTAGAATAAGACATACTCGGATACCTATTTTTGTCTCCGAATAGCCGGGAAAAATTTGTCGAATGCACGTCTTCTCCACCTATTGAACAACCTTGCTATTCAGCTAGTCTTTAATTTGGGGCGTACGGTAATCCGCTTATTGGCTGAGCGTTTGCAAACGGCCTCACTCAGACAGGATTGTACCTGAGGCTCCTTTGACCCAATTTTTCACTCAGACGCCGCATTTGAGCCGCCCGCGCTGATTTCACTCTGCAGGCTCCTCAAGCCTAACACATAATTCGCCGACTCAGCCTGACCGGCCTGAGCCGCTTCTGGCTGACGTACTCCACTGCTCTGGCATGTCAAATCCTCCAGTTCGCTAGCTTAACCAAGCGCCGACTGAACCCCTCCGCCTGGCGCACCGCACTGCTCCGACGCCACCCACCCCTTCTCCCCTGCTTTACTTATCCGTTCGCCAACTCACTCGACTGTCGGTTGAGCCGCTTCTGGCTGGCGTAGTGCAGCTGGCGTCGCAGCACGAGGCCGGCGTCCATCTCGCTCTTTTGGCGGCGCATGAGGCGGCCGGCCGAGCCGCCGCCGCCCCACACCTCGCGCTCCACGCGCTCGCAGAGCCGGTCGATGGCCGGGCTCGAGTCGCTGAGCGAAGAGCGCAGCGCGCGCGGCGTGCCAGAGCCAGAGCTGAGCGTCGACAGGTTGCTGCTGGACATGCGCAGCACGCGCCGGCGTTCCTTGCTGCCCTCGGTGGCCTTCTTCAGTACCTGCGGGTGGGGGGGGGGGGGGGGGGGGGGCCGTCAGCGGTGGCGAGGCCACACTGGGGCGCGGCTGGGCAGGGTCGGGCGCGAGGTGGGGGACATGGTGGTAGGTGTCGGTCAGGAGACAGATCGACCAGCTAAGTGTCTGCTAGGGAATGCGACTGGAGTCGGAGGCTGAGGGAACAGGGGTGACGGAAGCACAGAGCATGTGACAACGCTGGGAGTGATAGGGGCACATGACCAGTTTTTAGAATGAAGCGTTGGATGCAGAACGAACTTGGCACGAAAGTTTGCAAACGAACGAAAGCGGAACGCATACAGAGCCCATTGTCTGGAAATTTGACTGGCTTTGCCTTCATGGCGGCGTCATCACCATGGCGCTGGAGGGAATATTTGCCGTTCATCATATCCTAACGGCCTGAAAACCAAATATACGGAGATGCATAAAGATACGTAAGAACAATAAACTTCGCAGAGACTTGTGCCGTCGTTTAGCGTGTTATTATGTCGCGCAGATGTTCCTGTCGTGAGCGGCTGTTATCCGGCGAACACCGACGAGACCCGGCTGGTGCTCGGCGAACACCGACGGGACCCGGCTGGTGCTCGGTACCGGTCGCAGGCCGAGCACGCCAGAGGACCGGTGTCGGACCGTGAGGAGCGCACGTGCAGCTCGCGGGCCGGCGCTCGGCGCAGCGGCTGCAGGTCAGCTGCGGCCAGCTGACCGCGCGTCACGTTCGCCGCCGTTCCATCGGTCTCGCCGCATGTAGGTCGTCACGGCTACGTGCGTGAAGGGAGGCGGGGGCAGGGGGGGGGGGCGCACACGAGCGGGCCCGCCCTCTTCCGCCGCCCGCCCGCGGTTGACCCTGGCGTGGGCGGGGCAGCCTTCACGCCCTAGGCCACGCCCGGTGGCGTGCTGCTCTCCGACGGACCCCAGCGCCTGGGCCGCCGGCTTCCTGGCGGCACGCGGCACATGCCATCTCTGATCCCCATCGGCGGCACTCGCGCCGATTGAAGCCCGGACGGCAGCGGTCCAGGCGCCCCCGGACACGCCGTAATAAGCGCGCGATTAGGCGATGTGAGCCATCCCAGATGACGGCGAGAACCCCGCCCGATCATCGCGCGGACGGCGGCAGATTATCGCGTCGACAGCGGCAACAACTGACGCGACTATCGCCGGCAGCGTAATTGGCCAGCGTATTTGAATAATGGGACGCGGGCAGCGCCATGGCCCTGCCGCCACGATTAGCCGGGCTCATTGCACACCCCTCGGTCTCGACACGGTGCGGCGGGTTCATTACTCGGCCGGCGCAGTTCGCCCTCTCGCCGCGCGCAACAAGTGGCGCCACCTCCGCGCCGGGGCCGGCGAGTTGGGACCGATCTGGCCGGGCGATTACAATCGCGAGCGCCTGTGAATGGGGGCGGCGCGGGCGACGAAAAGGACTCCGTCCTGGGCGTCGCGGGTCGCACCTGTCCTCCGTCGGCGCGACACGGCCGCCTAATGGCCGCTTTGATGCAGCTCTGTTGACCGAGGCGGCCAGCCGCGGCGATAGTGGATCGCGGGCCAGCCACGCGGGGCGCAGAATGCAATCTCAGCCCGCATCGATGCCGCTGAATGGTGCCGCCCCTCCACGCGCGATAAAACAGCGGCCCTGCCGTCCAGCGGGCGCTGGGTTACGGCCAGCACGTCCCGTCCGTATCGAGCCGGCGGGGCGAAGGCGGGGCGACGGCGGGTCGGCGGGCTCGCGCCGAACCGTCGCGACCGGGCGGCGGCCCGGCGGGACCCCCGTCCAAACCCAATTCGCCGCGTCGGACAGCGCCGGACGCGGCGATAAGGTCGGGATTCCCGCCGCGGAGGCCGGGCGGATGCCCCTCCGACAGGCACCGGCAGACGAATGTCGATTGTCAACCCGGCGACCCTGCAGGCGGCGATGGGGCGCGGCGAAGGGTCAATCAGGCGCGGCCGGCCGGCGCCGCCCAGCTGCAGGCTGGCCGCCGCCGAGCCTTCCGACTGGTGGCGGCCTGCAACAGCCGCTGCAGCGTCCCCGCCACGCGGGATGCTCGCCGGCGCGGCGTATGCAAATGCAGCGCAGAGACGCGACATGTGGAGACCGAGAGGCGGGGAAATATAACAGGAGGAATAAATAAGCAGCAGCAGGGACAGAGCGCGGAGGGCGACGACAGCTGGTGAGCGCCTCTCCGGCTACCAGCCGCCAGCCAGCCGATCGGAGACAGTTTTATTGATCTGGCCCTTGGCGCCGATTTCCAATGCACCACGCTAAATGAAATACACGTGGATCCATAATCGTTGAACGGGACCCAGCGGTTCCGTTGTAACTGAGGCGTTACGGTGACAGCTGTTCTGCGTAGGTCTTCTGGTTTCTCGGTGGGCGAGCATGAGACGACCGCACGGAAACTGTGTTCATAGAAATGACGCAAAATGGATGAAGGAAAATAGAGAGGGATGCAGGGAAAGACAAACTACATATTGAAGGAGACAACGAGACCAGCTGAACGAACGAGCATGGCATTAAGGAAACAATAGAGCGAGGGAGTGATGGAGAGGCGGCACGGCGTAGCGGTAGGCTAAAAGTGACATAAAAAGCGATCAGAAAGCAACAGAACAAACGAGGACGCGAACTATGCCACAGGGCGAAGGAAGAGCAATACGAATGCGAAGAGCAGTCGTGCGCGGGAGAGTGGGATATGCACACACCAGCGGGGAGCAGCGGCGCCAACGAGCCGGGGGTGATCAGAGGCGGCCGCGCACTGGATGTGACCGCGGCCGCAGCGGAAGGTGGCGGAAGCCTCTGCGGCGGCGGGGCGCCGGCCCGCCGCCGTCGGGGGCCGGCGGTGATCGGAACCGGCGGTCTGTGGCCGGCCCGGAAGCGCCTCCGTCGGCGGGCCAACCGCCCCGCCGACAGCTGACCGCTGCGGGCGGCGCTGCCCAGGGGCGCCGCCAGTCACCGCCCAGGGGAAGCGGGGAAGCCACGAGACACGAGGTCCGCAGGGGCGGCCATGACTGTGCCGCTCTCAGTTCTCATGTGCCTAGGACTAGCTTGTGTTTTTTGTTAGCGGAAACACCGGCATCGGCGAGCAAACGTCGCGGACGGGCCCGTCCAGAACTTCCGTGCATTTGTCATTGGTCGAAATCCGCCAACTCCACGGCGTCTCACTACGCGGCTGTTTGGATCGCCCCACTGCTGTCATATGCCACGTAAATCATCACGCCCTCGGCCGCCCGTGCACGCCTGTGCCCCCGCCCCCCTCACTTGTCACACAAACGGCACGGCTCATGATCAGGGGAGCGGACCGTGAGACGGGCGCCAGGCCGGCCGCCGGCGGAGGAGGCCGCCGCCCGGCCGGCACCCGACGCGGAGGAGGCGGCGCCGGCGCACCAGCTGGCGAGTGACGACGGTCAGCTGCAGAGCCGCATCCGGCGGTCACCGGTCGGATGTGACTGTACGGCGCAGGAATTCGGAAAGGGGAGGGGACGCGACTCATGGCTCCGAGATGAAGACGGAGGTCCTGGTGTTGACGATCGCTTTTTGGATGACTCAGGGCGCATCATTGGTGTGTTAGAGTATAGACAAACGGCGGGAGGTAGCCAGTCGCTGCAACTTGTTAGGTTTGTCGTCCTTTTTAAGAACTCAACAGCGCGAAAAACTAGTTTTCGTATGCAGTTCCCAGCGTTATGTTAAGCGCATATTTCAAACATGCCAGAACACCCACAAAACCAGTCTTAAGAATTCCTTTCCCACCGCCAGCTTCATGTAACCTCACAAATGCGCTTTGAGCAAAGCCCCCCCATGTTATCGGCCAATCGCAAACAGAAGGCCGAGCGTGCGCAATCCTTTCAGTCCGCTGCGTACCGAGTCCTTTGTCCCGGATCGACTCCAGAGCGATCACCGTGCCCGGTGGGGGCATCATCTGATGGATGGCAGCTAACATGTGCCGACCAGGCAGCGCCGATCGCTTCCGAGCGATTGCCTCCACAGCGGCGACGGGACGGGCTGCGCTGTACGTCCCATTCGGCCGGTCACGCGCGATCCCATCAGAGCGCCGCCGTCCACCCGCCAGCGCTGGCCAGTGACCACGCACGCCTCTCCCTCCGGTAGGCCCCGCAGACGGCAGGCAAAGGCGGGCGCGCGCGCGCCGCCACGTGCGTGTGAGTGCGTGTGTTCGAAGCACACGGCTCGCGCTCATGGGAACCGCCGGCGGCAAGGGCCGTTCGGCGTGAGACGTCCGAAATGGCAGCGTTCGGTCCCGCGCCCCTCCCCCCGCACCAAGGCGTTTGCGAATTGGGTCAGTGTTATGTCTAGCAAGCTTCCTAGCCGAGACGTTATTGTGAAGGATCGCGTGGACGGGATGCCGCGAGACCTGGTCTTCATTTATCAGGGAATGAGCTGGAGCAGGTTCGAGGCGTCGAATGAGAACTTCCTGAGACTGATAGCGTTTATACGGAGAAGCCAAGCTTCGGAGACGGATGCCATGAGCCAGGTGGATAGCAGCGTGATCGTTTACACGGGACCAAAATAAATTAGCGGGTGTAATCCCCTCCGCGGCGCCGCCGACCGGCGCCGCCGGTCCCAAACTGGCCCGGCGGTGCGCTTTCCCGCCGATGCCAAGATAACACCAGCCCGACCAAAACAAGGGATGGGGCGCCCAGGTACGGACCGAATGAATGATGACGTAGCTGGATGCGTGGGAGGCCTGTCACCCGTCGGCACGGCTGAGTTCACACTCTGGAGAGAGGCCGCCAGAGCGGTGGCAGGCTTCCCGGAGCTGGGAAGGTTCGGTTCAGTTCAGTTCAGTTCAGTTCAGTTCAGTTCAGTTCAGTTCAGTTCAGTTCCGTCCAGTTTCGTCCAGCTCAGTTTAGTTTAGTTTAGTTTAGTTAAGTTAAGTTTAGTTTAGTTTAGTTTAGTTTAGTTTAGTTTAGTTTAGTTTAGTTTAGTTCGGTTCAGTTCAGTTTAGCCCAAATCAGCTAAACTCCGCTCAGCTCAGTTGTGAGAGGTGCGCGGCGGTAAGTCAGCCTGAAGCGATTGCCGTGTTTGTTTTCCACGTGCCCGCGAGACATCACACTTCTGCACGTGCAGCTATATCACGGGAGAGGTCAAAGGACTGGTCCTGCGGGAGCTGAACGCCACGCCGCCCTCACGGATCCCCCGAGGGGGTCCTGCAGACACGCCGGTCGACGACGCGCTCGAGAGACACCGCTGACAGGAAGCGCCGCCGCAGCGTCTGCTCACGCACCGGCCACGGAGGCCGCGCGGCTGGCCGGCCGGACGGATGGACATCAGATAACGCCCCGGCCGCAGGAAGAGCCGATCGCCGCGGCGGCCAGTGCGCACGCAGATGGGCAACACCGGCTCCTGCGGCGTACCATCGAGTCCCGTCCTTCCATGGTCGGGGCTGCGACGCGGACAGTGGCGCGGCAGCACAAGCCGTCGTCTAGTTTCCTCAGGTCGGTTGAGAGTCGGCGGGGTCGGGAGGAGGACGGCAACGACGGCAGCGCCGCCTGGCGTCGACCTCCACGAGCCGCCGCCCGAGCCCAGCACCGGCAGGTGTAATGACACGTTCACAATGCCGGTGTTGGGAAGAAGACGGATGGCCGTCTGCCCGGCATGAACGGAGCGCACGCGAGAGCGGGCCGTTAATAGAGCTCCTGGGACGTCGGGAGACGCCTTGGCAGCGCCGGGACGGCCCGGCGCGGCCTGTCCTGCTCCGGGCCGGGGGCGGCACACCCGCTGCTAGCCAGTGGCAGTGAAGCCAGCGGGGGTGCAGAGGTTTCGGATTAGCACAGGAAACCCCAACGAGAACCCTTGAAACCGATATCTGGCGATAACAGTGGGCACTGTCAGGAGACACGTGAGTAAAGCGCCAGGAGACAGGAGCAGCCGACCCACAGTTCAACCACGCAAAGAGCTTGACACGGTGGATGTGCGCCGCAGCATTTCGGGTCGAACAGAGGTCAGGCAAGATACCCTTAGCAGTGACCGAGAAGTCTGTTGGTGCACATACGGTCCACGTGAAAGGTCCTTATGGACAGCGCAATGAATTTATGAGGGGGGGGGGGGGCGGTGGAGACACCATCAGCCGAGCAGTCATGCCGGGGCGGCTTGGGTCGAGAGCAGCGCCTGACCGACGGCCGCTGGCAGCCAGAGCAGCTGTGAGCCCGCGATGGAAAGTTGACGGGTCAAGTGAGGCCAGACGCCCTCCGTCAGTGGCGAAGTTCAGGGTCCATTACCAGAGAGGTCGCTGGCTCGGCATCGGCTGTTCGTGGAGTGGTCCGTAAATGTGAGTAGAGTAAGTAAAGTCGTCAGAGTGGTCAATTAAGTCTGGCAGTCGAGAGGACACGAGGTGTAGGCCAAAATTCATATGAAGAGAGGCATTTACAATGTCAGCATTTGCGTAGATGTCTTTCACATGATTTGCAAACACGGTATGATCTCTAGAACTGTGTCACTCAGTCAGCCTTCGACTTGTTTGTCCTCGCTCAACAAAAGGATGGCGCATTCCTGAACAGCCGTCTTCGGCTCGCCAAGGACCTTCGCGCGTCTCGGCCACTGTTTAGAACCGGCCGGTTCGTCGTTGAGAAACGGGCTCGTGAAGCTAAACTGATGACGGCGTCATTAATAAAGATGGAAGCCACAACCCTTGGCGGCCGGCCCGGTACGTCACGGCGCCATCAAAATCGGGGCCTTTCACTCGCGTCTAGCGGCCGCGTTAGCGATTCCGCCGAAGCGATCCGTTTCAGCAGAAGCCACGGACCGCCATCAGAAAGTCGGACACTCTGGTGACGAATCCCCCTCACTTGGTGTGCGTGGCTCGAGTCCGATTTCCACAGAGGTGGAGTGCGGTGTGGGCGGCATTGCGCGCCGGAAGCGAGCCGGCGATTCCGAGATAGGGCGGCCGGCGACCGGCGAGGCCGTCCGAGGAAACACCACGGAGCTCGGAAGTCCATGACGGCGCTCGGAAGCCCATGACGCCGGCGCGGAACACACCGGAAGCGGGCGAACCGGCAGGAACACGCGAAAAACCGAGGGAAGCCGACTGAAAACTGACGAAAACCGACGGAGGCTGATGCGGGGATGGCCCGGAAGTCGAACTGACCCAGGGGGGGGGGGGGTCAGCCAACCAAGCGGCTCCGTCCATTATCGGGCCGAACATAGAGGGATCATGGATCGACGGTCTGAGCCCGAGGAGTCCGACAATTCATCAGCCGGCGTGACATCGGGGTCAGACGTCAACAAAGTAGCGGAAATTTCTCACGAGGTACCAGCCTAAAGAAGCCCCGGCGCACTCCAGGCATCGCCCCTCCCGCCGCATTTACATGGCTGATTGAGCGGGCGTTTCGCCGAGCTCACCTTGTACCAATGGTCGAGGACGTCCTGCGTCGACCTGATGAGCAGGCGTCCCTCCTTGGGGTCGATGATGGCGACGGTGGCCATGCCACGCAACCGGTCCCACTCCACACCGCAGAGCGAGGCCAGGGGCAGCTGCCGGAGGGCACGACAGGTTACGGGCCAGGTCACCAGGGTCACCGGCGCGATCGGCCGGGCTCGGAGCACAAGCTCAGGTGCGCGCCGGGTCGGCAAGGTCAGAGGATCGCGGCTGGAAGCCGGTAGCAGGAGGTAAGTGGTAGCTACTCATCGGTTCAGAGGTCGGAGGGGATGATCCTGTAATCACGGGGTGTTGGCGAAAGTGCCGCACCGAATGGGCGAAATTGCCAGCCAACCCGGGACTGTCAGGCACCTTCGGCGGTTCGGAACAAACCGCGATATACCGTAATTGAATAGCCAGGGGGTTTTGTGAGTCGGGGACCGCAGTGAATGGCCGCAGTGGTGTTGGATTAAGTCGTAACTCTTGCAAACCCGATAGCGTTGATCACGTGCATCATTGTGACCGTTTCAAGAAACGCGGTCTTGCTCTGTTCGATTACTATCGCGCTCTCACCACCAGTGTAACACCACCAGACCAGGTGCGTGGCCTTGTGTGCGCAAAGTGTGCTAACCACTCGACAGTTAGCTAATCCGCCCGCAAAAACCGGCTCTGTGCAAAAACCGAGACGACATCCAACGGCGGGGCAGACAGCGCTGCTGAGTCAGACAGCCAGCTCACTGATCTCCGTGGACCCGCTGGAGCGATCGTCGACGATTGCAATCATTCCGCGGTGCCCTTGGCGGGTAGAGCAACAGAGACGCAGACGTTATCGGCTTCACTATCCTCCGGCTCATACCCAAGCACCAGCAGAGCATACTTATCGCGCACTTTTTCAAGCGTGTTCCTCACCTTAAACAGAAACGCTCCCATGTCAGAGTACTGGCTCTTGGCTTTTTTGAAGCAGGAGAGGTAATCCTTGGTGAGGATGAAGTACCGCTCCTTCCAGTTCCAGCGGCTCAGCAGCGTGTCCTTGCAGTACCAGATCACCCCTTTCTTCAGCGTGCAGGCGTCCTCGCCACCACCCTCCCTCACGCTCGGCGACATCTGGAAGGGGAGAGAAAATAAGCAGCCGTCACAGACTGGCACGGACGCGGGTCCATGTAATTACCTTCCAAGCTCTAATCGGTTTCGCACGCGGTGGTCGCAGAAGCGTGTCAAGCTGCCCGAAAGTGTGATTGCGTGAGAGAAACCGTAAACAAGTGGTAAACTTGTTGTAACTAACCACCGTCAGGACCGAGCCGGCGAGGAAGTCAGAACAACATCCCACGAGAAGTGGCGGGCTTCGACAGCAGCGGGCTGGCGGACTTCAACAGGCGCCGGCGACTCGCAAGACAGTTCCGCGAAGGCACTTGGCGGCCGTCGGGGAGGAAGTAAACGAATCATCTCTTCCGGATGAGTGGCGTCATGCAGCGGCTGAGCCCGGCCGAGCGCGGCAGCTGGCGGGACGGCAGCAGGGCGGACTGACGCCACCGACCTCGCCTCGCCGACGCAAGCGCTGCAGACTCCAGAGAGCGCACATCACACCGGCCATCGTCCGCGCGCACACGCCGCGCGGCCGGCGCAGTGCGCACGCCGGCGGCCATCACTGCCGCTACATTATTGATGACGCGCGTTCGCCCGGTGTCGGCCACACCGGGCAGCAGTGGGTCCACCACCGTGGCCTGCGGGCGCCAGACGGGCCACCGGCCGGGCGC
This sequence comes from Pollicipes pollicipes, assembly GCF_011947565.3. Lineage (NCBI taxonomy): Eukaryota > Metazoa > Arthropoda > Thecostraca > Pollicipedomorpha > Pollicipedidae > Pollicipes > Pollicipes pollicipes. The sequence continues at coordinate 7,535,157 of NW_023596576.1, read as the reverse complement.
AGCCGCGCTCTGTCGCCGGAGATACCATCTCCCTCGGACGAACAGGACGTGGTCGTCCGCTCGAGACGAGGCGGGAGCCGGTTCCTCTGTCCCCTCCACTGCCTGGTCACGACGCAACGTTCCGAGATAGCACGCGCTGAGCGTAAGAGCCACCTTTCAGTCCGGCGCCAGCCCGTCGCGCGCTGGCCGGGCGCGAGCGCACCGAAGGCCAGCAGCGTGTTCAAACGCGCGGACGACGCTCTGCTTCACTGAGGGGTGTGTTTGGATGTGCGGGTGGACCATGCGTCCAGTGAGTTGGTACCGAACAAGGAGGTCCTCGGCGCAAGACATGGGTGAACCAAAGGCGCGGCGATGACACAAATGGACGCCTTGGTTCTCCGGGAGCCGGAGTCGGATGATAATGGTAAGATGACAGGACTCCGGTCAAATGACACAGAGATGGTCACAGGTCCAACGCGAGCGATCCAAGAAGAGGGAGGACTGCAGCAGAGGCATGTCGGGACCGGCAGGGGTGAGGAGCATCGGGAGGTCACGAGGAGCGGTAAGTCAGGAGCAGCGGCAGGCCAGCACAGCCGGCGATGAGAGACAGCGCCGCGGCGCGCGGCCGTGCGGCGGGCCTACCGACGGCTGGAGCGAGAGGGAACGCGGCTGTCGGCCGCCTCGGCGCCGGCAGAGCAGGGCGCGACGCAGCCGGCGCACCGCAAGCGCCAGCCGCAGCACCTGCAACAGCGTCATGGCCTGGCCTGCCCGGAAAAGGTGCCGTCCCTCCGGGGAGAAGCAACGGGCCGCAGGCCGCCGACAGGGACGGGTGGCACTCAGCGGGCCAGATCAGGGTCGGGGAAGGTAGGTGTCATTATCCGGGCCGCATGCCGCCGACAGGGACGGGTGGCACTCAGCGGGCCAGATCAGGGTCGGGGAAGGTAGGTGTCATTATCCGGGCCGCATGCCGCCGACAGGGACGGGTGGCACTCAGCGGGCCAGATCAGGGTCGGGGAAGGTAGGTGTCAGTATGCGCAGCGTCAGGGAGATTGGGGAGGCAGCCAGCGGGCGAACAGAGCACCAGGCAGGCAGACCCTGGCGGACAGACTTGGCGGACTCAGCTCCTTTCTGAGACGGACACTGGAATCAGCTTAAGTCGGATCTCGGAGCAGCGCGCGGAAGACGGAAAGGAAGAGATCACTAAGCCTCGCGTCCCGGCACGACGACTCCGCCTGCCGCGGTGGCGGTGATGAGCCGCGACACGGAGCGGCGTGGGGCACGTGCGGGGGCAGGAGCCGAGCGAGGTGGGCTTGCGGGCCGGCACGGTACGACTGACCCAGCCGGCGAAGGCGCGGCTGACCCAGCCGCCCGCAGGCAAACATCCGCCGCCGGTCAGCAGGCCGAGTTTCTTCCCAGGCCCGGCCGCTGGGTCACCGGGTGTTGCCGCTGCTGAGCAGGCGGGACCCGAGGCCGCCGCCGTCCTCGGCCGACGACAGCCCAGAGGCGGGGCCAGCGCATCTGACGCTGGGGGCTGAAGGCGGGGCCGACGAAAAGGAATAAGACCTCAGGAATCCAGGCAGTGTCTCCGTTCTAACTTCCCCCACGATTTCCTTGGTAATAAGTGAGGTCATGCCCATTGTCCCAAGTTCCATAACGGAAAGCGCCCGTGTTTTCGACAAGATACGTGTTGTGCAAGCATGACCCCGAAAGGAGACCCTGGTTAGTCCAGCACGAATACTCGTGTCCCATTTCACACTTGCCTGTCCCCCGCCCATAGCCCATAACCTGCAGGCGTTCTAGTCTCTGACAGCCCTGCAATGCACACTGCACACTCGCAGAGCACGATTGTCACGACAGCTCTGGAGCAGCACATACCGGAATCACAAGCGACTCGCCGGCATAAACACACAGCTGTCGGTCCGTGCTGGAGAAAGACAGATAACGCCGCAAAAACTGCGAAACGGCCCCGTCACATGCTCCCAGTCCGACTTGACAAAACGCAGCGACCGGCGCTCGTCGCTGTCGCCGAGCAGTGTCCGCGGCCGCAAGAAATCGGCCGTGTCCGCCACCGGCGGGTGACTCACGGGACTCACGCGGTCCGGGCGCCCGCTCCTGCCCGACCCCGTTCGTGACACAGCCAATGACGGCCGAGCGGGACGGCTCGGGTCAGCGGTCGGCGATTTCACGGCGCCGCCAGCTGGCGCCCCGTCGTGGGCGAAACAAAGGAGTCGGTGGTGGACACGGGCGGAACGCGTCCTGCCGCCCAATGGAGTCACGAGGGGCGAGTCGCTGCGCTGAACACACCGATGACTGGCGGCTGGCTGATGCCGCCGGCGACCGAGCGCACACGTTCGGTGGCGGGTCCGGGATAATTATCCGATTCGCAAACGCACGAACTAGTTTTCGGTGCCCAACAGTTCCATCAGCGCATAACTGTGAGAGCATCGCTCGCAGCAGCGTTAGGGTCGGGTCGGATCAGGTCAGCGCGCGCACTAAGCGCCCATCTGTTCGTGAACCGGCGGGCGCGTCGCCAGCTGTTTGCGGGAGCGGGTTGGGTTTGCACAGCGGCGGGACGGTACCAGCTGCCCCTGACACGGGCACGACTGGCACGGCTGCAGTTGACCGCAACTCTCAGCGACGCTCTCGACTTTCTCGCGGCGTGCGCGGCGCGGCTGGCGACCTCAGCTGACCTTGCGCCGCCCCTCGCCGCCGATACAATCGCCTGCGTCGTCGCCCGCCGCCGGCGGACCTTCGTTACCGGCGCGCGCGGGGCGCGTCACCTTCGTCGCCGGCGCGCCGGCTCCGTGGCGCGCCTCGTTAGCGGCGAATGTGCCGCGATAGGCGCGAGATTGGCGCGGCAGGCGCCGGGATGGCGTGAGACGCGGACGCGCCGGGATCGTCGCGGGATTTTACCGCCGATACGGGCCGTTTAAGACCGTCCGCTGACGGGCCATGATCTCCATGGCGCCCCTAAAGGCCCGGCGACAACAACAGCCCAGCGGTGAAAAACAGAGCGGCTTTATCGTAGTAACAGGAGACGCATGCTAATTGGACGGTATTGGACAGATGCGGCTGATCACGGACCACAGATGGGGCGATGGGTTCGCCGCTCGCGCTATCGGTCCCCGGGCGTTAAACGGCTGTCCCGTCAGCACCCGCGCGGATCTGAACCGCGCCGTCCGCTCGAGCCCGACACACTCCGTCGAGAGTCACTCCGACACACTCCGCCGAGAGTCACGCGTCTGCTATCAGCCGGCTGTCAGTATGCCGCGTATGCGAGCTCAAAGCGCCGTCAACGCTAATCAGTGCCTTGCAGAACAAAGCTGGACTTTGTGCGGCGCTTCGAGAGATTAGATTCTGGATCTGGTGCACACGAGAGTGCATCGGATTCTGCCCGTTTTCACAGAAGCGATGTGAAATCCGGGCCACCCCGGGCCCTCGTCGAGACGCGTGTGTCGCACCCACCGCGACCCAAGGTAAACACTTTCACGTCTGTGTCCCATGTTGACAATCTTGACGGCTGTCAGTCAGATCATTTTTCAGTCGGAGGTGGTCTCCAGGTTATCAGCCGTCTATCGTTCCATCGCCTCGTCCAATCCCTGACGTCCGTGACATATCTCGCGACCAATCGATCAAACCGCACCGCACCTACAACGGAACTCGATGCCCGCCGCCCAGTAAGCCGAACACCACCCCGAAATCTGCCACCGTTAGCGCGTTTGGCCCGCCTGCCCGAGGATCAGCTGACCGCAGATCCCGGTCACCGAGCACCCTTGGCGTCCCACGACAGTAGCAGTTCGTTCCCACGCCCCGACCGCCTGGGGTACGCCGCACGCCGCCGTCGCAACATCACAGCTGCCGCCAAACCACGCCAAGGCCGGCCCACACCCAGACGCGTCAAAACCTGCCCAGACCCAGCCGGCCATGGGTGAGTAACGCGCTGCAGGCGGCGGCGGCGGCTCGCGGCGCGCGCCCCCACTGCCCGCCGCGCCGCGCGCCCCGCCCGCACAGGAGCACGGCTCACGGCGGTCGGCGTGCGCCGTGCAGCGCGCGTGCGGGCCTCAGCGTCGTGCCGCGCCGGCCTGACGGCGGCGTGTTTGCCGCCTGTCGGGCCCAGCGCGACCTCGGCAGGCCGGGGGAGCGAGCGAAGCCCGCCTCGGGGCGCCGGAGGTGGCCAGCGCCGCCGTTCCCGGGGGTGACGGCCTGCTCCGCGCGCGGCAGGTGGCGGCGGGGCGGGTGAGGGGGCCGGGGCAGCGGGGCCGCGACCGAGCGGCGGGTGCAGTCACGAGCCCGCCGCCCGGTCCGCAGCGCTGGTCGGGACGACCTGACGCTGGCGCCCAGGAACCGCGGAACAGAGGTGCCGTTCTCTGGAAGTTGTCGTCCAAGTCTAATCCGAAGTCCAAGAGCAGACTAGCTGCCCGGCCGAAAAGTCCAAAAAATCGGGTTGTCCACAATTTGCCATGTGTTTTTTCCTATTCGAATGAAACGGGTGCAAGTGATGCGTGGGCAAGTAATGTGGATCGTGAGCTGCCGTGGAAGTATCCGCAGTTCACAATTCTCATCAATGTCCTTTAACCTTGATAATCGCTAAGGTCGACGACGACAGTTTAGTCAGACGGTGAATGATAACAAATCGTAACTAGGTAAACAACTAGCACCACAAGCTCTCCTGAAGACATTGGTATCGACACCCTTTCAAATTGATGCCGTATATGACAAAAACTCTTGATCTCTTATTTCAAAAAAGTATTCTTATCTGGTGTGCTGCATCATCAACTTATTTATGTTCCAGAATGAAACAATAAAGACGAGCAGCATGAAGTCAGTTGAAATGCATATCGATTTGCGGCACGACAAAATTATATCGGCTGCCAAAAATTTCAAGGTCTCTGTCTATCCAATTTTAAAATTGGGCTTTGACAATTTTTGAAATTCCCAACATTTGGAGTACAATCGGCGCCTCATCTGTGAAACAGTGACATGGCGGAACGCTATCAATGTGGGACAGTAGAGCAGTGCTACGGCGAGCTAACACGATACTGAAGACCACCTTCTCGGACACGGACACAGATCGGAGCTGTTGCAGTCAATTTAGAATGAAGTAGAGAAACGTCAGCTGGTTCCTGGAACCTCCCCAACCAATCGACTGTGACGTCTGACACCTCTGGCTCTGACACCCTCCTCGATTGGTGGCCGCCGTACCAGCGAGCTGGCAGGGTGACTGACGTCACTGGAAACTTCACGTCCCCCCTCCCCGCTCGCAGCGAGGACGCCAGTCGCCGCCGCCGCCGCCGCCTCAGCCCCAGGCCGGCAGGTCCGCGGCGCAGGGCGAAACCGACGCCCTTGCGAGAGCAGCCAGGTCCACTTCCGCTCACAATCAGCCGCATTGTGAGGCGCCGGCGCCTCCGGACCGGCGCGCCTCGGTCGGGCCGATTCGCACGCGTGAGGCGCGCCTCTCGACGGCGCCGGCCGCCCGAGCCGCATACAGATCCGGCCGTCTGCCGGGCCGGCTCGCGCCGCACCCTGCCCGTGTCAGCGCTTCGGGCCATTAACGTCCCAGTTACAGCGGGTCACCTCGCAGGACGCGTCCAATCTCCGGCGGGGTGTTCGGCGCACCCCGGCGGTCGCGGGGCCGTGCTTGAGACCGGAGAAGTCGGAGGATGGGAAAGGATGTGTCAGGCTGTGGGAGGTGATATATTTATTGTTGATGGTAAATGAAGGATTGTGGTGCCCTTCAAAACAATTTTGCATCCCAAATTCTGAGCTGGTAATCCGTTGATTGAAGAGAAACGCTTTTTCAATCGGTCGGCCTCGGGTCGGTATAGTGGAAACATACACAGCCTGGTACCAAACAGGATATACCGCACTACAAGCCAACACTGACTCCGCTGCAGGTCCGACCACGAGTGCGCCGTCCCACAAAGCGGTCTTGAGCGGGGCTTAAGCAGGGCGTAGCAGCTTTGGTGGCGGGCGTTTTCCGCCAGGCGGCAGCAACAGGTGACGGTGCTCGGGCCAGCAGGCGACGCGGGCCTGCGCTGCGCACTGCGGGTCGTTAGCGGTCACGCCGGAACCGGGCCGGGACGGTTATGACCCCCGGGGGACATGACGCCGCACACTTATTACGACCGTGATTTACCGGAGCCGCCGGCAGCGGCGTAGCCAGGCGGCATGAAGGGAGGACCGCCGGCAGCGGCGTAACCAGGCGGCATGAAGGGAGGACCGCCGGCAGGGGCGTAGCTAAAGGAGTCAAAGACAGACACCCTACGACCGCACGTTGAGTGTCTCCTCCCTCGTGTCAACATCGATAGACCGTTAATTTGGACGCGGATACCAAGCGGACTTAAGTGTCCGACCTCCTCCCCGTTCCCCAGACGCTTGCACGGAACGCTGCCGGTCAGAAACAAGCCGCGTAACTCAGCCGCTAGCCGGCATGACTGTGTCACCAGGGGGAAGGTGAAGGGGTCCACATGTAGACCGGCCGGATCTGCAGTCGCCCCCCCCCCCCCCATCATCACCCCCACCACGCTGAGCTGTGTTTGGCGCTTCCGCCCTCCTCGAGGTCAATACACTGCCCCCCCCCCCCCACGCGGAGATCTGCGCCCAGTGAGTCACGGCGTCGGCACTTTTTATCACAACACGACTGGCACAGATGTCTCGCGGCGTCGCGGCCGGAGCAGACGCTCCGTCTGGACGCAGCTCGGCGGAGGAGCCGGCGACGGACAGGCCTGGCGAGCTGCACGCCGGCCCGGCATCCTCCGAACGGACCGGAATGTGGAAACACGCAGCCATACGTCCGGTGCAGTCGCCTTACAGAGATAAGGCGGCCAGTGGTTAGAGCGGACAGAGCGCTGGCAGGAGCAGGCCGTCATAAACAAAATAAACACACGAACAGACCCCGTGCTGGATTCTGGGTGGAATCTGGAATGGCTTCGGTATTTGTGGAATGGCTGTGATATGGCTAATGGATTCCACATATAATCACGCGCCCTTAAATATGGCGTAAATAACCATTATTGTTGAAGTTGACGTGCCTTAAAGCCAGAAATATGTGCGAGCCTTGGTTCCAAATTGGAAAAGAGCTTTATGGCTTTCCGTCTCAAGTGAAATACTAAATCGGGACTGGCAAAACTATATATGAAGTGTCTTCAGAAATCAAAAAGAATTTGTTGGAAGTCAAGGGTTGGTGCAGCTAAATGCGCGTTGGTTCGCGGCTTCAAAAATTTCGGTTTAGAAAGCACCAAATCCACCAGGTTGATATACGGATTCAGTGCCGGTACGTGCCTTCAGCGGACACTGTGCGAAGAAATAACAATGAAAATATCAATGTAGCATTGCCAAATGAAATGACGTTTGTGCTGTGGAGTGGGGAAATGCTTTGGACAATAACTCATGGACCACACGGCATGGCACAAGCTGTATCATTGCCACAAAACTACTTCGGAAATCACAACCCCGCGCCTTTAGACTTACAATCCTGCATCTACCACGTTAAATATTCAGGTCATCCTGGGCCGTTCTCGCAAACGCGAAAGAACGATTCAATCGCAATTGGAAGAATGTGAGCATCTTAATATGCATCACCCTTCAAACACCAGTGCATATATCAACTGCGTTCGGTGTCTGCGTCGAGGTGCTGCATAATTGCTGGCTGTTTACACCCGTGAAGCATCAGCATTAACTGAGGGCAGCTCCGTACTTTCAGCGAGCCTGACTCCCACCGCACACGCCCTCTGCATAAGATTAACGGCTTGCTTCGCATCTGCGTGCGCCGGACAAGGTGCGCCTGTGTTAAACGTGTGCACGATTGCCTCACAGTCGATAGTGCCTCGTTATCTCATCTTTGTCTCCCGTGTGTTTGACCAACACGCCCCGCGTAAACAGTGCCCTCGCCTTCCCCGACGGCAATCGTAATCACATGTTTGCGGACGCCGTGGGTTTTTGTGCCACTTTCGTTCGCAACAAATCACGGAGACCGGGCGTCGCGCCCGAGAAGAGGTCCTCTCGTTCTGAAGATGCGCATCGCACGCATAATCCCGCTCGTCAATCCTCGCAGCCCGGCACCGCCCTCCATTCCAGCTCGGTTGTGACGGGCTCCCCCAGCCCGACGCGCTCACCGCCGCGGGGTGTCGCTCCCACCGAGCGCGAGCCCCGCTGGCGGCCCGCCGGCCGGCCTGACGTCGGAGCGGCTCCGGGGGCAGGTGCGGGATGTGGACGGGCCCGCGGCGGTCCCGCACCCCACAGCCGGCGCAGCGTCAGTACACCACCCAGCGGCGGTTCTTGTCCAAACGGTCGCCGCGTGGCCACATTCCGCCCCCGACACGGCCAGCGGGCCGGCGAGACAAAGCGGCCGGCCGGCGGCGTGTTTGTTCAGGACGGGTCGAGAGCGGCGAGCTGCCGCGGCGGGCCCTTATCGCGCGGCCCGCCAGCTGCCGGCGGCGGCCGGCTGCCGGCAACGTGACCCCGCCGGGCGGTCAAGTGCCGGCGGCGGCCCCAGCGCGTCAGTCGGGCGGTCTCGAGGGGGCCGGACCGGGTGGAACGGCCCGGGGAAGAGGCGTGGGCGCCGCCGCGGCGCAGCCGACCCGTCGCCGTCTATCTGGCTGTCTAGAGTGCACGGAGCGCCCCGGCAGCTGGGAGCGTGTTCAGCAGGCGGCGTCTAACGCGCTCAAGTGGGTAATGGAGGGGAGCCTCCTTCTGCCGCGCTGCCAGCCTTCCGTCGCCAGCTGTCAACCTCAAATGAGACTTCACGATTCGTTCAGGGTCGCCTCTTGATCAAACGTACGAAGTCCGTTACAAAAACCGCTGTCGGGGCGCGGAGCGTTTCTTTCACGGGAAGCCACATATGCCACCCTCCCTTCCGAATCGTTACTCTTCCTTTGAATTTAATGTTTTTTTTTCGTTTTTGTTTTAAGACGTACAGCCCTTACAATGTTCTAAGACGGTTTACCTCGTCAAAGAATCTAAGATGGTAAAATTGCCCGAATAGTTGCTCCATCCATGTATTCCAGGCATGGTATGTTTTAAGACGATAAAACTCTACCACCGGCCCGTCCCCGAGACTAATTCCATTTCCCGTAACTTCCGCTAATCCTGTCTCCGGACCGGCGGCGCGCTTGGTCAGCCCCTGCAGTGTCGGAGCGGTGTCAACAGCCCGGGGCGGCGGCACGAGCGTGTAATCCGTCCGGCGCCGCGGCCGGCACGCGGCTGCCTCGTAACCCACAGAGGAGGCGGGAGCGGGGGCGGCTCCGCTGAGCTGCGGCGCTCCGCGGCCGCCACCCACCTGGTGAGCCCGTCCCGTCACCACCGGGGGACGGACGGTGACGGCGAGCGGCGGCGGGCTCGGCGCCGGGGGACGGGAGGCGAGAGACAGAACCGGGCTGGGCCCATGCCAGCTGGGCTGACACAACACCTGGGGCAGTATTGACCGTGTGCCGCTCTGCTCGACTCATGGAATGTTTATGACTACGCCCCACGCCCCTGACAGGAATACGGTCTATCCTCAACAGAGCGATGTCCTATATAATTCCCAGTAAACAACGTATATTACCGACAGCTCAGCAAACATGATAAATCTTGCGTGTGACTCACGAGTTGTAACGCACCGGGCAAACACTCCTATCTAGTCCAAACCATGATAGCGCGATATGCTACCCAGTGCAGAGAGGGGGCGGGGGAGGGTCTCGCCTTGTCTCGAGACAGAAGCTATCGAGGCGGAGGTATACAGACGGAGACATCGAGGCATCCAGACGGAAACATCGAGGCGGGACCCACCTCACGATTGTCGCGCGGCGCGGAGGTCGGCGAGCCGGCCGACTGCAGGTCGTCGTGCGTCCTCAGCTGGCCGTAGTTGGCGAAGACCATGGAGGAGGGCCGCGAGGCCCGCTTCTTGTCCACCAGCATGGCGTCCGCTCGCCTGCGAACCAGGCGGTGCGGTGTTACGGACGGGCCGCGGCAGGGCCGGACAGGGCGGGGACCAGCGCGGACCGCGCCGGAACCGGAACAGGACGACACCAGAGCCAGGACAGGCACCGAGACCCATCGGGACCAGGGCCGGGAACGACAGCAGACTAGGACCTCCACGTACCGGGACTGAAACATGACCGGGGTTGGTCCTGGCGAAGCACGCTCAGACCAGCCGCTGGTCCGCTGTGTCAGCCGACCACATTTGCGTGCGTTGTCGCTGGTGAGGGGTGCGTTTTTGCCGCGCCATTCCGGTCGGCTGGTGACGGGCGGGAGAGGGGGACGGCACATAACCCTCACGCTCGGTCGCACGGTGCCGGGCTGTCGGCTGCGGCCGCGAGTCAGGTGGGCTGGGGCTCACTCAGCTGCTCACCTCGGTCTCGGGCTCCAGACGACAAACACGGTGCCCGCCCGCACTGCCCACGGCCTCCCCGCTCCACGCGCACACCAACACTGCGCGACCACCGCACGCGTACGGACGGCGCTCGGTCGCGCGACCGTCCTGCCACCTGGCGGCCGAGACTCGCGCCAACCGGCGGCCGCGGACGAAGGGGCGACTTCCTCGCCGGGTTTTTCTGAGGCGCGGATCCGCAGAACGCCGGCAGAGGCTCCCACGCCTGATCGGCGCGGCGCGATACGCGACAGCGAAAGGGCCCCCGATTCGCCGAGACAGGGAGATGCCGATCACGTGACGCGGCGGCTGTGGTCGGAGCGGCGGCCCCTTCCGACCACCTGGCCCGGGGCAGCCGGCGCCCGCGGGGCCCGACGGCGGCCGGCGGCGGCCGTGACCGCAGCGGCGCGACGACCCGTCCGGCGGGTGGCCGGCGGCGGCGTCTGCGTTTCCTTTTTCTGGCGGCGGCGGCGGTGGCCGGAGCCGGGTCGGGTGTCGGAGGAGCCGTCGTCACGCGACGGGCGCGCCACACCTGCTCCCCGGGGCCGAGCGTCCCGTCCGCCTCACCCACGGGTCTCCGGGCGGAACCACAGCTGGGGAACGGGCCGCCCGTGATGCCGACTTTCTCTGCGGCAGTGGTGGTGTGAGCGTGCGTGTCTCGTGCTTCTGCCGAGCTCCTGGCGCGGACACGCCGACCGCCGCACGCTGCACTAGGAGCCATGCGTTCGGTGACGGACATGGTGCCTGTAATTAGCAGGACGAAATGGCTGAAGTCGAGAAGAAATTCCTTGAATCTCTCACGACTGTAGGTTGTTCTATTTGAACCGTCACGCAGAATATTACTTTGTACCATACGGAGCATCGTGGCACCTATATTGGAGAATACGTTCCATCCGGTAGCGGGCAACGTGATCTCTACGGAACCGGAACCCCTTGGCTGAAGTCTTTGAGGCAAGATGGAAACGCAGTGGTCCAGAGGAGACTATCAAAATGTCTGCATTGGTCAGGCACTCTCCCACCACAGTGGTGCCTGTGGTAAGACTTTAGGCAGACTCTTCAGGACATAACTTTTCATCACCAGACACTCCCGGTCTCACAGTGGTCCATGTGTTCATATTAGAGTGTTCATGGCTCACGAGAGGCTGGAAGTAAAAACGGAATGGTGAGCGTAAGATATACTGCCCTGTATGTAACCAATCAAAGCGAACGCCTCCGCAGTGGCTGTCCATTTCTTCTGTCACGTGGGCAGCGGCAATAGATAGATAGATACCGCGCCGGAGCTAAATCCACCCCCTCCTGCGCTATCGCGGCTAGCGCCTATCCAATATTTCAGCGACCAATCATGCGAACAATTGTCTGAACTCGGTGGCACAGCCCTGTGATTGGTTCAAACCTTCGTATCGAGGACAAGGTTAGCGAAAACAGGGGAATCATGCCGATCGGAGGCAGCGGCCAACGCCGAAAGCGGCCCGCCCCACAATACTGCGACAATGTCAGCCACATGACCTCTGACCCAGCCTGAGACGGCGGTCAGTGTCGCCGACGCCGGCCCACTCAGAGGTCACTGGGCGTGTTCCGCAGGTCACGGAGGCCGTCAGGTCAGGCCACGGAGGATGAGGTCATGGCGAGTCCATGTCGTGACTATAAACAGCAGTGCTTCTCACTGATTGTTTTGACCACGGGGGCAGTTTGGTTTGAGGACCTGCTGGGGCAGTTTGGTTTGAGGACCTGCTGGGGCAGTTTGGTTTGAGGACCTGCTGGGGCAGTTTGGTTTGAGGACCTGCTGGGGCAGTTTGGTTTGAGGACCTGCTGGGGCAGTTTGGTTTGAGGACCTGCTGGGGCAGTTTGGTTTGAGGACCCGCTCGTTTCCAGCCGTCGTTGGCTTCCGTCTTTTCATGGCCACTAAATCACAATGAGAAGGCTGAATATGCTCCTGTTTTAGCACCGTCACTTCAATTATGGTTGTCTTCATAAACTGGAACGATTCACCTGCGACTGGTGTATCTATTTTACAGTAGTTTTGCGGCAATGTGGTCTGCGTGTTCGACATGGCGCAGTCCACATCTGAAATTGCCAATGATCACATCGACATCGGGTAGTGGCCGAGGATAAAGTACAATTATGCATCCCAGTAGTTTCCGTCATCGCGAAGTCATGGGATCGTTTATCGAGATTCAAATCACTCAGAGATATGGAAGGCAAATGGAGATTGTCAGATGATAACTGGGCATTTTACATTTTGAAGCGTGCAGCAATTTGTAGAAACTCAACTCCCATGCCATGAGATGCGCACAGCATTACACCTATGTCTTTGAGACGAGTAACATGAACACATGCTGGTGATGGCTACAGCGTGCAAGCGGGCTCTAACAGTTAGAGGCCGCAGGTACAAAAAGTTAGTGCTGAGAAACCCCAGCTTAAGACCCATGCCGGTCAATTGGTTGCATTCTCCCTGTCATAAATTGCTACCTCTGAAACATCTTTGCTGCAGTGTTGCATGGAAAAGTGACCAAAACAGCCTAACCAGAGGCTATTCCTGACTTCAATAGGTGCACACAAGCGCGTCAGGGAAACACGCAGACCATCATCAGCCCGTCAGGGGTTTGTTCAAATCAGCACGCAGCACGCTATGCCGCATTCATACGGAATGATGCACCGGATCACCAGGAGCCCCACATTCACCCGCCAAAACAATACGCGAGGAAAGCTGCCTGCGCCGCGCTCTGCAACACTGCAGCTGCACCAAATCCGGAGCCGAACCCGTACGTGGAGCGGCGCCCGGTCCGCAGTAATGGCGGCGGGTCAGCGGGGAGCGAGCGCCGGTTCGCACGAGGCCCGCTGCCGAGCGGGCCCGCAGCTGAGCCCATCAGACCGTGTCGGCCTCGCGGATGACACGCCGCCGACTCGGCGGAGCTGACAGCGCCCGCGGCCCTGCTCCCAGTACAATGGCGCTGCAGGTGCGGGTCACGCGAGGGCCCGCGAGCCTCGGCCTGTCCCGCTGTGCGGGTGGAAACCCGGCGTCACTGCCGTGCCCTTCGCTCGCGGCCCGTCCCGGACGTCTCCAACGGCAGTCGGTGCTCCGAGTGGACAGGCAGTGTAAGTCAAGCGTGAGATTACCGGGGCTGCCGTGCCATTTGCCTTCTCAACGCAACATGACGTTCACAAACCGTAGCCGTTTGTAACGTTCATGGTCACAATTACCCACTGCCATCCATGCGTAATAAAAGCATGCATTCCTCACGTTTGTACTATAGCATCTCAAATTGGTCCTGTTCTAGTTGAGGCATTGTAGAAGGTAAGTTGCAGCATGTTTCGGAGTGTAGCTAGCGTCGCTGCCTACCCTTCTCTCGAAAGGTTTGGCGTATCTCTACCAAAATGCGTGACTGCAATGCGCAGTACTCGTTCTGTTGCGTGTGTGAGTCTCCCTGTCAGCTGTGTGAACATCAGAGCGATTACAGCCGAGACGTCAATAGATCTGTCATCATATCCGCCCCTCCATAACCTTCCCCTCCCCCATCAGGTCAAGGACTGCCCCCAGCCACCGCCCGTCAATACCTCGACGCCTGCCGCCCCCCGCCGAGGGGCGGGCGTCCCAGCGCGAGCAGCCGGGGCAGCAAGCCCACGCGCCTCGCACGGCGCCCCGCCCAGGCGTTGGCTGACCCCGGCCTGCCAGACGCCGGTCCCGGGTGGCGTGCGGCGGTGACGCCGGCGCCGTCACAGCGCGAGTGACGGCTCCCACGCCAGCGCAGGAAGCGGCGCTCGCCCCGTCTGATTACGCGCGCCGGCCGGCGGCCCATTACGGGACGGGCCACGGCGGCGTTTGCTGTGGTAGCGGCGCGAATTAAGGGGTGAGGGAAGGATCAAACAAGACATCCCACTCAGGCCGCTGGGGACCAGTGGCTCCCGCGACGGGCCCGTATTGGTTTATTGCCGACGTGTTGCCTGTCCAGGGAGCGGTTACAGCATTGGTTTGAGGCTGCGGATCAATCTGATAATGTGCGCGCTCTCACTCGGTAATTAACCGATTCATCCAAGTCACAGGCGGCATGTGTCAGACGTGAAACTTCTGCTGTTGTGCTGCCGCGAGGAATTCAGGCAAGATGACAGCGCGCCACGAACTATCGGCCGCTTGGCGAGGCCCCGCTCCAGTGGATTAGAACCGCGGCTGAACACAGAGCACGGCCGCACAGAGCACTCGATCAGGTGTCCAGAGGAGCACCGGCTCCCGAGGGTTCCCGTGACCGTGGCAGCGGGCGTGGCTGGCGGCAGAGCTTCTGCTTCTTCAGAGGTCCCAGCTGGTCGGCGCGCAGCGACATGGTGAGGCGCGGGGTCGGGCTCTGTTATCGGATCCCGGCGAAGGCGTTCTGCTCGACCCCCGTGCGGGGAGGTGGGGACTCCGACTGCTCTCCAAACCCAAACCTCGCTGGAAAGGGCGCGGTCTCAGCTGCTCCGCTGTGATCAGTTGAGTCTGGTCGCAGCGATCCCAGGTCGCCAGGCAATTTCCAACGGTCTCTTTGACCCCAATGGCGGAGATCCTGATCAGCCACACAATCAAGTTCACAGTGGTAGCTGCCATCCCGAATCTGCCCCCGAGCTGGACAGCAGGCATGGCGCTGGCCCCAGGCGTTACGCTCCCATTTGCCACTTACATTCCCATGATATCGATTATCCCGTCGCTGGAAATCAAAAGTCGATCAGGGTCGCCGAAGAAAGGCCTCTTGACAGCAGCTCATCAGGCGACCCTGCTACCGTGACCTCCGTCGCGCCCTGGCCTCTTACGCAATGTCACGCCGCCAAGCACGCCACGCGTCACGCGCCGCGCATGCGTGAGAGAGCGCGTGTCGTAAATCCCACATGCGTCTTATGGCGGGGGCGTCTTTTACTACGCCATACTGTGGTCATATGAATACCAAAGGTGACCATCACAGGGATCTTAGATGGGCCCTTCATACTCCAATCCACACAGGGGATCTCAGATGGGCGCTACATACCTCAATGCACAACCGGTAAAGCCTTTGACCGCTCCGTCCAGCCTACATTCTTTCGCGGCACTTACAGTGCAATTCATTCAGCGCGCAAAGAGCTGGGACAACTGAGCCGTCACCGGCCGGCACCTCCGCTGTGCAGCGGTACAAAACCGCACGCACGCGCTGGGCAGAGCGCGCCGCGTGCAGAACTGCCGCGCGCCTGGGAGGCCGGGGAGCGGCCTCCGCAGCTGACCGCAGCGGTCGCCTGCGGTCCTCCCTGGAATGTCGCTCCCTTCCCGGCTGGGGGTCGTCGTCCGGTCGGCAGCGGTGCCGCCCCGGCTCTCCGGGCCGTCCCGGCTGCGGCGTTCGCTCTCGGGTGTCCGCCGGCCCGGACAGGCCGGCCGGCGGCGCGGCTTCCTGCGCCGCGTGCGCCGCCGCCGCGCCAGTTTTTGCCGCCGGTGGCGGACACCGGACCCGGCCACCGGCTGGACTCATCTGCATCCGGGACTAGGGAACGGAGAGGGTGGGGGATGGGAGCGAGTCGGGGCACGCAGGAGTCTCAGCTACGGACTGGACTCCGTGCAGCTCGACTCGGAAGCGCCATGTGCTGCCGGCTCGACTCACCGACTCCCAGTCCGTAGACTCGTCCCTAACCGCCCGAGTCGGAGTGCGCAGTCGGAGTCCGACGGCACATCTGCGCCATGCAGGACCTGGGAGTCCGATCTCATCGTCGGCAGCTCATCATGCAAACAGCCGGCGCCGCGCGGTATTGTCCGGAACGGCAGATGGGTCGCCGTGACCGGCGGCCCACCAGCGGCCGGCGGACAATTCCAATACCGACCGCTTAGCTTGTGATCTGGCTGCAAAACAGTCCCGGATGTCTGCAGGTCAGCCCGAGGTCCTGCTGCACACGTGGGTGGTCGATCGACCTCGGTTCGGCACGTCGGGAATCCGGCGACGGCGACCATCGGGCCTCCCGTCATCGCGCTGCCTACCAACTGAAACAGCTCAGCAACCCGCCTCATCGTCATAAAAACGACGTTTCAATCGCTGTCAGTGTTGTGATGCACTGTGCGCAGCAGGCGACTCGTGTTGCTGTTTGCTTTTTATGACGTTTTTGGTGCCGGTGTCGTCGTTGAACCTGGAGTCACCGGACACGCCAGGAAGCCCCGGCCTCAGTCGGGGCACGGGACCCACCACCGAGACCTGGTCCCAGTGGAGCCCCGACACCCCCACCGGGCCCTGGTCCCAGGCGGGAGCCGAGACCCCTCGCCGGCCCCAGGTCGCGAAGAGACGCAGGACCCGCTACCGGGCCTTGGTCACAGGCGGGACACAGACCCGTCGTCCAGTTCTTGCCGTAGATGGCAGCCGGCGCTGGTCTCGTCACCCCCGGCCGAGCCCTGGAGTCACCTCCACGGATTGTCGCGACGGCCGCGCGGCCGGAGGTCGGCGGCACCGCTGGAGGACCGGCCGGCTGTGACGTGCCATTGTGCCGTTCAGGTGTGCCGTGACCGTGTGTGCCGTGACCGTGTGCCGACACCCGTGGCAGGGTTACCGTCGGTCACGCAAGGTCAAACCGCCCCCGGCTGCCGGCCAGGCACAGCTCGTCCAACGGCACGGATTGCAGGGGGGGGGGGGGGCGTGTGATGTTTGGTGGAAGGGGTGGAGAGGGAGCAGAAGCCATGTATGGATAGTAAGTACCTCGCGATTTTAAGACGCGGTCCAGAATGTCGTGGTCCGGTCCCTGGAGGACGACCTTGACTGCGTCTGCCGTGGCGCCCGGAATCCGGGAAGTGCTTAGTGCGGCTGGACACTGGTTGGAAGCATTTTGAGGCGATGCTGCGGTTGCCGTGGTTGGCTTTGGCACTGCTCGCAGGCCCACTGCTCTGTGGCCGGTCCCACGGGTGCGCCAAAACAGTGTTACATAGTATGGGGTGTATTGGGCGAACAACGACGCGCCGTTTGCGCATAATGTTACGGATGGGCGCTTTTGAGCACAACAGGAATCTTGCTGACAGAAAAAAATGTTTGTGGATTTTTCTGTATATGGGGTTCTTTCTAGGGAATTAGCTCTGGTATGTCGAGATATCCTGGCCTCTAACCGGCTCTTGCATAGTGCGCACCTAGCGCGCCTGGCATTTTAGAGTCACCGATTGATTCACTTGACATAAGTCAAAGTTTTATGTTATGTATGTTTATGTAAAGTTTCGCCGTTTCTGTACATATCTGCATAAACAATAGAAGCAATCTATACATCGCCCATATTTCAGGCAGACATCTGATACTAGGCGTCCTCCAGCGCGCTCATCGGGTCACTGCGCGCCTTACGGACAGCAGCCCGGCCCGGCCGGTCAGTTGTGTTCCTCGCAAGCCTGAAAGGCATGAGGCGTTCCAAAAAAGAACTTAACGCGTCTTCCACCGGCGACTGCGGCTAAAGACACGCTGCAGCGTTGTCTAACGCGCGCTCTCGCCGGCTGCTGCTGCTGTCGCCACTGCAGCGCCACTGTTGTTTTCAGCGGCCTGGGCGATCCGCACAGCGCCAGCTAGCACAAAACACTGGATCGAGAACGGCAGAAATAACACGGCTACATTTGGTAAGCTAAAAATGAACTTAGTGGCATATATGACCATAGCAATCAGCTACTGACGACAGCCATATTTCGCTTGTGGCAAGCGTCTGAGGAACATATTTGGCCGTGAATTTCTATGAAGTAGAGAATGCGCTTACGAACGGCAGAAGTTGCGTCTGCTCCGTGACTGTGATGGCCGCATTGCATACTGTACCAATGCGTTAGCCTGCGCATGCGCGCACGCAGACCCAGGTGACTGGCGTCTGCGCTTGATAACGTCTGGAACAACGGCACGGAATGTGTGCCATTCACACGCAGCGTAGGCTGCGTGGGCTTATAGCACTACAGAGCGTAGCAGACGAGATCCTAACTCGCGATGGATCAGCCCAGGCTTATCCGTTGTCTAATATCTGATGTGCCGAAATTAAGCCAGTGCTCACAGCATTACGCCCGCAAAGTCCTGCACCGACGTCTGATCCTACTAATGCTAAACCCCAGAAGCTCTGTCGTGCAGAGACGCAGCTCACACCCCCAGACTTAACAAGGCCGAGCGGCGGACGCAGGGTCTGTGCAGAGCCGTTCCTCGGGCCGCCGGCGCCCCGGCAGCTGCCTCGGAACGCACCGCACACAGCCCAGCCGTGCCGGCGCCCCGGCAGCTGCCTCGGAACGCACCGCACACAGCCCAGCCGTGCCGGCGCCTCGGCAGCTGCCTCGGAATGCACCGCACACAGCCCAGCCGCGCCGGCGCCTCGGCAGCTGCCCCGGAACGCACCGCACACAGCCCAGCCGCGCCGGCGGGCCGGCAGGAAGTAATCAGGCCTGACTGGCGGCTGGCAGTAACGCGGCGCGAATGGCCAGTGCGGAAGGCGGGCATTTCCGGAGGCTATTCATTCGCACTTGATTCCAAAGTCATTCGTTGTCCAGCGGTGCTGGGGACGCTGTGGAGCCGGTGTGGGCATGCCAGACGGCCTTGTCGAACTGTCAGGAGCCTTGACGTCCAATATGGGGCGCCGACAGGTCCAGAGGGGAGAGAGAGGGAGAGAGATAGAGAGAGAGAGAGAGAGAGAGAGAGGAGAGAGAGAGAGAGAGAGAGAGAGAGAGAGAGAGAGAGAGAGAGAGAGAGAGAGAGAGAGAGAGAGAGAGAGAGAGAGAGGAGAGAGTGAGGGAGGAGTGAGGGAGGGAGGGAGGGAGGGAGAGAGGGAGAGAGAGAGGAGAAGAGTTCCAGAGGATAGAGTCTTGTCTTGTCGCTTGTCTTCGCCCTGTACGAAGAATGATTGGCCAGGGCATGCTGGTGCTCAATTAGGCGTGATATCCGCTGGGATGCCGGTGGTTCCGAGGAGAGGAGACTGGAAAAAGTCGTCTCTGGAGGCTAGTACCCGCTGGCCATTCGGTTAGTACATTCGGCCGCAACGGAAGACACCTACCCGCAATTAAAGCTGAAGGCGGTTTGGTGATTGAGCCCCCGCAGGACCTTGACTACAATTAAATGATGTCGATAAGCGAGACGCACAGCAAGGGCCATGGTCGCCTAATGACAGCAGGTATTATTATTTGGTTATAATAATAAGGTATTACGATTCGATTACGTAACCGCACCAATCTGAGAAATCCGGTCTATTTCGATTATGTAAATGGTCATTGAACAGGTGACGAGCACTTTGGTAATTCGCCGGCAGCAGCCTTTCCTTTTCTGACGAATTCACAAGCCGAGTGGCCAGTAGGCAGTGTCCTTAACGCTTCTGAAAGTTATGCCCGAGGCGTTCTGACCTTTCTGAGGCGAAACGAATGGGCGGCGCTCACTGGCTTCCCGTCACCCAGACGAATACCGAAATACCATACATCAAGCTAATGAATAGGTAAATTAATCTGACACCAGCTCATACAATTGCTCAATTTTAATAATCGGCATAATGAGGCGGCACAGGACACGGCGGCAGCGGCGCCGGCTGCCAGCCCCGGAGCCCTCACGCCGCCAGCGGAGGACCCTGCCGGTCCCCGCCGGAGGCGGTCGGCGCGTGTGAACCGGCCTGCAGCTCGAGCGGCCGGTGGACCCGGCCAAGCCAAGCCACACCTCCTGCTCAGTGCGACCCGTGGACAGTTCATTACCGCTAATGGCTTCCTGCCGCCGAGGCGGGCCGTTACACAATGGATTTCACCTTTGCTCCGGTAACTGCGGATTTATGCGTTTCCACGACCTCTCCATGGAGAGAAACTGGGGGCAAAACAATTACCCCGCGTGCTCTCATTACCCATGGTAATGCATTTGAGTGTGAATGGATCTCAGTCGCGCACATTCCATCGTCCTGGGTGGGAGGCACCTGGCAGCCCCTGTATATCACGATTGCTCCACCAAAGGGATATACGCAGGATTTCACAATGTGTGGGGGGGGGGGGCACATGTCAAAGGTTTTCCTGAAAACCGAGTTGACAATTTTTTGGTCGTAAATCAATGTCGTATGTTCGTTCTTTGGGATTTTTACAAGCATACCTGACTTTTTAACTGGAAGCATCTAATCGCGTGTATACCAATACATGTCACAAATTTGGTAGCGGAAAGCGCGGCACGTGTTCCCGGGCTATTATGTACGTACGCCCACCCCTGCCAGACCAACACTTAAACACAGCTTCTCGAGCTCAGAAGCTGTGCATAATTCGTATTCAGACCCCCCCCCCCCCCCCCCCCCCCTCCTCCTCCCCATCACGCCCAGCATCTCACTGAAACGTGAACAACGAACACCAATCACGTTCCATGTTACTTCGGGGCACAACCAATCACGTTCCATGTTACTTCGGGGCACAACCAATCACGTTCCATGTTACTTCGGGGCAAAACACGACAGCACCCGGAGACAGCACACTCCCCGTGATTTGGCCGCACGCCGCGCTGATAACCGTCATGTAGCCAACACACCATACCGGTCCGAGCCACCAATTTGGCGCACATCGGCGCACAGTGGCGCTCTCCGTGACCTCGCGCTGGGCGACAGCGGCCGATCACGGCGCTGCGCCGCGGACGGACTAGGCTCCGGGGCGGCGGGCTTCCGGCCGACTCTGTCATCTGACGCCCCCGCCACCGTCATAAACAATCACGAGGCCTCGAAATAGAGCTCATGACGGCCCAATGTCAGCAGTCCTAGCAGTGAGTCAGCCCGGGGCGGATCGACCTGCCAGTCTGCAGACCATCGCGGGAGGGGGGGGGGGGGGGCGAGGCCCCTGGCGAGGGGAGGCCCAGGCCCCGAGGTGCCCTGGCACGGCTGGGGTCCCTCACCACTGGTCTTCTGGCGGGGATGGGGTCAGGGGCCCGCGATTTTTCAGAAGAAATCAGGCTGCGGTCTCAGTGTTCGGTTCGGATACCAATGAGTCCATGTCGATATGAAGCCAACGGCCCACCGACTGGGCCTCAACAGCGACGCGACAGTGCGACTGGGCCTCGACAGCGACGCGACAGTTCCCTGAGAGTAGCATACTTTGACCGACAGTCCATAAAATGGGAGTCTCTTTCGATTATTTTACGACGCATCCAATCTGTACGATCATTAACTTCAGAATATCTTACAAGCCAAGTGAATGTGAGACAAAACGAAACAAAAAATATAACTATGGAGTGCAGCCTTCTCGAACCAATAACCTTATGCATAAATCCTCATAAAAGCATGGTGAAGAATGCGGTATTGCAGGTATGACAGTGATGGCATCAGCCTCGACTTGAGCGTGGTGTGGCTGACCATACTAACTTTTAAGACCGATCTATTGGTGGAAAGCATCTATGTTTTCTGAGTTGCGCACGTATTTTGCTGATTATGCTCACCATAGCATTCGTCATCCTTTTTACTAAGCTACTATGAATAAAGGAGTTGACAAATAGCTTTACATTCTTTGCTAAGAGTGAGTAAATTATAATAGTTGATGGATTGACTATTTGAATCCTAAAAATGTGAGACATCTCATCCAAAAGAAAAAAGGAAGATTGTACAGCAGATTGGTCCAGTCCTTGTATGTCAAGCCGTAAATGTCACTGGACCTGACGTATACACGCTTCTTGACCTTGCGATGCAGGTAAAAATAACCAGGGGAGAAGGCTTAGAGTTAATTGGCCGTTAATCAGCGCACAGTTCCACTCGTCTTATAAGCACGCGAGGGTATAGAAGTAAGCAGCAGATCAGGCCGCAGTCCATCGGCGGCATTGGTAGAAATAAACTGGCTATTGGCGATGTACTCACGACTCCAGACACTCTGAAAATAAATATTAACTTTATTGCATTGTGTGCAATCACTGCCGGTTTAGAAAGCGCTTCATGTGATAAGCATATACGCACATAACAAAATCAGAACCTGAGCGCAATAGGGAGGGGGGTAATACGAATAAGATACCAGCGATGGCAAGCATAGAAGGTTTCGCTTGAAGTGCACCAGCTATATTATTTTCTCCACTAGTCATACCACAGTTAGACGCCACCAGGTCCACATAAAACCAAGATCGGACGGGGAGTGTCGTAACTAAGACGGAGCTGACAGCCTATGTATGAATGAAATAAACTTGGAAAACGGCTCGGTAAACATGGGTGGGGAAGATAGACCTATTTTTGGAAAACCCACTGCCCGGAAGCCATAGTGCCCGGAATGACCACTCCTGGAATACCCACGTTCGGGACTCTGAGCGTGGGTATGCGCATGGGCTGCATACCCATGCGCATGCAGTTGGAAAATCCGTGGGGCATCGTCACATGACACCCAAACAGTTGCGTTACCGGCATTAGAATAGCGCCTCCAGGGCGTTCTTAACGGTGTAATATTCCAACAATCGCATCAGAATACACATCGGGTGTACTACCGTGCAACGACGTCATTGGTGTCACAGTCGACACCTTACCAGAATTCGCGGCTATCCAGTTTGGTCAAACACCTGCGTTAGGTTGTTTCCTTTCATTGAAGATATACCGCTGTAAATACAAACGCTCGGGAAATCAACGCCAAAGGACCTACACTCAGAAAACCTACCGCGGTAAGAACAATTTCTAAAACAATTAACTCAAAAGACCTACTCGAGGCATACCCAATCTATGACTACTTATTGTACAGGTTCATCGAGTCATAAGATTTTTGAAGGTCTTTCTTTGCTTCAGGGGCGGCAGCACCACCGGGCAGAGGAGAGATGGGGAGTTCCCCCGCCATTTGCTTATGGGGAAATACATAATTATGCCCCCTTTGAAATTTTAGGAGGTCCCATTATGCCGCCAGAAGCTCCAAATTAGCGACACAGAACCACATATGGAAAGCCTTAAAATCAAAAGGATGACCCTTAAAGTTCGCAGGAGACAAAATCTGCCCCAAATAAGGTCCAAGATGGCCATCATCAGGCTCTGTTGGTCGACAAATTGCCCCAAGTGATGAAAAAGAGGACCCATCAACGGAATAGAAATACCGGAGGCCCAACAAGGCCGAGAAGCGGTGCTATCCTGTTATATATGTCTGACTGCCAGGTTCTTTTGAAAAGTGGATCTAGTTCGAGCAAATCCTTTTAGATAAAAAGTAAGACGGCAAAAGGCCTTCCGAGCGCAGGTCTTCCGGGCGTGGGTCATCCGGGAATAGATTTTCGAAGCGTAGGTCTACCGAGCGTGTGTCATCCGGGAGGAGATCTTCCGACCGCGGGTCATTCGGGAGTAGACCTCCCGAGCGCAGGTCATTCGGGAGTAGATCTTGCGAGCGTAAGTCACCCGGGAGCAGATGTTTCGAGCGTAGGTCTACCGAGCGTAAGTCATCCGGGAGTAAAGCTTCCGAGCGTAGGTCTACCGAGCGCAAGTCATCCGGGAGCAGATCTTCCGAGCGTAGGTCTTCCGAGTTTAGGTCATCCGGGAGTAGATCTTCCGAGCGCAAGTCAACCGGGAGTAAGGCTTCCGAGCGTAGGTATTCCGAGCGCTGGTCATCCGGGAGTAGATTTTCCGAGTGTAGGTCATCCGGGAGTAGATCTTCCGAGCGTAGACGTCTTCTGGCAGTGAGTGATTCGGTAGCAGGTCTCCCAGGATTAGGTCTTTCGAGCGTAGGTCTCCCTAGCATGCGTCTTTCGGCACTAGGTCATCCGGTAGTAGATCTCCCGGGATGAAGTCTTTCGAGCGTAACCATTCCATGTAGCAGGTCTTCCGGGGAGCAAGCCTTTCAGGCTGATCTTACAAAACCTATGCACAGATAATATTTCACACAACGCCACCCATGGTACCTAATTCTCATTGAACATAATGCAGATACATTTGTGTATCAGTATATTCAGTACTGCAAATGGCCCGGCTGCTTGGAAATAATTCGAAAAAATTAGAAGAATGTTTTTAAAATTAAGTGCCCAAAATCCGGGAGAAGACTGTCACAGTAATTTTCAGCTGATTGTATACCCACGCGCAGAGCAATGGCATTCCAAAAGCAAGGTGGAATGCGCAGGCCCCCAATACGGAGGCCCCACGCCTCCGGAGCTCATGGTATGAACGTATATAACGGACGAAAATATAATGTCTAGGGCGTCGCGGCTGTGGTCTCTCAAGCTGTGCCACATTTGGCGCGAGAAAGGCGCGCGCAAATAATCGGCCACCCGATCGGCGCGCCGCTGCACGCTGCTGGGTTTGGCGCGAAAAATGGGCCCACGCCGATCCAGAGCCGGCCCCGCCCATCGGCTGGCTGGGCACGTGGGTATGCAGCCGGTCCGGTGCCGCAACATTTGCGGCACGATACATCTTTCAGACCGTGAACTGCGGAATCGAAAGCATTGAACACCGGGTAGTCACAGGCACGCAATGACGTTGAGACAAAACTCCATAGAGACCGGCTTTGCCACACCATTTACCAAACCCCAGACGAAATCGTTTAGCTGCCGGAGGATTTAGAGACCGGAGCCGCCTTCCTGACAGGGTATTCATGACTTCTCCGGCCAGGTTCATGGCACTAAATCAGGGTGCCCATTCGGCTGGGATCTTCGGTACTTTATCTGGCCGATGGGAATTTCCGTCCGGAGTTACTACGGCGATCGCCACATTCTACTGCACCTACAACGGTAAGATCGACAGCAGAACACGTCAGGACAAAGGCAGATGGAGCTTCAGATGACATAGGTAGACAACATCTTCAGACGTCGCATCTTCAGACGTCGGTAGACAACATCTTCAGACGTCGCCACCTCACCATCGCCGCCCGCCCGGCTCGCGTCCGACACAGTCAACGCACCGCTACCCAAACAACGGTAAACGGAAGCCGACGTTACCAGTTTGTTTCTGTTCCCGCTGGTGTGCGTGGCTGGCGAGCGAGAAGGCGCGCTGGAAACGAGGGAGGAGCCGGATGGGAGCTGATGGCGGCTCCGTTTGGGGCTTAAAACCCCATCGGTCTGACATCAGCGGCGGGTTCGCAGTTAGCGCAATCACCCCATCGCCAAACGATAGCCCCGGCCATGCACACCCCGGCGCGCACATGCTACTTCCGAGAGCGAGGCCAACAGCCTCACCGTCGACTGGAGGCAGGCTCGCCGCTCCCGCAGCCGCCCTCGCCGCTGGACCATCCGCCGAGGACCACCTGCAGCGCCGGACCGGCCGGCGCTGGACGCGCGGCGGCCGGACAGACCACCGCAGTCCCGGCGGCGGCGGCGGCGGCGGCGGCGGCGTTCGATGCCGATCGGCGCTCACGTGAACGGCCGGCAGGGGATCGCAGGGCGGTGGGACTGGTACCGGTCGGCCGGCACGCAACTGTGGCGTGAGCATCCGTCGATCTGCGGCCGCATCGATCCCGCGCCGGCCGCCAGTCCGCCGCCCGTCTCCCCACGTGCTTCGGCGGCCCTGCTCCACCCAGATCCGGAAGTGCTCCCCGCGCCACGAGCGGTACGCGGGTTCCCTCGCCCGCTGGGAGACACGTGCTTCCCGCGAGTTGCTTTAAGACGGTTTGGTAACGAGTGCAAAGATATGCACCATTGTTAAGTGTGGTTTGTCCCGGGTAGGCTGTTAGGTATTATCCGCGGGACACAGCGTCTGCCCCTCCCGTCCCCTCCCCCTGCCCATGTAAGGGCTGTGTTCAATGGAAATCTAACACAAAATACTCACTGCAAATTGATCGTCACTTTCGTTGGACCCAACCCACATTCGCAAGGCGCCCTATGCAAGTGGAACCAGCCTGCGATGGACAGCACGGGAATTAGGTCATACCTAAGGCGGACAAGATATGGGCCGAACCCAATCTGCGGCAGGCAATGCGAGCGCTGATAAAGGGTGGTGCCCCAACATGCCGGGTAGACATATCCTTGAACCACTCCAGTGGGTCCACCAGCGTAATGAGGCATGCCTGGTAACGCGGCAGATGTCTTCCATGAACCCCAGCCACGGTCACGATCCCAGAGTTGTCGGCGTGTCTGGAGATGCCTGTGCCAAGCCATACGTGAAGGCCTTCGCTACATAGATTCTGATCCGTCCTAATGGCCTTCCACAGACCGTCCGCTTCCCTGTCAAGAAGCAAACAAGGCGACCGCATTGCTCAACCACGCATAAGAAGAGCGCGGCCCGAATGGCGTTTTTTTTTCCAGGTTTAGCTCGGCTCCAAACAGGCTCCACACATTCCTCACCAAGTACCCTTCTGCACGCTGTGCAGAAGATATGCTCCAGTACGTGCGTAATATCCAGATGCGTCTCGAGGAAGAACACGGCACGAACGAACTGAGAGGGAGGAGGGTGGAGAGCGGAAGAGGCGCACAGAGCTGGGAAGCGGCGGAAAAGGGAGTGCGCCCCGTGCCTGCGCTCGGACGGCGGACATTCTGCTGCTGTTTTGGTCAGACCTGAGGCCTCCGTCTCGCCGCAATCTGCCCCATCTCGCTGGGACCGGCGTGTCTGAGGCTATAGCGGGAGGTTGGACGGCGGCGCTGCCTTATTTTTCGCCGCGCCCGATGGCCATTTCCCCAGCACGCCATTTCACCGACTGCGCGCGCACCCACACGCGCATACACACCGGCACAGGGGGTCCTCTCTACAGGCGGCGGCCAAGATAACAGTGTGTGGCCACGTCGAAGCGGCCTCCGTTTGAATGCCTATCGGAGCGAGCCATCTGTCTGAATATAATGGAGCGTTATCGGACAAATTCTGCCGCCGGCCCGCGGCCAAACTGGCGCACTGACCGGGCCCGCGGCCAAACTGGCGCACTTGGCCGTCACGGGACCGGCTGGCTGCCGAACTGGCACCAAACTGGCGCGCTGGCTGGTGGAAGGGCTATGTAGATAGCATTGCACGCCGTAGACCCATCAGACCATGGATGGACCCCTGATCTGTGGCATGACGACTGAACGTCGGATCTCGGCTCAAGATGAACCGAGCGGATGGCTGCGGGCAGGACCAGACCAATCCAGGCCTTCCACGAGCTAACACGGCGGTGAACTTGACCCAATCACTCGGCTGGCGCCTGCCAATCTCAAGTCCCACATATCGGAGATTCCAAGCGAGTTTTGTTAGCGCCTTCGCACGTGTCGCAGTGACTTTGGACCCGTGGGGAAATTCCAGCTGGTCTATTCTGATCTCGAATCTGTCTCGGTGATGGCGCCATCTCATCGAGAAACTGATGACCCCATTGTTCGGCATCTGAAAGGGGTCGAGTCTTGGAGGTACGGAAGTCAAGTGTTGAACCTCGTATCCCAGTCATTTCCAGCGGCAGAGCGCGTTGGAAATATAAACGCAAAAATCCCCGCATGGTTAAGGGGGCCCGAGCCCCCACCAGTCGTCAGACAACGCGCCGGACAATGTCGCATGTCCACGGAGATCGCGCGGTATGGCCCGTGTCCGCGGACACTGCGGCCGGAACCAGAGCCCGTCCGGCGGGCGTCGCCGTCCGACAGACGCCGGAAACAGTGCCCCGGGCAGGCATACATCACGGCCGGCCCGCAGTGGCTCGTCTCCTTCCGGCCGGTTCGCACGGGACGGGGGGGTGGGGGGAGGGCGCGTGCCGCAGGGGCGGCACGGGCGGTCAGCCGTGGAGCGCAGGTGCGGGGGCGAGGGGATGGCGAGGGGAGGGGCAGACGGCGCGCCAGGTATGCCCCGCGCACCGGTGGCAGGCACCAGCGATCGATATCGATTCCGGAGTCCGAGGGGTCGAGCCACTCCGCACCAGCGTCGTCAGCCGAGGAGCGCGGCCCGCGGCCGCCAGGACACGCCGCTGCGGACACACAGTGGCATGGAATCGGCAGCGGGGGAGGCAGACACGTCTCCCGGCTCATGGAATCGGCAGTGGGGCGGCAGACACGTCCCCCAGCTGATGGAATCTGCAGCGGGGCGGCAGATACGTCTCCCGGCTCATGGAATCGGCAGCGGGACGGCAGATATGGAATGGCTCATGGAATCGGCAGCGGGGCAGACACGTCCCCCAGCTGATGGAATCTGCGTCAGGGCGGCAGACACGTCCCCCAGCTCATGGAATCTGCAGTGGGGCGGCAGGCACGTCCCCCGGCCCATGAAATCGGCAGTGGGGGTGGCAAACATGTCCCCCGGCTCATGGGATCGACAGCGAGGGCGGCAGATACATCTCACGGCTGATAGAATCGGCAATGGGGGCGGCAGACATGTCCCCCAGCTGATGGAATCCGCAGCAGGGCGGCAGACACGTCCCCCAGCTCATGGAATCGGCAGTGGGGCGGCAGACACGTCCCCCAGCTCATGGAATCGGCAGCGGGGCGGCAGACACGTCCCCCAGCTGATGGAATCTGCAGCAGGGCGGCAGACATGTCCCCCAGCTCATGGAATCGGCAGTGGGGCGGCAGACACGTCCCCCGGCTGATGGAATCCGCAGCAGGGCGGCAGACACGTCCCCCAGCTCATGGAATCGGCAGCAAGGCGGCAGACACGTCTCCGGGCTCTGCGGACATCATGAGCCGAGTGCGCTGCACAGAAACGACGTCTCAATAGCCTGAGATGTCTATCAGCCACATACTTGGCTGGCGTTGAAGCTCATGCACGACGCCTAGCGATACGGACACTGGGCGTCGGAGGTGTGGATAGCCCCCTTCCCGCCTCGCTGGGCACACCTCAGGTGCCGCTGCTGTGTCACAGACGCCACCGTCCAAACGTAGCGCCATAACCTGTCAGACACAGGGACATGATGGCACCCCGGGGGCTGCTGTCATGTTACCGCCGCCGTGCCCAGGTGCGACCCACGACTGCCCAGACACAGGGCCAAGACGGCACCGCTGGTGCGCCTTCGGAGACGCGACGTGTCGGGACAGTGACCGAGCAGTCCATTAGACACGTCAGATTTCGGACACTAGACGTGTATTAGGATGGTCCGCAACGCACACATAGCTCTACCCCTCTCCCCCTCCCAAATCACCAAAAGATGAAGCTCGACGTAAAAATAGAGGTGAATGCGAAGGGACCATGCATACAAATTGCATTCCTAAACGCAGTGGCAGACTACACGCACGCACATACATCCCAGAGCGTAATGAACCATGGTGCCGTCCGCGTGTGCCGCTGTAAATCTCATCAGAACGCGGGGACCGGGGGCTGCCTAAGCTCCGGCAGTAGCGCATGGTACAACACGGCCGCGCCGCAGTGGAAGCGTCACTTTCCCTCCTCGGTTCGCGACCTCGTGACATGGAGGTTACCGTGCTGTCTCGTGCTTCGCTCGCGAGTCTCAGACGGTATTCAGAAGTTACGGGTGATCTGTCCATCACAAACCACGCTCTGTCTGAAACCACGACATGTCTGGGCCGTCCTGATGCGACTTTGACCGACGTCAGTCACGAAGACGCCGCGCTCGGTCCCCTCCCCATCCCCCTCCCACTCGGACGGCGGAAGAGTGTCGGTCTGGAGGCCAAGCATGTGCTGGAGGGGCGTGAATCAGAATCGCCAGGCGGCCGAACAGCAATTAAGACCGCGGCACAAAGAAGGTAGTAAACGTGCCCCATTAACCGGAACCTCAGGCTGGATCAAACTAGTGCCGGGCGCGAGCGACGTGACGCCGGGCCGGGGCTGTCCGCCACTCTCCAAGGGCGCGCCGGTGGTCGGCATGTCCTGGAGCTTCTGAGTAGGGGGACTCAAACCGCTGGTCACATCAGCTGCTCGTTGGGATATGAGGGGCGTGTCCAGCACGCTTGGCTGGCTGAAGAGCTGCCGGCGATAACAAGAATCAAAGAGATTGCGGCCAAACTCAGGGAAGGCATTAGGATTAATAGAAAACTGTCTTGCTGCACGCGAGTCGACCTACATCTCTGATTTACTTACCGCACGATAGCAATGTGGAGCGGGGAGACGACGCAGCCTCTCAGCAGCACTGCTCATCCGAACTACCCCGGCGGGGGAGGGGGTGACCGTCGTCCACCTGCGGTATCTCGAATCAGCTGTACTCCTCATACGAGCTACCCCGGCGGGGAGGGGGTGACCGGTGTCAACCGGCGGTGTCTCTGACCAGCAGTGCTGCTCACCCGAGCTACCCCGGAGAGGGAGGGCGGTGACCGTCGTCCACCTGCGGTATCTCGAATCAGCTGTACTCCTCATCTGAGCTACCCCGGCGGGGGAGGGGGGTGACCGGTGTCAACCGGCGGTGTCTCTGACCAGCAGTGCTGCTCACCCGAGCTACCCCGGCGAGGGAGGACGGTGACCGGCGTCCACCTGCGGTATCTCGAATCAGCTGTACTCCTCATACGAGCTACCCCGGCGGGGAGGGGGTGGCCGGTGTCAACCGGCGGTGTCTCTGACCAGCAGTGCTGCTCACCCGAGCTCCCTGGCGAGGGAGGACGGTGACCGGCGTCCACCTGCGGAATCTCGAATCAGTTGTACTCCTCACCCGAGCTTCCCCGGCGGGGCAGGGGCGGTGACCGGCGTTCGCCTGCGATGTCTCCGATCAGTAGCACTGCTCACTCGAGCCAGCCACCTCGGCGGGGAAAGGGGCAAGGGCGGTGACCGGCGTTCGCCTGCGATGTCTCCGAGCCGGTCCGCCGGCCTGCTCAGGCTCGGCCTCCTCGCGGGCACCCTTGTGGCGTGTTGTCACGAATCTGATAGTGGGCCGATGATTTACAGTGCCGGTTATGGCACGCCTGGCGAGTCAGGCGCTTCAGGCGTCATCGGGTTCGAGTGGGCTCCTGATTCAGACCGTCGGCGCCGCTCTCAGGCACGGGTTTGGATGACTGAGCACCTCGTGACATTTCGGCTTCGTTAATGTGACGCCGACGCTCGGGCAGTCCGCGCCAGCCCGGCCATTGACCCGCCCGTGTCGGGTAAATATGTCAGCCGGAGCATTGGAACGCATGTGCCAGGAATGTCGACCGTGTGCCCGGCTCGGTGTGGTTGGCCCGCAGCTGATCGCAGCTGCCCGTCGCGGTGATGCCGCTATCAACGCACGGGGCCCGTGCAGGGACGGGACGTTTCAAGTTATCCTAGTGACTCACAGTTATGGGGGATATGATGAGATAGCGTTGTACGCTTTCGAAATCATTTTCAATGACATCCACACTCAGAACGTGATGGTGTTAGATCGCGACCGATCTGCTCGTCAGTGTCGTTCGTCGTCCAATCTCTTCGTCGCTCTCTTCGTCTAACATGCTCTGAACAGCAGTCGAAGGCCCTTGCCCCCGATTATACCCGACGACTGACAGATCGTTTATTTGTCGTTACAAACCAACCATGTGAACAATGGACCGTGGTCTATCGCGTGGGGTATCTAATACTCCCGACAAATGGGGTGTTCAACATTTGTATGCAGTTTTAAACTGAAATAGACATCTCGAAGGTCATTCAGTATAGTTCACAGCCCTGCCCTTTTAAGACATAAGCCCCTCCAATTTCTAAGCTACACATCCGCGCAAGCGTGCAGGCGTTTTGGGGAGACTTCTTCAAGGTCACCCAGGCATCCTTGGCGACACAACAACGTCTCTCAAATGCTGCCATCCCATAAGCCATGCGGCGATTAAGGGCAAGAAAAATAAAATTGTCGATTCGTTCATAAGTGGGGTTAGTAAGGACGTTTTCAACCTGTAACCGCCATCAATTGGCGTTCAATCAATGTTGTGCAAGGCACGATGGCGTAATAAAACAATGATGTATTGAGAAGAGCATTTACTACACAGAGAAATTGCGCTATCTAGAGCAGTCCTTGCCCTTTTAAACACACCAATAGGTATAAGAGCATATCTGATGCTTGCCTCAATATCTTAAAATGAGGAACATTTCACTTAAAGGGAATGCTATGAGAACAGAACATTCAGTTTAAATAAAATGTTAGACATTTGAAGATATTGAAGCCAACATCGGACATAATGAAACAAGCGCGCGTATCGCTGCTGGTATACTTGAAAGTGGAAAAAACCACTCTAGACAACAAAATGTCTTTATGCAGTAAACACGCTCAATACGTCATTGTTTGCCTGCGTCCCGGAACCCTTGTGTGACAGCAATCACTTGCAGTTTTTAAATTTTCATAGAGGTTGCATGCGGCGGTGTTGGCTGGGTGCGGAACCAGATATCATGAACGCTCTTGTTTTGGTCTTTCTCGTAGTGTTCTTGCGTATTTATCCGAGGGTTTAAGATGCAGACTTGCATCCACGTGCCCGGTTATGACGCTTTTCTTAAGCTGTTTGATTACTGGTCTGATTTCCAGACTATTGCACAGCTTGCACAACAGCGGATGTGAGCCAATTGACGGCCGACACACACACACACACACACACACACACACACACACATATATATATATATATATATATATATATATATATATATATATATATATATATATATATTGAAATCGTGCTCACGAACTCCAGATACGAACGGCTGGGCAATCATGCTCTCATCCATCTTTTAACGACGCATGGCCAGTGGAATGGCATGGTTTGAATGACGTTACTCTAGTGTCATGGATATCTGGGTAAACTTGAAAAAGTATGCATGGAATAGTCTACGCGTCTTCGCGGGCGTGTGGCTCAGAAACTAGGGGGTTTTAAGCCTTAAGAAGGCAGGGGTTGTAAGTGCAATGAATTATCCTCAAGATGGCTATTTCAGTCCAAAGTCCTGTACAAATGTGGAACACTTCCTTTCAAATGTCAAGAGCATCAAACGTGTTGTAGCCAGTCAACGGTGCTAGCCAGTCCCATGACCCCACATTACTCCAACTCAACTAGTCGGGCGCGGCTGTCAGGCACGACAGGTGACCTACGCATGACAAATATCACTCATGTCATGCCCGCCCGTCCCACATTGTACGACACCCATGCAAAGGTAGCAGTGCCAGTGTACGTTAGACACAGCAATAACTGCACTTTACGTGGATAGCATCGCAGTCAGCTGCCTTCCCTCCGTCGCCGGTGCATACAGTGTGCACGACGTCGCTGTCCATACCCGTCCCCCATGTCTCCGCCCCGAACAATACCGTGCCCGTTCACGGCGCCACCCTGCCGACACATTCCCGGCCACAATCGACTCCCCATTCAAGACCGGACACGTCAACTTCATTGTGCCGCCGGCGGCCCCGGCTGGACCTGCCTGGCGACACCACGGCGACCGCGCCCTGCCGACAACAGCGCCGCTAGACCAAACATCCGGCGGCGGCGGCACCCACCTCCTCTCGTGCTCCCGGCGGCGCCGTCCCTCCATCCCCGGCGCACGTGCGTGCGGCGGCCGTTTCTCACTGGCGCGCGCCAGCCGCCGGCCGTGGACCCTGCGGACGAACAGTGGCGCCGCCGGCGCGCGGCGGCCGACGCCCGAACTACGGTACCGCAGCTGCGCAAGTCTGGGGCGGCACGCGGCAGCAGAGCCAGCCAGCTGCCGCCGCCGCCGCGTACTACGCGCGTGCGGCACGTGGCACGGGGGAGCGGCGTGTGCCGCACGGGCGGGGACACTTGCTGTTTACCGTGCTCGGAATGCGAGGGCTGGCTGTCACTCAGGTGGCCTGTGGTACAACTGGATACGCTTTACTATTGCTCCTGCCGCGTGTCTGCCCTCCGCGTGCCCTTGTTCCACGCGCCTAATACGAGCTAGTTTGGAGTTCGTGTTTCAGCTTCATCCTTCAGCGAAAGGGAAAAACGCGCTGCCGTTCCACGGAGGCGTGAGCACGTGGATTGGAAACGTATATTAAGGAAATATAGTTGATAATCCATGAAATTCTTGCCATTCGAGATCGGCTGATTCCTGCGGTGCGAAATTCTCAGCATTTGTGTTTAGTGGATAGTGTGGCATGGGAGGCGCGATAATGGCCACGCCCACCCCTGCTAAGACAGTCATATGTTATCATTTTCCCTTGAAAGCCGCGACCGTTGTGCTAGTTTCACTGCACCGACCGTTCTCAGCATTTCCACTCTCGGATATATAACTACCATTCCCCTTGCTCCTTCTTATTTTTGCGCTCACCTTTCGCCTCAGCCTGTCTTCCAGCATATTGCCAGTCATCTATATACACACCAGATTCCTCTAGGGATATATGTCAGACTCTCCCCAACAGCACACCAGATGGCAGATACGTCTCAAGAGTCCACCGATGCTTATCAGCAGCACCGCACCAATGCCGCAGCCTGCCAGCCCCGCTCGTCCAAGGTGTTCTGAGAACGTCTGTGCTACGCACCCAGCGTGTGGTGCTTGCTTAATTACTTACAGAACCTAGCACTTAATGCTTTACTATGCGATATTAAGTGAAGGTCGAATGAGCCCGCGCACTTAACCTACGCACAGAGTAAATGATTCAATGGAAAAAGTCGCAAATGTATCGAGCGGCTTCACATGACTTTAACGTATTAATGAAATGAAGCAAATAGCTTAAACAAACTATAAATTAATCGGTATGAAGACGCATCACCACATCGACTTCGGTTGATGTACTCTGTATGTCACATCGGGATCAAATGCGTACGAGCAGAGACCGCGCTCCACACAGGGCTGTATGTGCATGGACGGCTGATAGACGGGAAGCAAATGTAATCGAAGTGTACACGTTCTTACCCGTAGAGACGGCGTTCCACACAGGGATGTGTGTACATGCATAGGCTGATAGGCACGACGCAAATGCAATCGAAGTGTGCGCGTTCTTACCCGTATGAGATGCGCGACGGTCCAGGCACGCGGCTCTAAGTCGCCCCGCGTTATGTTTGCGGTGTGCGGGCGTCCTCCCGGCATCTTACCGCAATTACGACAGCTCCGAGCAATAATAAATTATGCCTCATGGCACCGCGGTCCTCGTCCGCATATGTACCGCGGCGGTTTCTCAGGCTGCTCGCATAGCTGTCCTCATGAACACGAGGAGGACGGCGGCTCCTCAGCCCTTCCGTCGGCGACGCCCCCCCCCCCCCCCGCCCAGGACAATGTGGGCAATCACCGGCTGCTGGATTCCACCGGCCACAAAAACAACACCGCTCAAATCGAATACTGGTGCGAACCGCCGGCCATTACCGAGCCCGGCCGGCCTGTGGGAGCCGCCCGGGGCGCCGCGCCACCAATAAAAACAAACGGCCGCCGTCAGGTGGGGGCGCTAATCACCTGCCCCCTCCCCCCTCCCCCAGCAGGAGCGGTGCGACGGAACGCGGGCGGACGCGCCGCGCGGTGTCCCGGGTGGGCGAGGGGGTCAGGGTCGATAGCGACGCGGGGGTTGGAACTACCCCGTGGCCCGGATGGAACTGGTCAATAAACTAACATGGAGAACGGTTGACTTGGACGTACCACTCCGATCACAACACTGGGCTATGCGGAAGAGAAAGGTTGGGTGCGGGAAAGGAGAGGGCGTGTTGGAATATTTGGTTCGTGCATGGCCTTTCACATCTTTGTTCCAGAATGTTAAGAAAGCATGCTCATCATTCTTTTAAAAGAATGTAGGAAATGTAGCTGACGTTTTTGCCTGGCCATGAGGTAATTTTCCTAAGAATGGGTGACGAGCTTCATTGCAAGAAAACCAATTAAGCATGCTTTCAGTTTCAATGCATAACACAAAGTGCCAACGACACAGCAGGAAAATTTCCTCTAGGAAACAACACTAGAAACTCGGACTATTTCCTTCATAAGAAGCAAGACCATAACAAAAGCCGTTCCTGGACTTGGAGGGACGAGAATGCCAGCTTCCGACGGCACGTAAGAGAACGTCGGCACGCGTAGCTGTGGGGGGGGAGAAGGGGGGGGCGGGCGGGCGGGGCGGTCGCTCTGGATCCGCCGGCCGCTCCCGCACAGCACGCAGACGGTGACAGAGAAACCAAGACTCACCCCTTCCAGCTGAAGACGGATTTGACGTTGCTACTGTGGCAGGAGCCACGTGGGCGCCGGACCACATGGGGAGCCACTAGAGGAGATTCCGGCCGTGTGGAGCCGCTGCAGGAGATCCCGGCTGTGCGGAGCTGCCGCAGGAGATCCCGGCTGTGCGGAGTCGCCGCGGGAGATTCCGACTGTGCGGAGCCACCACGGAAGATCCCGGCTCCCTTGGCCGCCCCCTAGCGTTGCCGCGGCGGCGGCTCATATCTGGCAGCACCGAGAGACACGCGAGGCCGGCGCCCATGGAACGTGCGACCCACATATGGGGCTCATGTGCGGTGCGCTCGGCTTCCTGCATCATCATACCTGGTGCACGGGCAGCTTGCATCACGCTCGGGCATGAGCCCAGCCTGGCCTGCGGGCAGGTGCCAGGCCCATCATACCTGGCGCACGGGCAGCTTGCATCACGCTCGGGTGTGAGCCCAGCCTGGCCTGCGGGCAGGTGCCAGGCCCATCGGCCGGAGTATCAGATACTAGAGTCCCGGCCTCGGCAATCACAAAACTGCTCAAGTTTGACCTGAGGTCAGAAGTGAGCTTTAGCTCGCCCAACGCCCAGGTGCGAGTTCCAGCCCGCCCCAAGCCCAGGTGCGAGTTCTAGTCCGCCCCACGCCCAGGTACGAGCTCTAGCCCGTCCCACGCCCAGGTGCGAGTTCCAGCCCGCTCCACGCCCAGGTACGAGTTCTAGCTCGCCCCACGCCCAGGTGCGAGTTCCAGCTCGCCCCACGCCCAGGTGTGAGTTCCAGCCCAGCATTTGACACTCAGGTGTGATTCCCAGGTCAACTCGCTCTAACTAAGGCATCAGTCCCAGCCTAACCTTCAGTCATGGATATGTTCCAGGTCGGATTACACTCAAGTGTGTACACTGAGCTTTGCCTAGCTTTGAAGGGGGTGAAATGGTCTTCGACGGTGAGACGCCAGAAAATAGTCAGTTGCCATCATGGCATGCCTTTCGAAGGACCAAAGTCCTTGATGTTTGCCCCTGCCTCCTCGACATCTAACCAACATTGTCAAACATTCGTACCAAAAACACTAATCTTAGGAAAACACCTCTTTGTTTTGGTTAGAATGTTTAGAACGTTGGTAGAACGATCGAACGTAGAACGTGTCATTGCGTACCAACCATTTGTTTAGAGTCCAGCTACGCTCATGTTTGATCTCCAGAAGATGTCAATCCCAGCTCTGCTGTCGCTCAGACGTGAGTTCCGGCCGTGCCTGAACGTGCGTGGGGCCTCCGGCTAGCCTGTACTCATATATGACCCCCCCCCCCCCCCCGGGCTAAAACTCAATCTACAATCACACAACTTACAATCTACAATCAGAGGTGAGTTTCAGCTTGGCCTGAACTGAGGCTGGACTCAAAACCCGGCCTGTACTCATCTGTGAGTCCTGTACCGAGTTCCTCGCGGGGTAATCCCGGTTTCTCTGATAACCAAGAAAGCTTAAAGTAAACCCACTCCGTGTAGCACATTAGCCCTTGTTCCGCTATCATTATTGCACGGGGACCAAAGTTGGTATCACATTTGGAATGCAAGAAAAATATTATAAATTCAGGCAAAACCATTGTTTGTGTCGAGCCCAAATAAAAAAGTTAGTAAACATTTTTTTTTGAAAAATTTGTTTCGTCATAATGACACCTTCTTTATGTTCAGGATTTAGTCCCATGATTCCGTACCATAAAGCACCGCAAACGTGAACGGAAGAATAGCTGCGCCCTTATGCAACATGAACACCTCCAGAATTAGCGTTTACGGTTATTTCGATACCGCTGACAGCAAAGCGTGAGACTTGCTTATGCTTATCCCTGTTGTTCGTGCACCGGAGATTTGACGCTAAATTAGGTCCCCGTCGAAAACCGCGAACGTTCTTCCTTTTTTGTCCAAAAAAGGGCTGTTATGAACCGACTGCCCCGCCACGGCAGAACGATTGCGCAGAGCCGGTTCTAGCATACGCTGTGTCACGTAGGGTCAGCGGTCCAATGGCTGTCATGTCGCTTCCGTGTATGCGACCTACCGTCGACATTCATATATTATGACACGTATTCTGTTGTCCGCGACAGCAGCACGACGCTGGCTTTAAACAGCCGTTGCAGGCGCGATGCTCTGCCTGCTCCGTCTGTAGCAGCGTCCCGCGAGGAGCTGCTTGAGGCTTGTGAGTTACAGTTCATTTTATGAGAGGCAGTTTGAGGCTTATGAATTACAGCTCATTTCGTGAGAAGCTGTTTGAGGATCGCGAATTGCAGTTCATTTTCACCATAGCTTTTCAGTGCTGAAGAACGCAGCGGAAGCAAAAGCCCCACATCGTCTACACTTGCGGCAGGCATAGATAAAATTTATGCACTTTCCTTACGAGCCCTGGCTTGGCTAGCAATGTGAGCTGGTGGTGCTATTGTAACATCCGGCTTATTAATAGCGTACATCATCACCATTAATCCCAATTTAACCTAGCAGACGAGATCCTATTTCGAAACGGCGCTACGCAGTTAATGAGCCTCCCATCAGCATAAAGCAGGCAGACCGCACACGCTGCGAATGTCAGGGCTGGCATTCAGTTACACACATGCGAGGTTAGTGCTCATTTTGAACATTTCAGTCATATTATTAAGCCCTGCAGCCTCCATCTGATTAAAGAGAAGTTAGCATTTGTAAACGGCACGCCAACTTTAATTTTTTCCCCAATATTCTGGTGCTTCCGAGAGCCTGCAGAACCACCTGAGCTCACCTGTGACGTGTATGAGCGCCGGAGAAGAACGCCGACCAACAATCGCGCCAGCGGGAGCCGCTCCCAGGCACTTGTTCTGAGCCTGGCCGCCGGAGCCCGTGAAGTGAGCCTGGCTACCGGACCCTTGGACTGGGTCTGGTCATCAGAGTCCGTGCACTGGGTCTGGTCATCAGAGTCCGTGTACTGGGTCTGGTCATCAGAGTCCGTGCACTGGGTCTGGTCATCAGAGTCCGTGTACTGGGTCTGGTCATCAGAGTCCGTGCACTGGGTCTGGTCATCAGAGTCCGTGTACTGGGTCTGGTCATCAGAGTCCGTGAACTGGGTCTGGTCATCAGAGTCCGTGCACTGGGTCTGGTCATCAGAGTCCGTGTACTGGGTCTGGTCATCAGAGTCCGTGTACTGGGTCTGGTCACCGGAACCTTTAGACTCTTGACTTTAGATTTAAGGCTTTGGACTGGAGTTCTTGCACTGGGCTAGACACCGGAGCCCTTGCATCGGGTTAGGTCACCGTAGCCCTTGCATTGGGTTAAGTCACAGGAGACATTGCACTGGGCTGGGTCACCGAGCTCTTGCACTGGGCCTGGTTAATGAAGCTATTACACTGGGTTTGGCTACTGGAGCCCATGCACTCACCCCGGCTTCCGGGAGCCCGTGAATGGGCCTGGTCCGCGGAGTTGGAGCTGGGCCTGGCTACATGATGTCTCGTGCGGGAGTCCTTGCACTGGGCCTGCCTCCAGGGACCCTTCTTCTGAACCCGACTGCCAACACCACCCCTATCCCCATGCTTGATTCAAATGTATAAGAGCTTGCATCCACCTCGGTCGCTAGCAGTCATTACTCAAACCAGCAAAATGAACATCCGATGCCGCATCCTCCTGACCCAGAAAGAGCATGACTCAGGCAAATTCTGGGACCGTCCTGCAGGGGCGACCCGACCTGGGTCCGCGCACCTGATCCCAGCGCTCGTGCCGCCACGCGGGCACGTGCCTCCGCGGCTTCCGTGCAGCCTTGCATGAGCCCGCGCTGCGCCCATTGTGTCAGCGGCCGGGTGATATTTCATGCTAATAGTCGAGTTTCATTCGTGCGGTCTGCCGGTTGTCATGCCCGCTCCCATTGGTGGTCTCTGGCCAGGTGATGGATGGAGGCCTTCAGGCGGAGCATTGACGCACGATGCTGTTGTGTTTGTGGTTAAGCGTTTTCCGCTTGGCCGTGCCAGTCATACCAGCGCAGCACTGGCGCGATAAATTCGCGGTGATTCTAGCTTATTCTCGTTTCTTTATGTGTGAAAAAATCACTGAGCTGGGACATCGTCAATTAAAAAAAAAACACGGCATTTCATCCAGCTTGCTTGTAACGAACGAGACTTTTGGATAATCTCTATCCCTTCTTCACTCTTGGCTAGGCAATCATATTTATAAAAAACGAATTCAGGCGCGCATTAAGGAAAACCTCAAGACGTTACATACAATTTAACATGCCCATCCATCTGAGGCAACGAAAACAAAAAAGACCAGCTTAAATTTCAGCCGCAGATAAATAATGTACATCACTTACAAAGAACACATGCAATGCACCCACAATTTCGATAAGATTTCAATACATTTCTTCCAGACGTTGCCATACATTCTTAATACGCGTCCGAGTCTCTTTTCATGAGTGTCATCGTCTGGCCAAAGCTGAAGAAGAGATGGATATTATCCCAATAGCTTCCAGTGGATACAAACAAGTTGGTTGGAATGCTACCTTTTTACATCTCATTTGCTTACTTTTTCACTTTCAAGACGCCGCTGGCTTCCCTTCCCGACTTCCCCGTGAGGGCATTGAAGCGAATGTCACCGCAGACAGCGACAGTTAATAACGGTGCCAAAAAATGTCGTGGTGAGTTATTATCTTATCAACGACTACGCGATCTCACGTGGTGTGTTTCCTTGGCTCCTCTCTGTTTCATGCCTAACACAAGCCACAGGATTCCTCCACTCGTGACCCACACGCGCGCGCCTGTAAAAATCAAGCCACAGATAGAAGCGGCGAGAGGGGGGGGGGGGGGGGAGGCGATCATGTTCGCCTGTTCCGCTATTTTGTGCAACTTTCATCGTGTGGACACGGACGTGTTACCGGCCACACAGTCGCGGACCTACTGCTACGTAAAATGCCGGATCGGACTGTTCCACCGTGTCCACTGTTAAGTGACATTATTCTGCCAATGCTCAAAAAATACATGGTCCGTTGTCGTGAACCAGTGCAACATCTCCATTTCGCACTATGTTTGCCGCGTCCCGTGCCCTCTGGGGAGATTCTCGCAGAGCCTTCAGACATGCAAACCACCAGCATCTCCAGAAGTAGGGCAGAATCTCCAGGCATCGGCGACAACTCCACCGGAGGTCGTTAGTGCTTGATGTGTCATCATCCGACACGGGTCGCTCGCTGTCCGCTGCAAACGGCTCTGACAGGTGGGTGGTGCGGCGGCTGATCATCAGGCCTGACCGCGTCAGGGGCGTCAGGGCATAGATATCATCTGACGAGAAGGTCAGAGGTCCATCGTTCAAAACGCTCATGATCTCTGCGAGGAGCGTATATGATTCATCGGAGATCAGGCGAGATCTTCCGAGGGTTTTCTTGGTGGGTTTATTGACCAAGCTGGCTAGTCTATCCCAGAAGCATCCGAACCACGGCGCTCGGCGTAGAAGAAACCGCCGCGTAATACATTCGGTATGCACGCTGTGTCACACTGGTGACGTTCTTCAGAATGTGGCACGCCCCCTTGAAGCATTTTGCATTGCCCGAGAGGTTCAGTGTCATACCATCTCGATGTAAATCACTTGAAGGCTCTTGAGGGGAATGACCCACATCTGAAGATATTGAAGCAAACATCAGCTATGATGAAAAAGGCTCACTTATAAGTATTTGCATACTTTAAGTGGAAAAGTCTGCTCTAGACACCACATTTTCCCTATCTAGTGAGAATGTGGTATCTAGAGCAGTCTATGCTCCTTGATGTGTCATTGTTTGACTACACCATTGTACCCTGCATAACAATGATTAAGAATCAATGGACGGCCGTTGTGTCTGGATATCGTGCTCACGAATGCTAGATATGAACAACCCGAAAGTTATTTTTTCGTCGGCCTTGATCGCCGCATAGATAATGGGTACGGCAGGATTTGAGCATTATTTTGAGCATTATTTAAGTCATAGATGGCTGGGTGACCTTGAAAAAGACTCCCCGAAAAGTTTGCACATCTTCACGGACGTGTAGCTCATGAGCTAGAGGGGTTTAGGTCTTAGGAAGGGCAGGGTTGTGAACTGCACCAGATTATCTTCAAAATGGCTACTTCAGCTTGAACCCCTTTACAAATGTGGAACACTCCCGTTAAGAAAGCGTCCGAGGTCTGTTCTTCGATAAGCCCTAGGTGTACCGCTCGGGTGGTGGCGCTATGTAGACCTATGTAGGGGTTTCGTTCTATCCTGTTCTTGCTGGTGTGATACAGACCAACTCCATCGACTATGGTCACTTCAAACAATGTCGAATTTACTGCTCAACATTTTGGTAGCTGAGGAGCTGGGGGCAGCGGGCATTTTCTTCCGGGGACTCACTGATAAAGGCCACATCTTCCTGCCCTATCATGAATGCGCTGTCGCTCCTTAGGCACTCCCTATCACTGTTGGAGTCTGACCATAGTGTCTGCTACTTCACTATGTGGTCTTCGGGCTGCGTTTCATCAACGTAAAGTTCGTGAGACGACGTTTTGGTGGTAGAAGGATTAGCCAACTGGCTTCATCTGGACCTTGTGCATTTTGTGGTATGTTCTTGCACCTCAATATTAGGACGCGCATGATCGGCGGAATGAAGCAGCCTTACATGTTCTCTGTCCTTCATCTGGGCGAAGAATATATCGCATTTCGTCACGGAACACATTAGCCTGCACTCGGATCCAGAGTCGCTCGGCTTCATTTCTTCATCCCACGTTCAGATTTCCATTTAAGTGACCTCCCCTTTATTTATTCAAGTATGCGACAAATCATGCTGCAAACGATGTCGTTCATACCATGTTGGGGCGTGAACCGAATTGCGGGAGATCTATGAGATTTTCCTTACGGGCAGGAATCCCAGTAGCGCACTGTTAGATTTGAACATGATTTGCAGGCACACCTGAACGTAATGTTACGCTGCTCAGAACCTCCCTCTTTCCTTGTTACGCTTCAGCTATGCTCTACCAAAACCCCATGCCCTTCCATGCATAACGTAATTCACGGATGGTCGCTAACCCTCCGGCGTAAATAACCTCTGCGGTTGATGCAGACTTAAAACATAATTATTAGTACTTCTGTCTACTAACATGCCTATGCATTTGCACGTTCAAGCAGGGTTGCATCCAGGATTTCGTCGAGGGGTGGCGGGCACGCATAATTGTAGGTTTCCCCTAGAGTTTGGAGCCCCTTCCTCCAAAAATCCTCGGATTTCCGCCATCAGAGTTTAAAGTTCTCATATGTGCTAGTTTGCTAACAGGAATCCATCGCACTTTGCTTAGCCAGAGAGAACTAGATGTGTTACGTTTGCCAATGCATGAAGCTTGTTCATTTTCTCCAGATCACGGTGTATCTTGTCATTTTGGGACTAAGTATTTTGGAAAAACGCATGGCAAAATACATTAAAGTTGACTGCTAGATACCATCAAAATCGCGCACAAGCTTAATTCCTAGCGTATCACGGCTTGCCGGCTAACCGGTATGATGAGCTGCTGTCTGATAACTAATGCAGACTTTTTTCTGTAGCTGTTGCGAAGGAGAACAAAATATTCTGGCATTCAAAGTGTGTTAAGAACGTGATACACAAGTGCAATAAGTGTAACAGATCCGGGAACCAACGGAAATGATATGCAAGACGTTGGTGACGCGTGAAAATATGTTCGACAATCAAGCGTAAAAATTCATCGACGCACATAAAACTGCTGCTCTAAGGCTAAGGCAGCGAGAGAAACCGTCCTCCTGTGATCTCGTACCCGTGAGCATGAATCAAGTTAGTCAGGCCCGTACACAGCAGTAGGTGAAACGCCGTTGCGACCGCAAGCCCACGTGGGGCTTTCGGAAACAGAAAACGCTCCGTCTGTCTTCATCGGAAAAGTGAGCGACCAATGTGGAGGACCACGGATCGATCAAGAGTGCCCCTGTAGATTAAGACTTTCTTCCGGGGCGGTAGAAATGCAATGGCTAGGGCGTTCGACTCTGGACCTGTCGGTCTGGGGTTCGGGCCCCGGCCACGCCACTTCCGTATTCCACATGACATCTTATCAAGGCATCCATCTCGAAATGTCCCTGGCAGTCGGTGGGACGTGAAAACCCCAATAATCATCATTAAGATTTAGATCCCGTTTTTGGCGTAAGCCCTCTTTCTTCAGTGCGGGGAAAAACCGAGACCAGTAGGGGCGGCACGTGAGCGATCGAGGGATGCGGCAGGCTAACAAAGAGGTTCCCGTCAACAATGCGGGGTCCTTAGAGCAAGCGAAAAAACCTAAGACTAACAAGACGGGGTCCCTGAAGGATTGGGGGTATCCCGGCAGGTTGATATATAGGGCCCGGCCAGAGCACGCAACCCTCAGAGGAAAGGGGAATAACCCAAGACCAGCGTACATAAATTAACGCCTCTGTGCGATCGAAAGTGCCCGAACAGGTTTCCAGAAAGGGCCTTGCCAGGAGTGAAGGGTCTTCCGCGGGCGAGCTCAAAGGGAAAGACC
This sequence comes from Pollicipes pollicipes, assembly GCF_011947565.3. NCBI lineage: Eukaryota > Metazoa > Arthropoda > Thecostraca > Pollicipedomorpha > Pollicipedidae > Pollicipes > Pollicipes pollicipes. Next base: position 7,490,625 of record NW_023596576.1, on the reverse strand, counting down.
GCTAGACCAATGCAGAGGACCCTGAGTATCGAGCGCCTTGGTGCGTTACCTGATATGGGCGACAGCAACAACACAGAGCCCTCCGAGCAAGTGGAAAGGACCAGAGACCAATATGAATGGCCCTCGAGGAAACAAGTGTACTCCGGCATATGAGGCCCCGGCAATAGCGTAGAGAGACTTTCGGTCAAATGCGAAATCCGTTGAGGACCCCTGATCGATTAACGGTGCCCAGGCATGCTATAGCAGATAGAAGGATCCTACCATGGCAGTACCCTTCATTCAGATAGGAAGTACCCAGGACCCAATGTGCAGGGCTCCCGAAAAGTCGAGTGTGCCCGAGCAGCTCGATAGATAGGGCCTCTGACAAGGGCGTGGGGTCCTGAAAAGAAATTAGGGGTGCCCAAGACCCAGTGTGGAGGACCCCGAACCATCGAGTATGCCCGAAGTGAGATGGGACCCCCGAAAAGAGCATATAGCCCTCCACAAGTGGCAGGGAACTAGAAGGACCCTAGACCAATGTTGAGGGCCGATGGACATATCACGATCGTGTCGGTGGGCTAACCGAAACCAGCGTGAGGGTGAAGGGCCCCTGAACAACCTAGAATACCCAGTAGCTTAACATATGGGGCCGGAGCATGGCCCCATGCCCTTTCCCGCTCTGGATTCGGCCTTGCATTCAAGCCCAAGAAATGCTAACGCTTCCCAACTAAAAATTAATCGCCCGCATGCCATCAGCCCGTGGTTTTAAGCGACATCTATACCCAGAAACCATATTTTGCTAGCGACACCTACACAGCTTTATCTCATAATACAAATTCCACTTCCTAGCACCCTAGCTCCTGGATTCTAATGAAGTGTCTTCTACATCTGAAAGGGTGAGTCCAATTAAAAAACATGGGATTCTAAGGTGATGGACTTGCCTTTTCCTTGTAAGTTCCTTTCCTCATTCAAATGTTCTTTTGGAGCCGTGGATTTAGATCCGTGTGCCACGTGCAAAATGAAACCAACAACTCAACATCTCCTGCCATTTAACGCTCCTGGCCTGGCCTAGACTCAAAGGGCAATGGTGACAGCTAGCCGTGCTTAGAACAAGTTATTACAATATGTCCGGTAGCGCTTTGCCACCTGCAGTTCGGTTAACGAATGGTATGGTGACAAAGTTCGGCTACTGGCGTTCAACGTATCTTAGTCAAAATGATCGTAAACTCGCAAATCAATTATCTTTGCGGCTTAGATATCAGTAAATCTACGAACCCTATGTTCTGAAGCCAAGGGAAATCGTATAAGTGGTATAATCGTGCCACGAAACGTTATTCGTGCAGCCAATTACGAATGCTCACGAATTGGCGACCGATTTCCTTCGTGCATTTGCTCTGCACTATTTTTGATACTTTCTGGGTTTGATCACAGTGGCAGATTAAAAAACCAGATAGATAACATTATTTTTGGAAATTTGTTTTTTGTCATAAAAAGATGACTGCACTTATTGACTTACAATAGTCAAAACATTTGGCTTGATTTTCCGCTTCTCTATCCTGTCCCTTTTCCGGTGAACACCGTCGGTCCGGCTGGCAGTCGGACATGAAGGTAAGGAAAAAGCGCGTGAATGTACTTACTGAGAGCACTGATATTTCGCTGTGCCAGCTTCTGCAGTGAAAGTATTTGGCTCATTCATTGTATTGACGATTTGGTGGGCTGTGTGTGTTCTGTTGCTGTAGCTCCGTGGGGAATGCGTGCGCTGTTTTTGTCGCCGAGGGCGCACGCCTTCGGTGCCAGAGCTTATATTTGGCTTTAAAAAGCTCATCATTGGAAATGCCGCGATGCGATGCCAGTCTGTATGGAGTGATGGTATTGCATGGTTGTTCGAGGCTTGAATCGTCATTTGGAACCAGGCAAATTGATGTATCAGTTTTATTGTATATGGCCTGACATTGCTTTGGTGCTCATGACAGTATTGGCAGGAGCAAGATTTAATCTTTTTCCCCTTTTTGTCCCTTTTCAGCTCAACGTATCATACCCCCCTCAGGGGTCACAGAAGCTCTTTGAAATTGACGATGAGAAGAAGGTGCGGGTCTTCTATGAGAAGCGCATTGGTGCCACCGTGGACATGGATTCCATTGGTGATGAGTGGAAGGGGTACATCTGCCGCATAGCAGGAGGCAATGACAAGCAGGGATTCCCCATGAAGCAGGGTGTCCTGACTACAAGTAAGTTTTGGTGTGCTGTTTTACAAAGGTTGTTGCAATCAAACACCTGTGAATGTTGGTGTTCATTAACAGAATGCTTGTGAATTGTGATTAGTTTGTTACAGGGACCCATATTTTTACAGCTCAGGTTTTCTTGGCCTGCAGTCAGGGTTATTGTTCTACCTTTTAACATGTGGTTTTAGTTGTGCTGTTACATGTGCAGCCAGTATATGTGTGTACATGTATATATGTATGTATATGTGTCAAGATTGTTCCTGTCAATGCTAGTGATTTGATCTATGTTTAAATGCTGGGTCACATGTCAATTCTGTTTAAGTTCTTGATATCATTTTGCTAGTCCGACAATGGTCAGCTGCCATATGCCACATTAACAATTTTATGACAACCTGATAATGTGTATGTGACAAGTGATAAAATGATGCATGATGCATCATTGCATTGTACATTAGGTGAATAAAATAGCCCATTACCAGTTCAGTATTTTGTGGGAAAAAGATAATATGTAAGGGCTTTTTTCAAACATCACCATGGATGTCATACATTTGCAGTTACGGACTACCCTCCTGGTTACGCAAGGTTATTTTTAGTCCAGAAAAAACAACTTCCGGATTATGCTGTGATAACTGGAATGTCTTTGAGAGGTCATGTCCTTTTGGCTCCTGAATGATTGCATGTGCAAAACAAAAATGGGCTTGGGTTGAAACTGGTAAAGGTTCAACATATTGGAAATGCTTAAGTATGACTTCTAACTACTATTGATTGGTAAATCAGGCTGTCCAATCCCCGCTTCCCTTGAAATTTGGATATGCTTCAATCACCTCTGCTATCACTCCCTGTGGAACATAATATGACAACAGCCTGATGCATTCACTCAATTGTAGTAATGTACAAAGTTGAGTTTGTGACACAAAACATCATGTACAGTGATACAACAATTGCAAGCACAAAGACATTATCATGGGTTGTGGTGTTGCCCCAGCAACATTATATCACAGAACACAATATACCTGAGTCACATAGGTTATCCAATAGGAAACCATCAAGTTTGTGAAGAGCTTACTGAATGCACAGCAGCATACTGCTGCAGTGCTGTGTAGGTGGTCAATTAAGCTGCGAAGTTGTTTCATCATGAGTTGTTGCACCATCCTAAGGGTTGGATGATCACTGAACAGTCATTTGAATGGCCCCAACCAGTTAATTGTGGTGCATAGTATCTGGCTGTTTTTGATGGTGAGAATCAAATGTATATCATATGTGGGAACCTGGGTATATCAGGTTTGCAGTGATGCAGTGTCCGCAGTTATCTGTAGAAATGAGTTGCACTGAGCACCATTGCCTTTAATCAGACAACATGGCTTCGTGGCTGCTTGAGATTTTTTGCTGCAGGCGGATAGAACTCAAAGTATGAGGTATCAAAAAACAGTTTTGATTAGCAAAGAGTGCAGAGTGTGGTAGAAGAGTCTTGCTTAACTATTGCATGAGTACAGTCTCTACTTCAACACTATAATTGAAAAAGGTAGAATGTGACAGAGCAATCTGCAATGTGAGTCAGATGCACCTAATAAAATGCCGACAGGTTTAATCAGACGTGAATCTGTTAATTCTTGGGGAGAAAAAGCCGGGCGGGGAGAGCGGTGGCACACTAGTTGACATAACCCTGTCAAGATTCCGGATATGAAGAGATGTCTCATTAAATTGTTGAACCATCTAGTATGACACTGTAAGTGATCCCGAGCTAAGCCCCTTTTCATTTGAATGTTTGCACCCTCTCTGTAGGTATCGTAAGGAGAGCTATTGCCCACTGGGTGGAGGTAAATATGAGCTGTTATCCAGCCACGGTTGGTGTTGGTCACCAAACAGTCGCATTGTCTGGACAGGCTAATCAGGAAAGGTCATGTCATGAATGGCCAAGAGGGCCAACGTGGCATGGGGCGGTCATGTGGCGCCCGTTGTCATGTTAGCTCGTCCACAATGGTATTTGGCGTGTGCCTTGCTATACAAGTGCCCTGACCCTTAAGTTACCTATACGAACTGTTCGAAATAAATGATTTCAGACAACATGCCATTAAGCAGTTTGATTGATTAGGGCTCAGTCAGTAAAATGTGAATTTCGGTCTGTTCTGTGCTGTTATGGTGACATCCCAGATGTGGCAGAAGCTACGGTGATTCATGACAAGCCATTTACAGGGTAGGACTAGATTTCTTAGACGCCATTTGGCTCCGTTCGAGAATCGATAGCGGCGTTTTCCAACGTGCTATATATACTCGGACGCCTGCACCGTCAGGCACCAGTGAGTCAGAAATTGTAAGGTTAGGATACTTACCATATGACCTCAGTCTGCAGGCATTATTAAATCAGTTACACTAGGTGACAACGCAGTGCGCGACATACACTCATTGATAGCATTCTGGAACAGCATGTTGCAGCAGCAGCCACTGATAGCCCACCGCGTCGAAGCGCACAGTACTTCACCCGTTGCCCTGTCTTTGCAGACCGCGTGCGCCTGCTGCTGAGCAAGGGCCACTCGTGCTACCGCCCGCGCAGGAAGGGAGAGAGGAAGCGCAAGTCGGTGCGCGGCTGCATCGTGGACTCCACCCTCTCCGTCATCTCCCTGGTGCTCGTCAAGAAGGGCGAACAGGTGCGCCACGCTCGACTGCACTGGGCAAATATCGGTGCCGTGTGCCTGGTGTGCGGGGTCGGGGGGCCATCAGACTGGTATCGTTAAAGTTCCGAGCAAATATGCGTTGTTACAAACTAGCTTTCTCTGCATGTGTGATCGCTGGAATCACCAGCGTCATGTGTGGACCTGGAGACTGGTATGTTAGACTCTAACATTCGGGTCTGTTTGGCAGTTGGGTCCGGTTCCGCGGGGACTGTTCCTTATCATCCGTGTTAATGGCCCATGATGCGTGCCATGGTTTGCCAACACCGCATTCTGTATGTGTTTGTGTCCCAACAGCGCCCTAGTTAAGTACCCCAGTGCGGGGGTTGCACCGCTCTGTCTGGCGGTGCGTGACCTCGTCCCCGGCGTGTGGTACGCCGCGCTGGGCAGGGACCGGGTCTGACGATCACCGTGTCGCCGGCAGGAGATCCCCGGTCTGACGGACGTGACCGTGCCGCGCCGCCTCGGGCCCAAGCGCGCCAACAACATCCGCAAACTGTTCAACCTGACCAAGGAGGACGACGTGCGACAGTACGTGCTGAAGCGCCCTGTGCCTCCCAAGGAGGGCAAGGAGAACGCCAAGCAGCGTTTCAAGTCGCCCAAGATCCAGCGGCTTATCACCCCCGTCCGCCTGCAGGTGGGTGTTGTGCTATGCTCTCATGGCCTGAGGCCCAGGACATGAGTGGGCTACCACATGCAGGCATGCTCTCCCATGGCCTGTCATGCTCTCACAGCCTAAGGCCAAGGATGGGAGCAGGTTACCACATGCAGGCACACTCCAGTGGCCTGTCTCGCTCTGATGGCCTAAAGCCCGGGGCAGGGGCGAGCTGCCACATGCAGGCACGCTCTCCAGTGTCCTGGGCGCGGGTGGAGCTTTGAGCACGACGTTCTGTCATGACCTTGTTCTCCTATGACTGTTATGCTCATGTTGCACTGCCATTATATTCCAAGCGTTTTCTCGCGCTGTTGCCAATTGGAATGTGGCACCGTTTCGAGCAAATCGTCTCTAGTACCGCTCTCTCAGCCTGCTTCGGTGAGATCGGTCGACCTCGTGTCCCGCCGTGTGGTCGCGTGCACTGGCGCCGGGCTCCGTGCCGTCTGCATCCGCTCCGCCGTAACCTCGCCCGGCCCTGTTTACAGCGCAAGCGGCACCGCGCCGCGCTCAAGAAGCGCCGTGTCGAGAAGCGGAATGTGGAGGCGGCCGAGTACGCGCGCCTGCTGGCCCAGCGCTCCAAGGAGTCCACGGAGAAGAAGAAGGAGGCGCGCCGCCGTCGCTCTTCCATGCGCGACTCGCAGACCTCGCAGGACAGCAAGAAGAAATGAGCTAGGCGAGACTGTACCGTGACCGTGGTCAATACACGTCGGTCGCGTCGCTACTGCGTTTGCGGGCCACGGAACGGAGGCGAGGGCGGCACAGGGAAACGGGCTGATCGGGGCCGGGACGGATTGTCCCAGGCTGTTGATGGTCAGTACGGGCTGTGACCAACCGAAAGCCGGGTAAGGGCTGGGTCAGAATATTGGTGAAGAAAAGTGTTGGATGGGGAGCTTCGGAAAGGGAGAGAATGGGTAATCGGACCGCGGCATCACCGCGGGGCGGGTACAGCGTGACTGGCCGGACGACGGGCCGGAAGTGAGCTAAGCCGAACTGATCGCCCAGCGGCGAAGCTCTGCTGGCTGACCGAGTCGGTGGGCGGGCCCGGACAGGTGGCGCTGGTAGCGGTTCGTCGAGAGCAGGGGACCCGACAGTGCATTCGCACTGTCGCACTGCGTCGAGAGGTGTCGGGCGGGGCTCATGGCTGCAGTCCTGTTGAGCAACGTGGCCACCGAGCGCTGCAATGTGAGGCTGGCTCATGGCTCTCCAGGGAGTGCCGCGTGATGACAGTCGTATCACCGTCCTCAAACTGCACTGGCATCTCACTTATCGGCACTTCTCCAACATCTTTCACCTGCGATTTGCCCACACAAATTTGGCTCATCTGTCTGGGCTGATTCTATCTGAAACGCCTAGTTAACTGACTTCGTTGGTAGCTGCCGTACTGCGTTTCCCTTCCGAGAAAAGAAACTGCGATGTTCTGCCGCGGGCCTTCTATTCACAGCGTGCCTCCTCCGTACACCAACCAACGCGAACTCCCCGCGAAAACTCGCCGGGCGCCCATATCACCTCGGATAGCTCTCCAAACCTCCGCGGAATGTCACGCGCTCGCCTATTGGGCAACACTTCCCCGTTTCGTCTGCCGACCAGGTGTTCACAAAACCTGAGGCATAAGTGGTGCACAACAAACTACAGCGTCTACCGCACATCACAAACAGCTAACTTCGTTCTTCGTCGAGAATGCACCTCACCTAACCGCTAAACTTGGTCCTAACATCCCCTCACCTTAAACTAGGCGTAGGGTGCGAAAAATAACCCCACTTGGTAGAGTTCTGTATCTCAGACCGCTGCGTTCACAATGCTACGACACATCACAAAAAGCACAACCATCAAACTTCCGCAAATCAGCACGATCCCTGCGTTAGACGAAATAACCCTGTACCCTGTATGGGTCCCTGACTAGTCGAGGTACCGCCTTGGTCGTCGCACCTCACGACTGAGTCTCGTCCGCGTTGACCCGGTTACCACCGGCATCGCCTCTTCCGCCGACTCCGTACCAGGTGGCGCCACCAATGCTTCATCGTCAGCTTCAGAGGGCACAACCGGACAGGACGACTTCTGTGCTAGCGGTTCCGGTGTCGCCGCTTGCTGGTCCCGTTCCACTCCGCCCAGGTCGTCTATCGGCTTCCTGCGACCATCCGCTTTCTCCAGCGCGTCACTAGGCACTGACGTCGTCTCGTCGACCGTCACATCTCCGGCCGTCACCGCGACCGGTTCCAGCTGCTCCGTCTGGCTGAACTCCGCGTCGTCCGCTTCTCGTTCCAGCTGCTCCCCGCTCTCCGGCACTGCATCCTAGATACAAGCAAGTCCATCCAGTTGAATAGCCTCGGTCCAAGCTTCTCTTCGGCCGCCGTCGAAGGTCGTCGTTGTCGTCACCTCTGTCTCTCCGGTCAGGCTATCTCCTTCCAGTATAGTTCAGTCCAGCGTCGATGTAGTCAGTTCCAGTTTCAGTCTCCACCACGGCCATTTCTTTCTCGGATCTGGGCTTTTTTGCCTTTTTCAGATGTCCGCCGTGTACGAGCCGTTGTTTCCACCCCTTCTTCATCAAGTAATCCGGCAGTCGGGCCTCCAGCGCGAGATAGGGCCCCTCGAACTTTGGCTTCAGTTTTCCGGTCACACCTTTTCCTGCTGTGAAGTTACGACACCACACTGTCGCCTGGCCGAAAGGTTGCCGGTCTTGTCTCCGTGCGAAGACTTTACTGTCGCTGAATCAGGTTCAACGCCTTCTGATGCGCGTTTTTCAGATGATTTCTCAGCTTTACCAAGAACTGGCGATGAGACTGATCCTCGATGCTGTCTACGTCGAATTCGTCTTCCAGAACAGTTCGCACTGGTCTCCCGTAGACCAGTTCTCCCGGTGAGAATTCTGTCGCACTGTGGCAACCAGAGTTGTAAGCATATGTCACCACCGGCAGCCACAGGTCCCAGTCGCGTTGGTTATCAGTCACGTAGTGAGTCAGAAGTTCCAGTAACGACCTGTTGATTCGCCCCACTTGCCCCTTGCCACATGGATGGTAGATTGTCGTTCTCAACTTCTTCCCGCCCAGCAGTTGGCAGACTCCTTCGATGAGGACACTCTCGAAATTCCGTCCCTGATCGGTCAACAGAGTCTCCATGACGCCAAACCGGTAGGTGACTTGTACGACGCATCGCGCCACCTCTTCTGCAGTCTGTCTCTTCAATGCAAATGCTTCTACCCATTTGCTGAATTGGTCAGTCATGACCAAAACGTACCTGTGAGCATGGTCTCTTTCCAGTAGTTCTAAGATGTCCGCTGTGACCAGAGTAGAAACGGCTCGCCTTCTACTGGTATGGTTCCTCTTCATTCCTTGTGGCCTGCATACTTCGTTTTCGTTCTCAAGCAAGAAGTGCAGCTTCCGCAGTACCGTCTCACCTCGCGCTGTACGTTGTACCAGAAGAAACCGGCTGTCACACGGTGCAGTGTTCGCCTCACACCTCCATGCCCTGACATCGGGACGTCATGAGCCAGGTGCATCGCTCTTTGTCCGACATTTGTCGGCAGGATCACTTGCGCTCTCTGATGTTCGTTCGAATTCCGCAGGATCATGCCGTTGTGTAGCCGCAAGTCAAGCAGTCCGGTGTAGAAGTTCAGTTCTGCTTGCTGGGTGTCTGTCAACTTGTCCGTCTTCATTGGTTGCTTTTTCAGGTGGCGGATAAGCTGGTACAGCACAGGATCTGTCCGTGTCGCTGTAGCCAGGCCATCGAGATGATTGATGTCCAGGACGTCTTCTGCAGCATCGCTACCTTCCTCGTCTTCCGTGGATGGCCCTTGCGCGTCCACAACTGTTGAGCGGCGCAGCATCACATCTGGAGTCACTCTCAAGCCTCCTCCGGTATGAACTCCGGCGCAGTCGGTCGCAGCTGGTGCTTCCTCGTGTCTGTCTCGAACCTGCGGGACAGCGCGTCCACATGCGGAATCAGCCAACCCGCCACGTGCTCCACGGTGTAGTCGTACTGCTGCAACTGCTCGATCCACCGGAACAGACGGCCTGAAGGTGACTTCGAGCAGGGCAGGAACTTGATCGCCTCGTGATCGGTCTTCAGTAGGAACGGCTTTCCCACCAGATAGTGGTGAAACTTCGACGTCGCCTTCACCACCGCCCCCAGTTCGCGCTCAGCAACGCTCCAGTTGCTCTCCGCTGGCGTCCATTTCCCTGAAGCGAAAGCAACCACGCCCTTTGACTGGCTCAGCTCTGCTCCCCATCAAAAGTTACTCGCTTCGGTTGTCAAAACGAACTGGTCCGCCGGGTCAGGAGACTTTAGCACCGGGTACCACTGAAGATCCTTCTTCAGTGTCTGGAAGTCAATCTCGCAGTCATCAGTCCACTCGAAGTTTGTCTCCTTCTGCAGCAGGTTGGTCAGATGCACTGACTTGTCAGCGAAGTGCGGGATATGATGTCGGTAGTAGTCAACCAGACCCAGAAACTGACGCACTTCCTTGGCGCTGCTTGGTCTGGGCCAGTCCTTCACCGCTTCTACCTTGTCTACTGTGGGACGGATCCCCATCTCGTCGAGTTGATGCCCCAGGAAGATAACTTTCGTGACCGCCACCGGGCACTTGATGGGATGCAGCTTCAACCCTGCTTGGCGGAACGGGTCCAGCAGCTGCTTCAGCACCTTTAGATGCTCCGACATCGAGGAGCTGTAGACGAGGACGTTATCCAAGAAGACCGCTGCTGTTTCCCAGTTGAAACCCTCCAACACATCCTCTATGATCCGTTGAAACATCCCCGGACTCGTCTTAGGCCCAAACGGTTGATGTGTTCACTGTTTGAGTCCATACTCGGTGATGAACGCTGTTACTTCTCGGGATTCCGGAGCGATGGGCACAGCCCAGTAGGCAGATCGCTGGTCGAGTACTGAATAGATCTTGGCTTCCCTCGTGGCTTCCAGGAGGTATCCGATCCTTGGCAGAGGGTAGGAATCGTGCTTGATGACTGCGTTCACCGCTCGGTAGTCGCAGCAGAACCGGACTCCTCCGTGCTTCTTCCTGATCATCACAACAGGTGACTTTGTTCTTCGTCGAGAATGCACCTCACCTAACCGCTAAGCTTGGTCCTAGCACATCTATCAAAGTTAACATCTTCGCGCTGGTTTCGGATCAACGTAGCCAATAGTCTTATTTTTGCTAGTTTTTCGTGCTTCGGACTCAGAACTCAGCCAAACGCCGACAACATAAGCATTATTTCGACGGGCAAACGTTTTGTCAAAGGTCATATAAAGCACGCATTCGGCTGGCCCACTCCGCATAGGCGTTTGTGTAGACATTGAATGATGTTGTGTTCGCCATGGCACGACCGGTGCCGTTGGGACGGCTGGAGGGTGTGAATGGAAATACGCCGTCAGTGTATGCTGGGACACAGTTTCTGCTGGTGTGTATGCTTTTCCTTTCACGGACGACTTACAGCTTGTGATCGCAGTTTAGCTAGTGCGGTTCGTCGATGGCTCCTGTGAAGGAAAAAAAACATTGCGTTCAACAACAAACTGGTTAATATGCTCATTTCCCTACAAAACATCTTGGGAAAGTAAGGTTGCGACTAGGTCATAAACATCACCGGTGTACCATGGGGATAGAGTGTGGACCATCTTTAGGACCTGCTCTTTGGGACAAGCCTCCCGGGCTGCCAGGCGCAATACCGTGTTATGACATGTGCAACGGACTGATCTGAACTTTGGCTGCCGTATGCATGCCTTGCTTCGTCCTGGAATGAACGGTTCAAAGTGTAACCGATAGGGGTCATTCTAAGGTGGCGTACGCTTTACAAATGAATAGTCCACGATTGGTCGCTGAAATACACTTCTGACTGTCAGGCGGCATCTCACAAGGCTGTAGCGAAAGGAGTCACTATGGAATCTACATCATTATCACTTTTTGAAAACCAGGGTAAAACCCATCGACCTGCGCAGCGCTATTTGCATTCATAATCCCCTCTTAAGATCTCTGCAATCATTAAGTTGTATTGATTGCCCTGATTGATTAACATCGCCACCCTTGGGTCCATTAAGCTCTCGAAAGTGGAGATTCACCAGGAAACGCCGCCGCGGTGTGGAGCTCCTCTCCCATAACTCCATCGGCTGCAGTGGAGCGTTCCCAATCCCAGTCCCCGTGCGACCGACGTCGCCATCACGGTGCACACAGGCGCGGCGGGCTGGCGCGCGTCCGTGTGAACTGCGCCGCTGGGACGACCGGCTGGCCGGGGCCGCATCCGTCTTGCTCAGCGTCCGGTTCGGCCGCGGCAGGCTGTCCCCCGAGACGTGTCCGGCGAGAACGTAACCCGCACTCGGGCCCAGTGGCGGCCGGAGTGCCGCTGGATGCAGCCGATGACGCATGACGGGTTTAAGTCGTGAACACAGGCTGATTACGCTATTTGTGTATTCAGCTGTGTTATAACGACATGCGCGTTAGCAGGCTCAGCAAGCGTCAGTTGCGCTTAACAAGCCGCCTACAACGGACTAGTGTAGTGCGAAGAACTTCGGTGCACGTCGCTCCGAAAATCATAGGAATATCACTTATGTCTCTAGCGTTTCCCAAAGCATGAATCGCCTGTTTTAGCATCTTGCCACATCAGATCAAACAAAGACGTGGCACTTTGCAGGACAATGTGCTATCATTGCTCGTGGGCCCTACCATAAATGCATTGTTGCTGAGTGCACGAATTCGCATGACCTGTCATGGGATCAATCCCGGTGTTCTGAGAAATGTCGCATCTTGCATCAGCTGCGATGCATCGACTTCCCCTTCGAATACACTGTGTTGGCAGGCGTCGCTGTTTGCTTCCATCTCCGTGGCTAGTTTGCTTCCGCTTCGCACCTTCTCGCATTTGAGCAGTATCATGTACGTACTTGTCCTACATGTCACTGAACACGTTGGGCAGGTGCCGTCCCAGGCGCCAGTTCTGCACTTGCGGCTTCGTTATCCAGCACCAGGCGATAGCCGGGGCCATCAAGTACCCAATTAATGCCTAATGCTGAGGAGACGTGCCAACAGCTATAACTGTGTCACGGCCGAGCTGCCTGCCATACGGCCTTGCCTTCCTGCAGATATATTATTCATGGCATGCTCGCAGCCTATGGCTCGATGGGTGATAACGACTAGCTTCCCGCTACTTAAAAATGCGCCAAACAGATTTGAGGGAGTCAGCGTAAGGTTACGCTTATCCAGTGGCGCAGGCAGGGGAGAGAGCACATAGCACATGTGACCATCCCTTTAGGTCCCAGGCCCCAGACTCCATGCTCCTGAAGACTGACGATCAAAGGCCCGATCTAAGGGTTCGGAGGGCTGGCCGGAGGTCGTGTTAAGGGGCCCACCAATACCGGATAATCGGCTTCATGCCGATCCGAGCTTTGGGGACCATTTCCCAAAATAGGAACAAGGCTGATGCCCGACATTTGCATTGATCGGGGCCCCTGAAAAATGGGGAGCGCCTGTATTCGTCAGGGCCCACAGCGTCTAGCAGAAGCTCTTGCTTGTGCAGGGAGCCCCGAGTTGGCCAGCAGAACATTTGCTGAACAGGAAACGCGGACGGGACCCCGAATGCCGGAAGGCCTTTCACGTTGGTTGAGGTTTTCTGACAGTGTGAAAACTTACGAAGGCAGTCCGCAACAAGGTAATGGAAGGCCCTGTAGCAGTCAGGGGCCCAGTGCCGAGCGGGCCCTCCATTCGTATGTGTGAAAACTCACGGCAGTCCACAGCTAGATCATGGAAGGCCCTGTAGCAGTCAGGGGGCCCAGTGCCGAGCGGGCCCTCCATTCGTATATGTGAAAACCCACGACAGTCCACAAGTAGATAATGGAAGGCCCCGTGTCAGTCAGGGGGCCCAGTGCTGGGGACGGCCCTCCATTTATTTCAGCCAGGGGTTCAATACGCCGAACTGCAGTCTCTTCGCCGATTCTTGGACCACTGTGGAGATAAAAATCATTTTGCGTCAATGAAGGCTCCTGTGGCGACCTGGGGACAACTTCCCGGGTCAGAGGACCTCGCGCGTTAGGGAGCGTACCAGTGCATGATGCATCCCTTAAAAGGATTCCGGTCGACCAAGGATCCCACCCCCGTGTCGCCAGAATGGTAGCCGGTCCCGGTGGGAATGGAGTGCCCCTTTAGCCCCTGAACGAGAAAGACATCGCGCACCCTAATCTCCCCACCCACTACCTAATCATAATCAATCATATCACACACCTAATCTCTCACCCTTACCCGGAAAGGGTAGAACGTTTCTTCAGTGTTTGAAGGAGTGGATCAAAATCCAACGAAAAATGGAAAAGGTTAACCCATGTTTGCCTGAGGACATACTTCACCCACGGGACCCTTTAGCCGGAAATGAAGGGGTCTCCTCGGTGTTCAATAGAGAGGATCAAAATTCAGTACAGCATGGAAAAAGGTCAGTCCGTGTTTGACGGAGGACGTCCAGCCTATGACAGAATCGACCAGTGAAACAAATTACCTAAAAGGATTGGCAGCCTGCGTGCTCGCAACATTTGGAGCAAGAATACCGATGGGTGCAGTTTCCGTCAAACCGAGCGGCGCTGGCCGCGGCAGGCAACACCAGGCGGAAGGCCCCGCGCGCGCCAGAACGGCCGCCGCGCCAGAACGGCCGTCGTGAAATAGTGTTTTTCTCTCCTCAAAATCAATTCGCATCATTCAAAGACTGGACTGGGCCAATATTTCGCCTCGATGATTTTGAGGATGTCCTCTGAACGGATTGACAGTTACAGCACCACGGAAGAGAAGGATTTTGCGTTTACTTTTCCGGTTTCACCACCAGATTTGGGCACCAATTCGGGTGCTGGAAATGCCAATCCGTTCCTGCTATCGATTTTAAGATTGCACGGATGAAATGCATACTAATATACCTTCCAAACGTTCTAGCTTATGTCCTAAAAAGTACCAATGCACTTTTAAAATGTGTCATTATTTTCATTCGCCCGTTAACTGCCGCTTAGTATGAACCACGGAGAGAATATCGCGTAGCCCGGGGAGACTGCAACGCCGGGAGCTGCAAGCACGCATGCTCATAAGTGTCTTACATACATTTTTCGCTACTCAATTCAGAATTCAGATTGAACATTTTAAGACGGGCATAGGTTCGTCATGTCAATCCAAAACTTGGCTTTCATTTCGATCTAAAATGTGCGTTCGAGGGGTTCTCAATATCTCAGCAGAACTCAGGCAAAATCAGCAAAACCCCTTAGCGCTATCTATTTTATAAAAAAGCGACATAAATCGTGTCCATCGAGCTTAAGTGGGTCATTTCCTGTTTTCCTTAGCGGGCCCTTTCATCAACATAGGACCCTTCATCAAGCCCGTGCCCTTATCGCCTAGCCAAGACTGCCTGCGCATCACCCCTGCCTTGTGCTATTCTCGAACATCATCGAGTAATATCATGTGGCCTGTCGGGAAAGATTCCTCCGTGCGTATCAACGGGTGTAATTCCGTGGTGATGGAAAGAGCCAATCTGTTACGTATATTGGAATGCCAGAAGGGTAGAAACTGAACTATTTTGAACATCGATGTTTCGGTACACGAGTACAGGTTGTTGACTGAAAGCTGCGGTGTTTCACGGCCCACCGACTTGAGGCTACCGCCGAGGCATGCGTTTGTGTCTATTCGGTTATTTATTTTCTTTCACTGGCAACAGAGCAGTGCTCCTCTAACAGGCGAAATCCTTAAAATAGAATGGAATGCATACACAATACATATTATCATAAACATCCATAAATGATGACGTGCCTCAAAGCTAAGTGAAAATGCTACAGACTTAAACGCATTTGATCACTTGGGGTCTGAAGATGCAAAACTGCCATGAAAGACATCCGCACTAGCGTTGCTGGTAAAAAAGTGTTCACAGCGCTTGGCAGTCTGCAAGACAGACCGCTCTGTATCGTCTGCACGCCAGACAGACCGCTCTGTACCGTCTGCACGCCAGCGCAAGGTACAGCGAGCGGGGTTTTGGTGCCGGTCGATCAAGGTGGCACGAGCAAGGGAAAACAGCTCAGCAAGTTTTGAGAGTCCAGTTTACCTTGGAAGATGTTTTTTCAGATAGACTAAATCATGCTGCACTCTTCGAGCCGTTAGGGAGTGAAGTTTGGAGTGGAGCAGACGGTTGTAATAAGAAAGAGAAGCTGTTTGCTTGGAGAATGCGTAAATAACCCGTTTGGCAATTCGCGCGGCATTCTACCGACCCGAACTGAGGGGGAATGGGCCGCCCCGTCCAGACCACGCTGTAAGATTCTTAAACCGATCACATGTTTGCAAAATACGCATCCGTCACTGCGCTTCGGTTGAATTTTGACCTGCTGGTACCAACCTGGAAGGACCGAATAAGGAAACCAAGTGCTCGATTGCCCCCCACTGACTTTGTCAACGGCATGTAAAACAAGGGTTATGTGGTGTTCGCGGTTGCCCCAAGGTTCCTAATTTTACACGCATCTTCAAGCTACGTTCTATCGATAAAATATCTCATCTGGACGGGAGCGCACCTGAACGTCACCGTGAAGGTTTTACGTTTTATTGGGTTGAGGGTCAGCTTCCAACTGACCGGCCACGCTACCGATCGATCGAGATCCTCCTGCAGCAGCAGGCCATCAGCCGGGGACGCAACTTTGCGGAAAATGTTTACCTCAGCGGCATACAAAAGGCAGCCGGGTTCAATGATGGACGCGAAATCGTTGAAAAGAATGTCTCACATTTGAAGATATTAAAGAAAGCATCAGATATGATAAAATTTGCTTACTTATGAACAATGATGCGTTTGTTTAATGAAAAAGACTGCTTTAGACGACACAATTTTTCTGTAAGGCAAATATGCTCCGCAATGCGTCATTGTTTGATTACATCATCGTACCTTGCACAACGTTGATTGAGAGCTTATTGACGGCCGATATATCTGGAAACCCTGCTCACGAACGCCAGATATGAACGACTCAACAATCATATTTTCTTGGCCTTGACCACCGTATGGCCAATGGAATGACAGGAGCTGAAGGACGTTATTATGGCGTCATGGATGCCTGGGTGGTCTTGAAACAGTCTCTCTGAAATAGTCTATATATCTTCGCGGGCATGTAGCTCAGAAGCTAGACGGGTTTAGGTCTTGAGAAGGGCAGGGCTGTAAACCGCATTGAATGATGTTCAAGATGATTCTTTCAGTTCAAAACCCCATACATATATAGAACGCTCCTTTTGGTTCCCCACAGCCCTATCCCGTTAAGAAAAACAGAGCTGTAGACAGCGTCGAATGATCTTCAAGACGGCCTTTTCAGTTCAAACCCGTAGAAATATGGTACACTCCCTTAAATGAACAATAAAAAGGAGGTCTGGGGGGGGGGGGGGGCAAGAGTGGTGCTTCCGGGACGCTGGAGGTCACCAGTTCTCTAGCGGAATTGTTCCCGTTGACGATAACCCTCTGACGTCCGTCAGACGGATTCAAGACAAACCAGCGTGCATATTCCCTCAAGTGGTATGAATGTTTCAGCTTGTGGATTAGAAGCTCGTGGCTAACGCTCTGAAAAGCCGCCGAATAATCCGTGTAAATGGCATCCATCTGGCATCGGTCCGATATGGCCTCCCAAGACAGCTTTAAGTAAGCTCATAATTTCGTGCTGCGCGAACGTCTGGGAATAAAACCATGTTGCTGAGGGCACATTGCAGGCGAGATAAGGCGAGACAGATAATATAATATATAATATATAATAATAGATATAAGACGTATTATATACGATCCGTCCCAGTTTCTTTCCGAAGAAAGGAAACAGGGACATACTTCTGCAATTTGACGGTCTCTTTTTGTCGCCCTTCTTGAAAATCGGTATAGTGTTTGCCTTTTTGCACCTCCCCGGGAAGACGCCAGAACTAATCGGGAGGTTACAAAGCTGGGCCAGTGGAGCGACTAACTCGTCTACGCACTCGGTGATTGTGCGGACACTGATATTGTCAGTCCGACAGGCCTTGTTGGGACCGACTTTAGTTATCACGGATCGCACGGCTGCCTGAGAGGCTCTTAGCTGGCTCAGTGACTCGACTAGTTAGCACAGCGTATCTGGAGAGCTTTGCACCCGAAGGTTAGCAAATTTCATTGCAAAGGCGCCACTCAGTACCGCAGCGCGAGCTTGTCATCCGACACGAGAGTACGTTCAGAGTTGTACAAGACTGGCGATATGCATGACTTCTTCAAGACACATTCTAAAAATGACCAGCACCGCTTGGAGTTGGTGCTGAAGTCGCGAGTAAGTTAAGGTGCATATTGCGAGTGCTTGGATTTGGACACAGACTTAAAATAACGTCTACTTACCGCAAACTCAGCCGCGGTCGTCGTCGTCGGAAAGCTGCCTGTTTCATCCGGAGAGCAACTCGCACCGCACCGTCGAACCAGGAGGGGGGGGGGGGGAGGGGGGGGGGGAGGGTGCACCCGGCGCCGGGGGATTGCCCTGGGGACGTGGTCGGAGATGCCCGACTCAAGCAGCGTGTTAAAGGTGTTCACTAATTGGTTAACTCTGACGTTATACAGCAGCCCCGCGGGATCAGGAAGAGGCACCGGTGCACATCGCCGAGCCCAGCGCTCCTATAATTGAACGCAGCGCGCCGACTGACCACAGGCCGAGTGGTTACCAGCACACTGAGGGTGGAGATAGTCTCCTTGCGGTCTGAGTTTAGAAGACCGTCTTGCACGTCAACCTGTTACGGCGTGCGTCAAGACAGTACAAGGTCCGTAATGTTTTCTGTTCTAGTGGGTTAGCAAACCCACCGTTTCGGACGCAACAGCAAGTTGCACGTGTCGACGAATCTGGTGTCACAATTCGACGCTCTCCGCAGGTCGGGAACGGCACCACCAGCTGCCGGTGTCCAGCACATTTCAGGGAGGTTTGAATTTCGGACGACGACGGCTCTGCAGTTTAGCGGATGCGCTGCTGACAGGGCAGCAGCTGTTCGGTCAAACGTCGCGTCGTCATCGGCAGGGCGGTAACACACGGCCAGAGTCACCGATGCTGCAGCCGGATCAGCAGCATCTCGCTGGTGGCCGAGTCTGGCAGGCGCAGCGGCAGCAGGGCCGTGCGAAAGGCGCAGGTCACGCTGCCACCCGATCTCGGTGGAACTAGCATGCTGTCAATGTAAAGGCCGTTAGCTCAGTAGTCCACCTAGTACGGGGCCGCGACCCTTGCTGAATGTGGGACCCAAAAACATATGCGCAAGAATGTTAAGAAGTGGACGGTGTGGGGGAGAGAGGGGGAGCACTGGCTAGTGCGTCGTAATTATACGCATCAAACCAGTCACCACCGCAGCAGGTGGCCAACGTGCGGTCTACTATGCACACCAGTGAGAAAACATGGAATTGACTCCAAAGAACCGTCATTGTTTTTTATCAATTTTTTTGTAAAGTCATGAACAGCAAGGAACCGTTATTAACTTATATCACGTTGGTTTTTGCGATTTTTCAATCCCCCCTCCACCGGTTACGTCGGGCAAAAAGTCGCCCCCATCCCCACCCCCACCCTCTGGTAACACTGTGCCAAGCTTAACGTTCGAACTGAAAGATCCATTCGGCCTCCAGCTAACCTAGGACTGTAGAATAACACGGAGTTTCGCTCGTTATGAGAGCAAGCCAACAGAATTTCACTCCTATATTTTAGGTCTGCAGACGATCTTCCAGGTCAGAATGATGTCTCAAAATTAGACAAAATTGCGGAAAATCTCATTTCACGGTCACAAAGCCAAAATCTGAGAACATGTTACGCTTTCATCTATTCCAGAAAGATATTGTGTGACGCAAGCCAATAGCTTGTTCAGAGACAATGATACACTTCAAGATAAGGATCATCACTTTGTTCTGAAGTATCACATAGGTACCTACGCAGTTAACTAATTGCTCAGAATTTTCGTGGAAAGTGACTATGGATTGATGTCTGACATAATCACTGCCTTTTCTCCAGAAGTGCAGCTGGTCGTTCCGCTAGCCGCATTACGTTCATCAAGCTGGCAAGCGGGTTCAGATTAAATATCGAGATCGATGTGTGACCGACAGCGTTTGACGTTAGTTGAACTGACAACTGAGTTGTCCGCAAGCAAAAATGTTGGAATTTGTGACATTTTACGACTTTTGAACTGACCTAAGGTCACCAAATTTTCCACTGCAAGAGGCAATCACATATGGTGCGTCCAGTTGTGCAGGTTTGGCAGCGATCGATTTTGCATGGATCCCACAAGCAAGTATTTTGGTTGCTGCTGGTCAAGTGTTTTTGAACCTATTTTGCTGGTCGAATTTCATCCCTTTCGACATCTTTGCAATTCAAATTGTATTCCTGTCTGCAGTTTGTCCTTTTAATTTTTCTAGATTCGACTTTGATGCCTGCTGACTTTTAGCCCTCACTCCTGTTGAACTTTAATCCTGTAAACTTTTTGTCCTCCGATTTTTCCCAATTCGACTTTGATCTCCGTTGACTCCTTTCTCCGTCGGGTTTTTGTCTCTCGACTCTTTGTTCGACTTTTTCCGTCACACATGTTTTCATTCGCTTTTTATGCGGACATCGTACTCGACGGGCTACATAGTTTCCGAAATTGCAAAGAAGCTTGTGCACTGCAGTGGCTCGCTGCAGCGGTTTAAGGGAAAGGGAGCTCACACACTATCAAACTAGACCTACAGGTTTCTAACACCGTTACTTTTGCCATAAGCCGGGAAGTAAAGACGGTCGCAAGTGGTGGTAGCAATATTCATTAGCAACGCTGCGCTAGGACATATGCGCGGAGTCCCATGGCCAGCAAATTACCGCTCATGACATACTTTGAGCAGCTTGCTTGCTTTGCTGAGCAGCAGCATGCCTTGCGTTAATGGGTTTGCGTATGTCACAGCTAGAACCTTCCCGATTATGTGACTGAAGGCACCCCTTCCCCTTCCTTCCCATTCATCATATAGCCGTGTGTTTTTAAGAAGCCTGCATGTATACTTTGCATCTCGATGTTGTGCGAGCTGGGGCTGCCTTTCTTAACTTGTTGCCTGAGTGTGACGATAGTCCATGATGACTTCAAAGTAGTGATTTGATGGCAATACATCGAGCGAGGTATTTCTTTCGATGGTATATGAGCCTATTTTGGGTGGATTGCTCAAACATTTCTGTCGTTCTTAACACGTCTCGTCTTGTCCAGCCCCTCACATATTAAAGAAAAGCCGGCCTAGCGGAAGGTACGAAACGATGCTGCCAAATTCCATCAAAACGTGTTCTCCCAAGTACCCATACCATTCATGAATAACCGACAGGCAGCCACACACAGCACGCACTCTTCCGTCTGACCCGAGAGCGCTCGCGGCCGTTCCTGAGAGGTCTAGCAGCGCTGGCCGGCGCGACGGGCGCCGCGACTGCCCGACGACAATTCGCTGCGCCGTCTGCGGAATGCGACGGCTCGGTCCGTGATTGGGTGCGAGTCACCGGCCGACCGCGTCGGCGGCGGCGCCGAGACCTCTCGAGGTGCCGTCAGAGCGAGCGGCGTTGGAGCACCGCTGCCGAGGCCCGCCGCCAGCTGACCGGCCGCCGACCGGTCCGCGTCCTGGAGCACGCGCGCACGCACACACGCACGCCGCACACATACACACACGCACACACACACACACACACACACACACACACACACACACACACACACACACACACACACACATATATATATATATATATATATATATATATATATATATATATATATATATATATATATAGGAGGAATCAGACGGACCTCCATTTTTATGTTTCGCACTGCAGGACGGTTTTCATCTTCACACATTTTTACATGCTGCGTGGTATATTTCGGGGTTCAAAGTCGCATGCATTTGGTAAAAGCTTCTCTTAATTGTGGCAATCGTAAGTGGCGTCACAAAAAATCCGTGTAAAACTAGCGTAACTGAGGACGCCCTACAGGCTGCTAAGGTCATCGGGGCGTATCATCGCGCAAGCACACTAAGTTTACAACCATCAGTGAGGATGGGCATCCAAGGTGTTTAAGGACAGGGACCAAGGACAAGCAAACTACGGACTTCCGAAAACTGGTGTCTTTATTATTAATATTCCCTGTGGGAGCGAGACTTCCAAAGGCGGAGCATGACACCCCACTTCAGCATGGCTGGGACGAATGCATGCAGATTCCGATTTCTGTCCCAGTCCATCCTGGTCCCGTACTCTCAGCCTCCTGGCTCTCATAAATAATTCCCGCGGAACTGCGGGCAGGCCAGTGATGTGAGTGGAATGGACAGGAGTTGGCCCGTGACCTCTGGCTTGACCTTTGGCGCGGGCCCGGTGGCCGTGTGCTCCCTTCCTTCCCGCGTGCAGCCACGCGGAGTCAATTATTCCCAGTGGTGTAAATGCGAAAGGCAAACTTTATGGTGCATCTATGCAGGGGGGTTTTATGCATACATTTAACAGCGTGCAGGATCAGGGTTTGGCACGGGCAAGCATGGCTTGGCTGTGCAGCGTAGGCCGCTTGTCTCCCCTTGCCAGGGTGCTGTCAGGGCTGTGAGCTCGCGTCACAACACGGACTGGGGCTCGTCGAAGCCGTCTCGAACTTGCCTGTGTTCTGTGTTTTGCGGACGATGCTGTCAGAAACTGACGAGCGCACTCAATCGGTACCACCTCTTGTTCTTGCCACAAGAAGCATGCACATCTCGCCTTTGACGTGTGTTAGCAGTCTGCTCTGTGAAATGAAACAAAATATTCGTTAGAAAAAGGATGTATTTAACATAACAGCTGGAGCTTTCAGCACTGGAAGCCTAACATATGACAAATGTTATATTTAGGTGAATTCCTACACCATGTCATATAAAATTATGTCTGGCTGGCATTTAACAACTGTGACATTTAGGTTGTGACACCTTGCATTGTCCATTTTTCAGCCGTCATTTTTCTCCGGCATAAATAGTTGACTGCATAACATCCGCTGTATGAAAAGTCTGTTTGTCTCCTCTTAGATGGATCTGCGCACCAAAGCCCTCCGACGTCATTGCAGATCATGCCACGTGTCAGGCTGCCAGTGGCGTAGCCAAGGAGGAGCCAGTGACGTCACACCCCGCCCGGATGTCAAGCGGGTTCCTCAGGCCGTCGAGCGGGTCCTCTGCGGTCAAAGGTCCCAAGAGGCCTTGTGGAAGACGCTCGCATTGTGCATTACAATCTCTGAAGCAGCCTTTAAAATAAACGGCAATCTAAAACGCTTGCCCCGAATACACGAGAGGACTTAATACATGCTATCAACAGGGGTCCGTGTCGTGGTTTGAATAAACGCTCAGACCTATGTGCTAGACTGCAAGAAGCTGACCGCTTGTCATTTAACATATCATACCGAAAAAGGGCTTTTTTGACCTGCGGAAGGACACCCTCTCCGCTTGGAAGAAAGTCTTTTTGGCCGATAGTGACTGCCCGTCGGCTGGTAAAACGGCTGCGCTCGAGCATGAAAGATATCCTTCTTGCCTACAAAAAGGCTCCTTCCATCCTGCTCGTTAGTTGTAGAGGAACAGCTTTGCTGGTAAGCGGGGGCCCTAAAAAGGCCCATGCCGTCCAAAAGATATCCTGCTAACTTGGAAAAGGGCTTCGCTGGAGCGTAACAGGTCGGCGAGCAGAGGCTCTGTATAATTGGGGAAGGACCCTTTGCACATCAGAAATAAGTTTATTTAGGCTGGAAGGGCACCAAAAAAACATCCAGCCCATCCAAGGCCACCGTGTGTTGATAAAGATAGTTGTACTGACTTGGAGGAGGCGTTCACCAGCCTGTTAGGGGGGGGGGGGGCTGATGATGTGTAAATTAGTTCTCTACTGGGCGGCATCCTGTGCCCCTGCTCGGCGCTTCGACTCAGGGAATGGCCCCTGGCATCCCGAGAAGGGGGCTACCGGGCCATCCAAGTGTGTTAATCGTTTTGATCCGCCAGTTGATGTCTACGGTGAACCCTGACCCCTGCCAGGAAGCACGCTAAAAGAACGCATGGACAGTACACGCGAAGTGATGAAAAGAAAAGCCCTGGCGACTGGCTGTGCTGGGTTAACTCCCAAGGCAGAAATAAATAAAAGAAGGGTTTGGCCAGGAGTTGAAAACTGTTGTCGATCCATTCAGCCTTTGCCGAAGCTTTAACTTGCAGGTGCTTTCGTGCGCTGCAGTTGCACTCTAAATCGTTCGATGGTCTTATACTCTGATTTCTCAGAGTAATTAGAATCGACTCGGCCTCGTCGAATAGCTCAAAGAAATAAAATCACTCGACCATAAATCTATGGTAAGTAACTCGCTATTGCTCCCTCAAGTTTTAACTAGTTATCCATCAAATGAACTACATCGTGGGGAGTTTGATGATGCTTGGGTTTATGGGCGCTTCGATGCAGCGGTCATTTTGAGCCCATTGTTGGGAGTTTATTGTGTAATGGTGATATAAGCCTAATAATAGCATGGTGTACCTAGTACAGCGAGGAGTACGTGCAGTTGGTGAAACGGCTCCTACGCGCTATCTCAGTCACCAGACTTCAGCGGTTTTGCCCTCGGAAGTCCCAAGCAAGCCATACACTCAGCACAGTCTGCATCCTTCACAACACTCAGAAGTTCCGAGAGATAGGAGCGTCGACGTCCTGAAAAAGGCAGTAAGTACCATAACTAGTCGATCAGAAGAAGATCTTGAGGTGCTGAGGGACCCAGTGGGCTGGGGCTGCGCGAGCCACCGCGGGCGGCGCTCGCAATAGCTCAGACTCCAGCGGGCCACCGCCCAGCGTGCCCTGTGAAAGGATTCAAGTGGTGCCCAAACAAAGTGCAGATGCAACAGCTGCTGACTGACACCGACAGGGGAGCGGGCATTAGTATGTGCTATTGGCTCAGTGGCTGAGATGATGAACGCGGATGACATTTGGGCTGACAAGGCGTGGGTTTCCGACGTGGCGCATCACCACCTCGGTGGTGTCTTAAGCAGCCGTGAGGGCAGCTTCTGGGGGAACGAATAGCCCGAAAAACATAGCGCCCATAGGCCCGTACATAGCGAGAAGTGCATTGGTTCGGTTGCCATGAGCTTGCATGCCACAACTAACCTATTTTGGCTTCAAGGTAACAGTAATAAGGCCCCGACAATGAATTATGATAATTATGGCAACACTGCAAATTCATCGCCACCCCCCGAAACCACCGTGTTGGCCTCAACAGGCAGTGGTTTAAGTAAGATGGTGCCACTCTTTATGAAGCGATCGGAACAGAAATAGCTCATAAAGACGTTCCAAGAATAGCAATCTCTCTGAAAACATGACATGCCTGTAGTCTTCATTTCTCGGACCTCAGCCACTTGGAATTCTTCTGGGGCTACGCGAAACGGCACTTTTGGCACAGACAGTAACCAGCGACTCAAGACAGCTATTGAGGTCTCTTTCAGCAGTGACCTGCAGGAACGTTATGCGGAAGCGTGTCCTCAGGATCGACGCTTGCCTTGCAGGTCACGGAGGGTGCATCGATATTGTCACGTATGCTGTCTGAAGGCGCTTGACTTCGTAGAGCAGCAGTGGTGCTGTTGCTGGCTACATTGCTAGATATTGGGTATTACCGTTAGCCCCTAAGCGTCCTGGTCACAAATGTGGTCTTGTGTTGTTCGGCTTTACGTGATTTCTGAAAAATAAGGAATTTCTACTGTACAAAGACTTCTGGCACCAGACGTATGCACTTGCCGCTGTTCGAAGTGCCTGGACAAGGTGTCAAAGATAATAAAACCGTAGTGTTGTTGCTCAAACCACGAAAACAATTTTCATCCTAGCTGAAAGCAATTTCGGTTCGAGGGCGTTTCACTCCCTCTAAAATTGGTTACCATGAAAATAAAGTAATATCCCGTTCAGTTCAGTTATAGCACGGCAAAACTCCGCGTTTTAGCATTGAGCATCTACAGCTGGTTTCGTTACAAAATGCTAAGAAAGCTTTCGGCGGCTGATGGCATTGCAATTTTATTGGAGTCGATGTCGTGTTTCCCCTTTACGTTGAATGACGGTACGAATTTGATTACCTTCGCTTTTGAATGCATGCTGACTCGCTCACATGTAATGGTCTAACCGTGTTTGCGATTGAAAAGTTTACCCACTTTCTTCACAGTCAGGTTTTCAAGTCTGTTCCCCAGGTAGCGTCTGTCAAAGTGTGCGTGCCTCTCTTTCGAGAGGTCCTTCGTCAGCACCACAGGTGACTCGCCAATGACCCCATCTGTCTCCCAATCCAGCGCGCTAACTCGTTAGCACTTGAACATCGCCACACAATTTCTACGGGGTAGTGCTACACTATTTTGCGGAAGATCTCTGAACTCCAGGTCTTATTTGACGCTGCTGAAATTAGCGTGCCGCTCGTCGATTACCTTCATTGAGGTGAACCAATTCACTGAAGTTTGGCGGATGGGTGGAGGCGAGGCCTATTGTTACGGATGGCATAATTGTTCCGATTACCGCCGTCGTCTGGTGTATTGGTATGCATGCAATTTTTCAACCAGCTAATACCCCGCCGTCTTCATGTGCTACTGAGTTCTGAGAAGCACTGGATGGTAATTGGCTCCCGTCACGTACGCGTTAGTACACGAGTTCACCCTTTTAAATTGTTGAGATTCAAACTGGGATTTTCTGATTGCGAATTTAGCGCTCTATCAAATAAGTTAACCGGGAAGGACAAGGACAGGGAAGGACAATGACAGGGAAGTACAAGGACAGGGAAGTACAAGGTCAGGGAAGGATGAGGACAGGGAATAACAAGGACAGGGAAGGACAAGGACAGGGAGGAACACGTAAAGGAACGGACAATGACAGGGAATGACGAGGACAGGGACGGAAAAGGACAGCGAAGTACAGGGCCAGGGGACGAGAACCCAGCTGTGTCAGATACGGCTCGGCTTGTCATGGACAGACGGCTGGCAGTTCTTGAGCGCTCACACTGAGTGACAGTGAGCTCAACAATCCGGGGCTTGGAGCGCAGGCCAACCGTTAAATCGGTGACCTTTCTGGGGCGACCGTGGCAAGCGCTGTTGCAGGGCGGGCCCAGACAGCTGCTGGAGCGGATCGTGTGCCGCCTGGCCGGTGGCAGCACTCGCTCTCCGTTCCTCGCGCGAGGCGCCACAGCGGCGAGTGTTCCGTCACGTACACTAACCGCGCCTATTTTCGCAACTCGCTGTGAACACGACGCGAATAGTCAAGCCGGGCCGAGACTTCGCTGAACTACCGGCAAGCAAACGAGCTCGGCTGGAGCCGCGGACGGAGACAAGTCAGCCGAGGTCAGCTGGCGAGTGTTCTGTTCGGTTCACGGCGCCGGTGCTGGTGATATCGACTTCGAGACCGACTTCAGTGCCAGCCGAGCGACTTCGACATCAGATTTCATCGCGTTGACGACGACCGCACACACGCGGGCTCCGAAAATGAGGCAGGTGAGGCGACAGGACCCAGCTGACCTTCAGCAGGACAGCAGTCAGGAAAACAAATGCCGGATGCCACAGTTCGGACTGCAATATAGTGCAGCTTAAAGCAGGCGAGCCTAACAGGAAGGAACATGGCTAAAAGTGGGGTTGCGAAGGCTGAGCTGATAAGAACGCTTGCCCGCTATGGGCCAATAGCTTCAAAGTATGTCCAATCTTCTGAAGTGGGGCGAGCCAGCTACAGGTGACGCATGATGTGGCTAAGGCACTTACACCCTGACACCTGTGGGGCCGCTGACCAGACCCTGCTTCAGAAGATAGCGGTCTCGTATCGTGAGACCGATTTTCAGAAGACCTTTGTTCCGGATGCCTATTTTCAAAATGTTCACGCCCAGAGCGCTTGCGCAGGGAATACCTGTTTTCAAATGGTCTACTTATAAGAGGACAATGTTCAAAGGTCTCACGCTTGGAGTGTTCTTTCAGAAAGTCTGTTTTCGGGAGGCGTAGTTCAACAAGCTTTCCAGAATGGACCGAATTCAGAGGGCCTTTGTCCACAGAGCATATTTTTTAAATGCCTTTCCCGCTATGCCCACATTTACGCGGGTTATTTTCAGAAGGCACGCACTCACAAGGTTTGCTTGCACTTGGATTTAAAGTACAGCGCGCGAGGCCTAACTCCAGAACCCAGGTGTGCAGCAGGCTCGCCATCGCTTTCAGGGGGTGTTGGCCATGTTGGCTTATTCCTTCCTCGCGCTTTTTCGTTTTCGGTTGTCTTGCGCAGAATTCGCCGCCCCATTGTGCAATAGTCCCTTGTATTTAAGTAAGTTCTCCCTGAAGTGGCTTCTGGGTGCAGACTGTATCTATTGGACCGAAACTTGTGAAGAGTGTGTCTTTTCTAACTGGGATACAGCACCACTGCCAGCGGGTCCACAGAGTGTCATTGCAAGATGAAGTGGGCGCGACAATCTCTACAAATGGGTCTAGCAGCTAGAAACCCCCAATTGGCGCACTTCATCTACATTTATTTCCAACTATCTCCGAGAACACCACGAGCTAGCGTTCAACCTTTTCCGAGTTTTGGCCGGCGGCCCCGGAGTCCGCACCATCCGACCTCACAGGGCGAGGAGCGACGACCCACTTGTTGCGGATCGTCCAGCCGCCGGCCGGATCGCCGAGCTGGCTGGGCCGACGAGTGCACGGCGCGGAGCGCTCCACAAATTACCGACAATCAACGCTGGCAGCGGCCGCGTCGGAGCGGCCGGCTGGGGACGGCGCGTCGCCACCGACGACGTCAGTCCCGCGCCGGGGCCGATGGCTAGTCCGCCCGGGATCACCGGAATGCAGTGGCTTCGGGTCAGATGTACCAGGTCGTGTCAGGACCAACGACCGTCGTGGAGCTGGAACCGGACCGCGCTGTAGGGTCGTGATCGACGGCCCAGCTCCAGAAGGTCACCGGCGGGCGGCGGGTCCGGGACACGTGGGCGGGCTCCGGCCCGCATCTGCTGGCTGGGAAACGAAACATGGACCCTTGTACAGAATTTGGGCACCTGGCTGTTGCAAGTATGAAATCAAAGGCGGGGTTTATTGCTGTGCCACCATTTACCCAGCCACTGTCATGTAAACACAAAGGCGGTACAAACGGCTGTCATAGGAGGAGGTCTGTTGCACGTAGGCCTAGATAATCAAGATCCTTTTTATATACTGGACCTATTTCCGACTTGGTGTAGAACGACCATGCGTCCCTCGCGCCGAAATAAATTTGTATAACGGAGCCCAATTCTTTTGGAACTCAGTCGCTTTTGAAGACGCCGTACACCGCAGCTCGATATGTCGAGTTTACTCACTCTGAACAGGCAAGAAAAAAGAGGTGGAGATGAATTGGAAAACAGGCACTACAGTCACATCCTTTCTCAGGCGGGACCAAGCGTCCGCGGCGTTCTGCCAAACTCAGCATTACTGATCGCCAGCAGTTTCCCGGAAGCTTTTGCCGAGCTCATGCCCAGCGGGATAAAGCGACGGCGGGGTGTGACGTCAACACTGAGCATGGCTGATCGTCGGCATCTCCTGGAGAGCTTTTGCCGATCGGAGCAGGAGATTGCAGGCCTCTGGCTCTCGCTGGCGGGGGCTAGCCCAGGGGCCGGCCAGAGGTAAGCCGGTGCAGGGTAGGCTGCCCTTATCGGACAGTCATTACCTGAAGTATCCGCCGCGGCCTCCGAATGCCGCAGTAATTCAGGAACATATATGCCTTGTCGTCAAGGGCTTACGATGTTCGTGGGACAGATTTCCGCATGAATCGTCCTGCTGATGTTTGATGTTCGATGCTTATGCATGGACGCTGATCGACAGTCAAACTTCATTACAGCTAAAGTCAATAACGTAAAACCCGGCTGTGTGAGCAATCGACGGATGTACGGATATGGCGTGGTGCTTTATGCGCATCTGATAAGGCACATCTGCCTCGTGCAAAGCTTCACATGCAACTGAAAGACGTGACGGGTTTCGTGGATAATGTCTGCAGGGGGACGGTCAGGAGAAAGCAAGTTTTAGTTGAAACAGAACCGTGCAAACGCATATCAAGCCGTGCCCCTACAGTAAAAGGCACGTGAAGAAGTGGGCCGACTTGTCATACAGCATGTTATCTTTGAGCGAACAGCAAAACAGCAAACCGCTGCGGTTGTGTCGGCCCCGCTGTTTAACGGGCGCCGTTTCGCCGGCCGCCAAAAGTCGTGTCGCTGTCTGACCGGTACGCCGGCGACGCGTGTCTGCAGTCGCTGCCTGACCCGTACACCGGCGGCGTGTGCGTACAGTCGCTGTCTGACCCGTACACCGGCGGCGCATGCCTACAGCCGCTGTCTGACCCATACACCGGCGGGTGTGCCTACAGTCGCTGTCTGACCCGTACACCGGCGGCGTGTGCCTACAGTCGCTCTAGAGTGAGTTCGGGTACGCTTCGCGAAGGCCAACTTTTGAATAGCTATTGTGAGGAAATCATGCATCGCGTTGCACTGTCCCGTGCGCAAGCGAGGTGAGAGTTACAACAGTATCGAGCAACTTGGCTTGTGTAAGCCAAATTGATCATGAATGGGATCTGTTTGTGTTGATCCAGGTCTAGGATGTTATGTTCCGTATAAGGTGCACCTCTCCACATAAACATCTATGTTCCGAACGCCTGAACATGTTTGAACTAAGCCATATATTTTTTTCAATTCGTAGAGTCAGCGGTATTGCCGGCTTGGATTAATCTAATCTGAACAGCTGGTCTATCTCCCTGGTTGCTTCTCTGGCTGTAGTTTGGACGTGATTTTAAAAATGAGTTTCTGTTCAGACGAACATCAAGTCGCGGGATGGATGCTACCAATTTGAATGTTCAACTGCCGGAAAAGCGAGGAACAAATTCGTTTCGTCTTCCAGACAAAGCAATTTAAGCTTGTTGCAGTACAGATACTTGCACAATCTTCTCCTTGACCTTGCCCAACGAGAGATGAGGGAAAACTGTCCGGTGATAAACGAGTCCTTCGAACATTTCTAGAAAATGTGTGCTATGTTGACCCCAGCCAACCTACCAGGAAATATGTCGCTGTCACTGGGCTTCTCGACGCGTTCAGCTGCTGATGCCGTAAGGCGTCGCCCATATTTTGCCCTGGCAAAGAGGGTCTGCACTGCGCAGAATCGAACTCCGCACCTCTTTTCTCAGAGGCTTCGGCCGCGCAGCAGACAGCCGAAAATGTCATTGCATCACCGACTCTCACTCGGAAGGATGTTCTGACGCACAGTGATGATGAGGAAAATCGATACTTATGTCATCAGTAAGCCAGGGTGACTCCCTGATGATTCGTAAGCTGGCATTAACGAGAACGCAGGCATAACAGACTCGTAAGTCGTGCTAGCCCGATGCCGAGGCCAGCTCGGATAAGGTGATCTGCTCTAAGATTTGGAACTCCAGGCCACTAAATCGGGAAAATATGAGATGTCCTGTAGAGTGAGTGTCGCAGTATATACAAAAGCTAAGTAGGCTGATTTGATCGAGATTGTCTCTCTCCGGTGTGTTCCTATCCAAGAAGGCAAGGGGCTGGTTTGTTTCGATAGCCTTGGAGTTGGTCTTTTGAATATTCATTGGTCTCGTTTAAAATTGGGCTCAGAAGGGCAATGACACACTACAATTTCATGGTACCAAACTCTGCCTAGAGACATCGGAGGCTAGCTTTTGGCCCTGGGACTCGTGGAAGGCCCAAAGCCGGGAGCTGATCTCCGTCATTCTTAGATAATGTTTGGCATCACGAGACTAGGGGTTTTCTTTGCCCAGCTATTTCCGTTTAATTATGAGCCTCAAACCAGCACTCAGTCGTGCATTTAGATCTGGGTTCCGCTTGGAACTTCTCACACTAGAAATCCCACAGCAACCTTGATATATTCGCGATATTTCGTGAAGTACGGGCCTCTGAAACGTTGTCACTATTTCTCGAACGCTAGCAGTGTCTGGATTTTTGATCCTCGCGTAGTGCACATCAGTTTCCTTCCTCAACGCGCGTCGCACATCGGTGTCGTACAAGGGTGGGAACCTTCAACAAAAGCTAGGGCGTAGCACGTGCCACTTATTCACAGATACAGGCCTCACGTCCACTGCAAAACATGTCTCAGAGTCATCAGTCGGGTGTGGGCCATAATGGTCCACCGCATCAGATTGAGAGCCCTTCGTAAGTCTTAGGAATTGTCAGCTCGTAGTTTAGTGTGGTGATGCGTGATGCTTTTGGCGTCTGGTGTCTGCCAAGACTCTAAACTTTTGTGAAAGTCGTTAAAGTTCCCTTGAAAGAATGATGCTGAAAATAGTGGTGATGAAACAATGAAGTAGCTTAACCGTAGCACCTCAAGACAGCCACCTTGCGTGAAAAACGCACATAAATGAATAGCAAGGTGAGCATAGACCAGCATGGTCATACACACCAAAAAGTTGTCCCGCGTCAAGCAAACACGTCTAGAATATGGTAGCACAAAGCAACCCTCTAGCTGATTGAGATACTATGCTCTTGCAGATGGCATGATGAATTGACTACGCTTGCATCGAAGAGAGTTCTTGGACATCGTTATGAACTCTTTTAGGTGATCCAGTTAGTAAACAGATTACGACCACAATAATTTTATGATCATGCATACGTTGAGCAAGGCAACACAGGCATCGCGAGTAAAGATGCTGATCAAGCATCAAGTTTTTTGAGCAGGGCGATCAAAACAGGACGTGTTCTCCGTACGCTTTGTTTCTTCAGAGCGCCCGAGGCCGTCGAAAAGTCGAAGATTCAAGGCTGGAGGGCCGGTGGCGACGGCGCTGCATGCATATGGAACACACCGCCGCTTTTCAGGCAGCCGCCAGCATGACCGCGTGCAAAAAGCAGAAGAACAGGCTGCGAGCGAAATGAAATTCATTATTGTTGCCTGTCAATGTACCTCCTTAAACTGTGAAAGGAGAAAGGGAGGAAAGCGCCTTCCGCTCCATTGTTACTGTTCTCATAGTTTTGGTAACTAAGGTTTGGTAATGGCTGCTTAAGACGGTCATCTCTGCGGCAGTAGAAAACCCTTGCTTTTGAGCATCGGAAACATTTTTTTGCACTTGCATGCACATTCATTACATTTCAGTACCCACACCCACCAAAAACAAGTTCAATCAATCGGCTACCCGGCAGTGAAGACCCATCCGGACCAAATGAACACACCATTCGCTAAAAAGAGGTGGAATGGCAAGCCGCAGAGTAAGTCTGCGAAGTTGAACGGGCATTGTGGAATGTTGCAGGTACATTAAATTTGTTTCAAGCCATGCGTAAAAACACCTTATTTACGTCGCTGTTTTGTGATGTAAATGCTGCGTGAACCTACACAAGACATGTCATGACAGCGCCTTACATTCATAACAGTTAGCGAAGACCATTTCAGCTCATAAAACTGGCTGGGAACAAGCGTAAACAAAGACAAACTACTTACAGGGAAACATGTCGTTTGGATAGGCGTGGTCGATACCATCTTATCAGTTTCATGTCAGCCAATTACGCAATGCACGCAATAATAGCCCTGTAAAATTGGCTTATTATAACGTTTTTCAGGGTGTGATTATTATTGCCCAGTTACAAGCCGCTGACGCATTCGCTAACTCCTTCAAGCTGGCTGGGGAGGGGACAACCAATTTAAGGTCGGTCAGTCGGAAAGTGTCGATTGGAAAGAAATTGAGCCACTCATGTGTGACATTACTCGATTAAACTGGCGCAATTCCCGAGCCAATGACAGTGGAACGGGTAATCATAGTTCACTTCCTGGACACGTGACTGGAAAGAGTAGGAAATTGTCATCGAGCCAGCCGACCTCACCTTGGCCTAGCCTGATCAGAAATCTGATCCTACCTTAACAGTCGTACTCAGTCTCACCAATCAGTCGTCTTTCCCTTCAAGTCTTCCTTCGCATGTAATCCTTACTGCCGCGAGAAACCGCGGCTGCTCGGACAGGACAAGCCGGGTGTGCCACGGTCCAGCCACTTTTCGTCGAAGTTGGTCTTTAACCGCTAGTGATGCATGGAAGGACCAGGCTTCAGAAACGGTTTTGATCTTTTCTCTTTTTGGGACGTCCCTACAATTTGTGTGAGGCCTGGCACTGAGTGGTGTCTTCATATTTCTAATAAGCTGGCACTGCGGGCCGCTGCAGCCTGACTAAAACACCCTTGACCCCGACCTCGCAGCCGCCTCAGGCGTTATTTCTCAGCCGGCGTTCTATAAGGTGCCGGCTCCTCGGTGATGACTCGGTCACAGCATTAAATCTCACGGAGGATGACGCAGAGAAATGATCTCCCAGCTGCTCTGCAATAAGCGGCGGCAGCGGCCCGGTTCCCTCGTGAGCCGGCGACGTCCGGCGCCTGGAGAGCTGAGCCGTCTTCCGCCCTCCTGAAGCCATTACACCCTGTCGCCGCGCGCAACTCACCCGCATCAAACTCACCGGAACTCACCGCAGTATGCTGAGGATTCATAGTCTGCAGTAGTTAATTACTGAGACAAGAGGGAACCCAGGGCCAGTGAGGCTCGTCACGCAAACTCGTAAATATGAGATCAAAAACGGTGAAATTATCAGCACTTTCGGCGTTCGTGCTGATTTCCTGTCAGCTTGCGTAGTGGGGGAATATTTGTGATCTGGGTAACTCTATGCGATCTGCAATAGAGCCACACAGATCGCGTATCCCAAGTTCGGCGTAAGGTTAAAAGCGACTCACAGCTGCCGACTTCCTGGGATAGTTTTCGGACCGTTCCAGATAGATCCACCAAATCGTCATTGCTTGTCGTCCCAGGATCGATTAGCCATGTCTGCGCGAAGCAATCAATTGAAACTAGCTCAATGCACCAAGTTATGATACTATGAAGGCTTGCAGAGTAAGCATTGTTTTTTATCGCGGTTCTTTGTTCTCTCAGGAAGCAGCTGGCAGCTCGCTTCTCTCGACCTGGCCTGTTCTGGGCCGGCCATCATGCTTGCTAGAAGCTTCTTTCCAACTTTCCTTCCAACTTTCAATCAACCTTTCTAACTACTTATCGCAGGCTCATGCAGATTTCTTGAACAAGAAACCAGGTTTTTTAACAGTTTTGCTGTCAAAATAGGGAATTTGTCACCAAGCTGCGTGGTTCGGCTATTTTCTTCTACGTCGTAACAATATTAACACGACTGCACCTCATCCACTGAAATAATATAGAACACGTCGCGTTTCAAATCGCGTGACAACATAGGTGCTGAAGTGCACGTGTCAGTGCAAATCCACAACGCGGCGTTGCAGTGACACGAAACAAACATATCTGACGGAGGACAAAACAATCAATCACATAGACAACAGCGTGATCCGATGTGCGCAAACGGTCACCCACTCCAGCGTGCAACTCACAGATCCACCTAGTTTTAGGACGCTGGCCTGAAAGACCTGGAAACAAGACCTGAAAAAGTGCGCGGTACAAACAAGCGCAGTGGCTGCAACTCGCTAGTGAACTTTAGAACTGTCGATATTTGACTCGCCGGTAATTGGCTGGGAAATGGCGAAGGTCACTATTTCTGAAAAGATCTCGAATACAAGATGCTTTGGCTTAACTTTCCTGATTTTTGCTTGGCTTTGAGCTGTGTGTTGCGGTTCACCGTAACATGTGAGTTCTAAAACTTCAGGAGCACATGCCTGCCGAAATATAGTGAATTCACGGTGTATTTATTGTTTTGCATTCATTGTGCTTCGATGTTGTATTTCAGTCATCAATTCAAACTGAAGACTGAGGAGAAGGGTGGGAGGCATAAGTCTATTTATTTTGTTTCTAATAGGTCACGGCTAATCACTGAGACGAAAGGGGAGCTGCAAGCATCCTCCCTGCACCCAGGCCAAGCCTAGGGTATATCCTCCAAAGTAGCCCCACTACACAACGCTCGGACGATTTCTCTGTCAGCCAAATGTAATACAATTATATCCCGGTGTTGGTGATGCACACACATCTTCAATACTGTATTCTATTCTAAGCATGTCATTGTACGCAGAGGCGATACCCTGTACAACACGCAGGAATGTGCACATGCAAGGATTGCTTCGCCCCCCATCAAAGCTTTCTGAGGCAGGGCAGGCTTACACTAAACCTGTCCTTCTGACTATCTTTGTCTCCGGGCACGCGAAGCAACGTGTTGATTAGCCATCACCAGGCAAGTGCCGACAGATCAGACGGACTGGACTATCATTATTCAAGCTAATTACACACGCCGAACTCACGCCCCAGAAGTGCGCCTGACTGTGGACTCCGTGCGTGACTGTGTCCAATCGAACCACGCAGCTGGCGCTTATTCCACGGTAAAGTCATCAGTATGCGTGTAAGCGTGATCACTTTCAGATATGTTGGACATGTCTTGATTTGTGAAGAGTGTCTTTCGGTTTAGGGGTTCCGAGAGCTGAATTACATCGTGCAGTGTATCAGTGTATCATTTCGCAGAATTCGCCCTTGTTATTGGTTGCTTCGTCGGTACTTAACGTGCAGACCATTGACGATTTCGTGTGGAACTCGGAGCTATATGTGGCTATCACTGTATGGTTATAATTGCTTCGGATGCCAAGTTGTCCACGTTCTTCTGCGCATGGCAGCCACAGGCATTCGATTTACGTCCACCACAGCGTCGCTTTGGTACATACTAAGAAGGGCAAGCCTGATATCGCGAATTATGACCCACTGAGCATACTCTGGTGGATATATATTCCGTTTGCGTGCAGCGAGCCTCGTCTGAACAAAGTTGTTATGCGTCGACTGTGGATAATCAAATATGATGCACGTTGAAGTAGAGCTCTCGCTTCCCTTTTTGTCTCACGATGGTCAATTTACCCACAGCTTGTGCGGGCCCCATGTCTGTTACGCAATATCTGCTGAGCTGACGGAGCGAGCACGCCCACACTTCACGTGTTGGACATATTAGATACATCAAGGTCTAGCCAAGCCCGTCTCCTCGTTTCCTGTCCACGAGTTGTTCCACCCAGGCAGGCCATCGGCGAGTGGACGGCGAGAGCTGCAGCGGCGTCGTGTTCGGAGTCGGCCGACGCCGCTGGTGATCGCGGTCTGTCCGCGGACCGGCACGGCAGACCGGCTTATCGGCTACCGTTTGGGGCCGGCGTCACGTCCGGCCGCCACCTGGCGCGCCGAATTACGACCCGCCGCGCCGCTCCTGTCTCGGAGGCGGCTGCGACGCTGATGACGTACTGCTCCGGGCGCGGTCTTAAGTGCACGCGCGGGGAGGCAGTGGGTGGTCGATATCGCTGGCGGGATGCGCCGGAGCGTTTCAGAAAGTTTTTCCATCCAGGAGCGTGTCTCTGTTGCATGGACAGGCACGTGCTTTAGCAAGCATGTTTAAATATATTCAAGTTTTAGAAGGAGAAATGGGTCACTGACATTTTCATCCAATTAGTACAGACCAGGATCATGCGGAAACCAAATGGCTTTCTCAGGCGTATTTCAAAGCCGCCATCTAAAATGGCACACACGCAAATGCTGGCGGCATTTTCTTCGGCGGAGTTGCAGTTTTGGAGTAGCTGAATCCGCGCACTAAGGATACTTAGCTGGAAGCTAAGTCCCGATAAGAACGCGGCTGGATGGGGAAGAAAAGCCGCCAACCAAGTAAGCCTTGAGGGTGTCATTCTGCATCGCTACTCACAAAAATGGAGATCGCACAAAGTCAGCCCTGCACAACGACATTCTCGGAATGTGTCGCAGGTAATCACAGCCATTTCACATCTAAATTAATTAAGGAAATCAGTTACTGATTCATCATGCAATTAGCGCCGCCTCTGATTCAGCAATGAGTCACGACGCTTTGTGTATATCGCATACCGCTCTGCAAACGCGATGGCGTGTTAGCTCTTTAATTACGCCGTGTGGTCGCGAAAGCCAATAAACGCTACGCTTACAAATTCATTACGGCGACCGCAGGGACGGCGGCCGATTGTCCGCGATAACGCGGCCATTAGCCGGCCAGATAGCGTCTCTGCCGTCCGCCGCCGACCGCAGCACATGACCGTCACTCAGGGCCGTCGGCCTGCCTAACGAAGTGGACTTACGAGCGGCGATCTCGGCCGCAGATAGGGCAAATCCCAGCCGACCGCGGTGGCGCGTCCCACACCGGCGCGGCCTGCAACGGCTGCTGCCCGGCACGCGACGCGGGGAGAGAGCACCGCGACCCCGGCGCGGCGCGGCCGGCAGCGGCTGCTGCCCGGCACGCGACACGAGGAGAGGGCACCGCGACCCCGGCGCGGCGCGGCCGGCAGCGGCTGCTCCCCGGCACGCGACACGAGGAGAGGGCACCGCGACCCCGGCGCGGCGCGGCCGGCAGCGGCTGCTCCCCGGCACGCGACGCGGGGAGAGAGCACCGCGACCCCGGCGCGGCGTGGCCTGCAACGGCTGCTGCCCGGCACGCGACGCGGGGAGAGAGCACCGCGACCACACTGCGGCCTGCAGCGGCTGCTCCGCGGGGCGCGTGACATGGGGACAGGATCGAGACCCCTCCGTGGCGAGGCCTGCAGCGGCTTCCGCTCAGCACGCAGGGTGGCACGCTGACTCAGCGTCTGACTAACCAGGTGCCGCCGCGGGGTACACTGCGTGCGATGTCCGGAGGCGGTGGCGCGCCGGCGCGCTCCGTCTCACACCAAAGCCTTTGGAAAGACGCACCAAAAGCCCTTTATTTTTTTGAACGGCATTGTTCCATACCAATTAGCATGACAAGATGCGCCGACAATTGTGCTCATGTTTATTGGGTTCATTCTCGTTAGAATTCAACAAGAAGTATGTTTAAGATTGTCCCGGTAATTTTTGAGAAGGATCTTAAAAATCCAGGAACACGTTTCAAATGATACGAAATGTTTTGAGTAACGAACGCCAGTCTACGATTTTGGTCGTCGAAGTCATTCGCAAACCAGGATCAGATCCTTGGATCCAGGCATAAATCAGACCCTTTGCGGCTACAGTTATGTACCTTTCTCGTCGCTACACGTGTAGCACAAAGTAGCTTCCTGTTAAGCCCATCACGCTATCATGCCGTTTTTTTGGCGGGCTGCTGCCAAGCGTCAAGCCGTACAGATCTGCCAGAGCTGTGCAGAAAACGGACCGCTGATCCTCTGCACACGAACCCCGGGGTAGGGCTCATTGCGAAAAGTGCCGGATCAGGAAGACGGATAAAACAGTAACACAATACAGGTCTGCGGGGGGTAGAAATAGGAACAGGATGTAAGGCATCGATCTGGCTGGCTTTTTACATCCGCGAGTCGCGTCGTCTGGGTAGCGACGGCGACGACCCATACCGTTCATGTGGGCACCCCACGTCACCATACCGTTCGTGTGGCCACCCCACGGCATCGCACCTTCCATGCGGTGACTGCACGGCACCATCAAGTTCGGGTGGTCACTGTGCGGAGTCACGTCAGCCGTACAGTCACCCCGCGGATCCATGTCGCTCGTGTGGCTACCCCTCGACACCATGTTGCTCGTATGGCTACCCCTTGACACCATGTCGCTCGTATGGCTACCCCTTGACACCATGCCGCTCGTGTGGGTACCTCGTGACACCATGTCGCTCGTGTAGCCATCCCACGACACCATGTCGCCCGTGTGGTCACCCCACGTCATCATGCCGCTCGTATGGCCAGCCCTTGACACCATGTCGCTCGTGTGGGTACCTCTTGACGCCATGTCTCTCGTGTGGCCACCCTACGACACCATGTCGCTCGTGTGGCCACCCCACGTCACCATGTCGCTCGTGTGGCAGCCGGACGTCGGCACCTGCCAGACTCCAGTCTGACAGAGCCGATCGTACTGGCTGCGACTGCTCCATCACCAGGTTGTTTCCCTTTCCGTCAGCTGATCCTCCATTCAATTTCCGGCGTGGGAGCCGGCGGACGAGACGCGAGCGGGCAACAAAGGCGCCCGCGTGCGGCCGCTTCCTGCCTCTCGAGCAGCCACGCCCGCCCTCTTCCTGATCACCGCACACATCCCAACGGCAGGCCGGCCCCTGGAGGGTTCGCTCGCAGGGAGGCGAGGGCAGACGCGCCCGCGTCCGAGTCGCGCGCTCTTGCTCGTGCCGGAAGCGACGCTGGCGCCGGTGCGTGGCTGACTGGCCTCAGCTGACGGGCGATGGTGGGAGGGAGTGCCGGCCGACTGGACTGGTCCTCCTGGCTGGCCGGAGCTGACGGGCGATGGTGGGAGGGAGTGCCGGCCGACTGGGCTGGTCCTTCTGGCTGGCCGGAGCTGACGGGAGATGGTGGGAGGGAGTGCCGACCGACCGAGCTGGTCCTCCTGGCTGGCCGGAGCTGACGGAAGATGGTGGGAGGGAGTGCCGGCCGACTGGGCTGGTCCTCCTGACTGGTCGGAGCTGACGGGAGATGGTGGGAGGGAGCACCGACCTGAGGACCTGATGGCACTGGAGCCAGAGGACCAGCCCAGACGCCCGCGGCCGGCCGGCGCCGGAGCGGCCAGGACGGCAAGACCCTCTGCGTGCGTCACAGAGGAAGGGGAGGTGGGCGAGTCATGGAAGATCGATCCGTCCCTCTGCTGATTCACGCGCACCTGGAACCGAGCGCTGCGTTGAGTCTGTCAGGGGGGGGGGGTGACTAATAACGGCCATTGATTCACTGATTCACGGAAGGAAAGAGGGCGTTGACGGAGGGGCGATGTAATTCGCTTCACCCCTTCAGGTGGACTCACCATTGTCATGTTCGCGACGTAATTCGCCGCCACCCCTGAATAGTAGGGCGATGAGTGGCCCTTTTATGGCGCTGTGCGTGCGAATAGCACGGCAGGGCTGCCCCAGTGGCATGTGGCAGATCCAGTCGATGTGTACAGGGCCTGGCGATGGCCTAATAGCGTTTCCCAGGACCAAACCCAATGTATTCCAGTCAATGCCAGTTCAGTTCAACTGAAAATCTAGGTTATTATTGAATAAACACTTTCGTAAACGAGTATTTACGGCGGGCTGGCTTGAAAAATAACACAATTGATTTAAAACACTCAGGTACAGGCAGGCACCCAGCATCTCTTACAGATATATTTACTTTATTGAAGGCACATCCAGGTGGTGATTGTTCTGCGCCTAGTCGTGCAAAAACAAAAAAGTACACAAGTAGTGCACACAGATACACATGCACGCACAGGTGAAGCAGTTTCAGTCAAGGAGTCAGCGATTTAATACATGGAAGAATGCCCGGCACGAGGGGGCGCGGACGGTCGCCGCAGGCAGCCGGCTCCATGCGGCGGTGGCGCGGTATGGGAAATGCCACGAGATGGCAGCAACGCAGACGCGCGACAGATGTAGCAAGTCGATACCGTCCGAAACAGCCCGAGTTTGACGTTAGGAAGAATCGGTGCACGTCACGAATAGAGCCCGCAGTGCACTGGGGGATTCAGGGACGTACCGTGCCCTATTCACAGTCGGGCAGTCCTGGCACTGCACATGGTCCGCGATACTACGCCAGACGAGTGTTTCCGGAACGGGTGAAATG
The DNA here is from genome assembly GCF_011947565.3 of Pollicipes pollicipes. Taxonomy (NCBI): domain Eukaryota; kingdom Metazoa; phylum Arthropoda; class Thecostraca; order Pollicipedomorpha; family Pollicipedidae; genus Pollicipes; species Pollicipes pollicipes. The sequence continues at coordinate 7,449,709 of NW_023596576.1, read as the reverse complement.
TGATCGCTTCGGCGGACACCACTGATTAGCCTGGCTGCAAAGTGCCAAAGTGCCTCACCCTTTACACCCTGTCTAGATGACGCTCGGCCGTTCCACTCCGCATGGAAAGGCAGTAGAGGATGTGGGGGATGACGTGAGTTTGGACAAGCAGATGCAAGGATTGCATTGTAGCGCCAAACGACTGAGGAAATGTGGAGTTCCCAGGTGAGGTGGCAGTCGTAGAGAGCACCCAGTAACTTCGCTGAAGATGATGGAGGAGTTGCTGGCCTTCGCGATGGAGGGTTTGGTGCCGATTAACATGAAGTCTGTCTCTTTTGGGTTTATTTTAAGGCTGTTTAACTGGAACCACTTTTGAAGACACTAAATGGACTCCTCAACACGGGTTTTCAGGCTGGACAGACTGACAGCATCGCGGGTGGCGGAATCAAGGAGTTGGGTGTCACTGGCGTAGGATAGAAGGCAGCCTTGGGATAGGAAGCTGAAGAGGTCGTTGATAAAGATGAGAAACAGGATTAGGCCGGCAAGGGATCCTTGGACCACCCCTTAGGATTGGGATAGGGTAATTGAGCTATCACTAGCCACCTGCTTCCGACCGCTCAGGTAGTTTCAGAATCATTTCGAGAACACCCTACACCATTCCAGCTTACTCAGGAGGACCCCGTGATCAACGCTGTGAAAGGCTTTGCTAAGGTCAATCGTCGTTATCGACGCGACATGGCCGTTATCGACAGCCCTTGCCAGCCACTCGACAGCGTGGATTAGGGCGTCCTCCGTCAAGTGACGTGGACGGTGAACATATTGCGACGGTGTCAGCACGTGCTGTCAGGAAGGTAAGAAGTGAACTACGAGCAGGCGACCCTCTCGGTAATTTTCGACACTACAGAGAGAGTATAAATGGGGCGAAAGTTGTTCAGGTCTGATCGATCGCCCAACCTGAGCACCGGGTTGATGCGCGCGTTCTTTCAGACGAACGGAAAAGTGCGTGATGTGATAGAAAAGTTGATCAAATGTTAGAGCCGATTACAGGGAAACACTTCTACCCTTCATGGAGTGGTAGCCATCAACACCGAAGCCCTCGACGCGCTCATCTTCCTGATGGCTGCTGAAAGCTCCGGCAGACTGACTGGATGCGGGGAGAGCGCCGAGGCACAGACACGGTACGGGCGCGGTCCAGCCGGGGGCGCACCCGCACAGCCACGCACCACCACCGCCTCCGCAGCGATTGTGGGGCAAACGGCAGCAAAATGGGCATTAAGTGCGTCCGCCCGGGTGGCCATGCCGTACTCGGGTGTGTCGCGTCCTCTCTCTGGTTAAGTTTGAACTGCCTGAGGCGGCTCCAGAAGTTTTGCCGCCCTGTCAGCAGACCGCTGCACAGGTAGGAGCGTCGCACGAGGGTGATCAGTCCCTTCACTCTGTTACGGCCCCGCTGGTACACTCGGCATACCTCTGTGGCACGGCAGCGTTCCTAGGTTTCGTGGGTGCAGTCGCGCTCCTCCATGGCTGCGAAGGCTTCGGTATCTCCACGCCGCCATTGACAGCCAGGTCGCCGTGACGTCACGGTGAAGGTCGGGCAGTGAGCGTCGACTGCGGTGCTTCCCACTCCCGTAAATGAATCAGCTTTGTCATCGGCGGTGCCGGCGGCGTAGAGCGGCTCCCGACCTGCGAGCAGCAGCCTCAGGTTGACCGCGTCCCAGTGGACGCGTCTCCACGGGCGCACGGCGGTGGTGACTGACCGCCGGCGCTCTCTGAGCACGGGAGCGCGGAGCAGCACCGGGTGGTGGTCCGCCACAGGCCCGGGAGAACTTCAGCTGAGTCCCGGAGACTGGCCACGTTCGTGACGGTCAGGTGGACATCGAGTGCGAGGTGGGTCGGCTTGACGACCAGCTGTTCGAGACTCATGTCTCTCAGGATGTCCTGGAAACCGCGTACACCGGGGCCGTCCGGGTTGAGGAGATTGGTGTGGTCTTCCAGTGCGTATACCGGTTTTCCTTGTGGCGACGGCGGCCTGTAGTTGGTCTCGAACACTCTACATGCATCGCGACGTTGGTCCTCCCGGTGTTCGGTAGATGGCACAGATCACCACGGTGTGGCGGCCGGGCCGCTCACCGAAAACCGAAGGGCTTCCCCCACGGGGTCAGTACCAGCTATGTCGAATTTCGCGGAGTTGGTCTCGGAGTCCGCGACGAGTACAGCGACGCCACCTACGCGTGGCTGGGTTTGCTAGGCTGCTGTCAGCCAGGCGACATCGCGGTCATGCCGCAGTGTGCTGAAACCTGGAATATCACTGCCCTGTCCGGTACCTCAGGCTTGAGCCATGTCTAAGACACACACAGAATGCCCGTGTGATGTTTCTGCAGGAGCTGGTTTACTTCGTCCAGTCGGTGCGTCAGCGACCGGGCATTGATGTGACCAATATTGTAGCGGTGTCGACTCGCGGGCTCAGCCGCGCCTGCCACGGCCGCATACTCCCGATAAGCCTGCGGCGCGCTTTGTCTGGCGGGGTACACTAGCGTCCGTGGCAGGTCTACTACATCATCAACGCTGGCAGGGCGTCACTGGTCGGCTCCGAACACGGCTTGAATCGTCCGGCGGGTACGATCGCCGGCCCGCCGACCCCGCCGACGGCGGATGAGATGGGATAGGTGGGCTGGCAGGCTGTGCGGGACGGCCTCGGTCACCCCACCAGCCACGTGCCCGACCAGCCAGTTACGCACGGTCAGCAGATGCGATCTGTCGTGCGCATGCGCCGTGGAACCGGCGACCGGAATCCACTCTCCCGCGGACGGCGGATTCTGATGTCAACTGCATGCGTCAGCCACGAGTGGGTCGAGAGCCCCGTGGGAAGGGGACCCCGACCGGGTATCCAGGACGCACCACTTTCCTTCATTCCATTCCTTCTTCGCCCTGAAATGATTATTTCTGGTTGAGAGGGCTCTAATAAAAAACCTGGTGTCAACCGACCGGGGGTGCCCGGGTCCGCATGCCCCGCAAGTCAACGAACATGGACGGCGCGACGAAGGTGGCGCGCGGCTTGAAACGAATGGGTCCAGAAAGCCAGACATACCAGGGAGGTGCAGATCAGATATTGGTAGGAGAGTACGGAAAGGGGGGTGAAATATTCGAAGAGGTGCCATCGGTTTGTAGAGGTGCCGACCAACATTTTGTGGCTGACCTCGTTGAGTGAGAAGGTAAGGATGGTTATGGAGTACGTCAGGCGGCATGACCTTTTCCATCGAGATCTGTTGATATTCGCTGGCTTTCCTTTCTGGTTAAAACACATTTCGACCTTTCTGGCAGCGTAAAAAGCTGTTTGGACAAGGAAATGTTGGGTCACGATTCACCACTCAACGTCAAATAACTACTAAAAGGTGCGATCTAGCACATTGTTTTCAACGGCCGGGTAATCTTACACAAATGAAAACTACGTAGCACCCTTCAGTTATTCAGCTCAGTCATGGGATCACACGGCGAAAGCGGGCATGTGAGAGACATACGATGTTCGCCGTTTCTGCATCGGGCACGGAACGCTTGTTCCCTTAACCCGACCTATTGGCAAAGATTTGCATGTACTGAGCCTCCGGGACCCCATCCAATTTAATCACACGCTTTGAAATCCATTTTGATCACCTCCCTCCTTTTTACAAAAAACGAAATCTTATCTGTTCCGATTTAGGGCGCAGACATGCTCATGAGGATTCATAGTAGTCGATCAGGCTTCAGTCAAATTCCACCTAAAATGGAAAATGAAGCCTGCAAGGGCACTATGGCCTATGAAATTGACGCTCCTAGGCAGGCTTCAATCCGTCCCACTTCGTATGGACCGGTCAGGTTGCTAATGCGTCTTCATGGTTTTCTAATACGTTTCCCCATTTGGCAGCGTCGGGTGTCCTTGCCAGTGCATTAATACGTCTGCACATAGTCGGTAGGCTTTTGATCACGCGATGGCCGCTTTGAAATCGTGAATTGGTGTTGCATTTGACGTCACATCGGTATAGCCTACAAGGTCACCGTTGCTGACAGCATCATGGCAATCGATCTTAAGCTAATAGTGGCACGAGGGACGTACCTACATTGGATTTCGTACCACACGAGCGAATTACTTGCATCCATTGCACCATTTCAATATGGGCTCGAGTTAGCTGTTAGCTGTGAGCAGCATTGCGGCAACATATTCTTTAGCGCCTTAATCGATTAAGGCTATTCCCTTGGCCATCACACATAGTCGCTGTTCTGGCGCAGATAATTTATATCCTTGCTTAATTATTTAGATACCTGGCCCATTATCTCAGATACGCAGTCGTCTATCTCAGACACCCAACCACTTAGCTCGAAGTCTATCCGCCTCCGTTGGAGGGATTTTCTGTTCCAGCTCCGCACGGCACTTATCCCTAAAAGCTTAAACATGCAAGGTGCCGGTCCGTCTGAGTTAAGACAGCCCTCCGTCTTGGTTCAGGCCTTGATACAGGCCCATGGAGCGCCCCTCTACCTGCTCTACATGGAAAGACTACATTATCTTTGAATGCTCATCCTGCTACCATTCCTTTCCTCCTCTCGCCTCCGCGCTCTGTCCCACTCTGCCCTACTCGTCGGCCCGACTCTCTCCACCACTCTATTTTCTTTAGTTTCGGGACATTGCGCTACCTGGTCCTGGGTCACATCTGTGTATATCATGAAATTGTCCGGGAAATTATTGATACACTCGTTCACATGAATTGTGGATTGATTGCACACAAATGTTTAAACTCTTGGTCTTTCGGGCGCCACTGAACTGAGCCTGGGGCGCCCTCTGGTTTGGGACACCCCTGTAACTTGCCTTTGTGTGTCACTTGTGCCTAGGTGCATCTTTTTCTGTGTTGTACGTGTACCTTCGCTCGTGGGACGTCCATATCTGGACCTGAGGCTGAACTCATAAACACATCCCTTCCAACTGCTGTCAAACCTGACTTTGAACTTAATCCCATCTTTCCCTTCGCGGCGTCTCTGTACTGAGGGTTGGCAAGACCCTGTGCTTAGCCTTGACGCTAGCTTCTGCTGTAGCGTAGGGCGTCGCCCTACTCGGATGTTTGAACGCTCCCATGTTGCCTCCCTGTGACAGAGTCGTCTCTGTCGAACGAAAGCAGACCCAACTGAAGTACGTTGGTAGTATAACCGCTCTACGGCGTACTTTTGCTACTAGCCCATAGGGAGTACATATTGAGCGCTTGCTTTTCACAAAGCTGTAAACCGAATTATGTTCCGCCACATTCAGTGAACCTGCCACCAAAAGCCAGATGGTTTTAAGGAAGAGTTCGATAACAAATGGTGGTCAATTGGCTCTGGATTAATGTTGTGCAAGGTACGATAACGCAGTCAAACAATCACCTTTTGAGGAGCATATTTACGAAGCAGAGAAAGTGCGTTGTCCAGATCAGCTTTTTCACTTATAAGTATGCCAAAAGTTTAAGTCATGTTATTTAATAATATTTGGTGCTTATAGATAAGACAATAGAAATAGCCTAATTCCTCGGAGAAAAACCAGGAGAATGGAAATATAGATCTGTTGACATTTCGGCAACATGCATCTATCGAAACAAATATGAAAAGTAAATGGATTTCTGCTAAAATAATATATACGTCATATCTGATGTTTGCTTAAATATTTTTAAAGATGGGGCCATTCCTTTGATTATCTTGCACCGATGTATTGGAATTTTTTGTGCATAAAATCCAAACTCTCATGACGCATCGGATTATAGTTTTCATACACGGTACGCCGTGAATTTTGACTTTCAAGAAATTCTTAATGGTCGTAGTACCCCAGCCGGTAACGTGTCTTGTTCATAACGAAAAATCATGCGTTAGAAACAGAAACGATCCAGAATTTTCGACTAGTTCCTTACGCATTATGCCGAATGTTTTGTTTCCAGCCAATACATGCTGTCAGTGTCATGCAGCGCACAATTCCTTGAGAGTTCCCGAGAGAAAAACGATATACATAGCACTCGGCTACATTTTATATGCATTTTTTATTCTAGCATCTGCGCCACGCCCCCTTGAACTACCGGCTGCGAAGTGTTAATTATAAGCTACAAATTCAGCATATGTAGCGCGCACACATATGTTGCGTGTTTCTAGTTTTCCACAACAATTTATGTACTGAACTTCATTTCTACCCGGCATCTGCAACCCTGTAACGAAAGGGCGCCAACATTTCGGATGCCAAGGGGCCTTAAGCCCCTTAGATGTCCCATTAGTCAGATCATTGTGAGATGTTTGAAGTTCGAAATTGAATGGGCTAGAGCGATAGGATTCTGTAATTACACTGAAAAATGACGTGGGCGCATTCTCTTCCGCAGAGTCAGTGCAAATGGTAGCACCACTTGGCCATCGATGTACAGTCATAAATAGACAGATTAGACCATCGCAGCTATGTCTAACGGCTAAGGGCCCTAACGCAAAACGTGAAATGCAACAGTGGTGAATGCAACCAATTTTGACTAAAAATAACTGCGAGCTAAATGGTGACGTTAATCAAAGTTGTGCATTTCAAAAAGGATTTAGGTCAACAATCATCGAATCCAGAAAGTGACTGGACCGTCTAAAAAGCACTTTCAACCAATTAATACGTCACTGTGCAATCTGGTCTTCAATCAGCTGGATTTCCTTTAAAAAGGCACCCACGCAAATAATGTAAATGCAGTAACACCCTCTTGCCAGGCACTCCTCGAACCCAGCCGAACAGAAAACACGGTATATGGGATTTGTTTGCCAGGTAGAGGCATCGCATATTTTTTTCTCCTTTGGCCTCTACCTGTCTACCCTGCAACTACGAAAAAAATATCGAGAAGACAGCATTTTGTCTATGGACTGTTGACATCTCACCTGCATTGATAACTGCATTCTTCAGTCCGCATTTTTAGAAGACCTTCAGCATCCGTGATTTCTTGAGTAAGGTCATGAGTTGTTGAGTGAGTGAGATCATGGCTTTTATACTGGTGCGCACGTTCATTGTGAAGGAGTCACAAAGACGCTTTACAGTCTCCGGTCGGCGAGATTCTTGTTGTCAACGTGAAGTGAGCCTGCTTGCTGGCCAATAACGGTGCTCTTGGAATGGCCTAACGCGTTCTGCCTAACGACGCCAGAGCATCGCATTACCAGCGAGAGCACATCCGTGCTCACAGAGCAGCGTAAATGCACCTTTTACCGGCATTCCTTCCTGGCATTCCTACCGCGTTCTGCCCAACGACACTTGAGCATCGCATTACCAGCGAGAGCTCATCCGTGCTCACAGAGCAGCGTAAATACACCTTTTACCGGCATTCCTTCCTGGCGGCATGGGCGGTGAAAGGCATAGCTTAACACTGCCCTAGCCATTCCAGGAATGAGCGAAGCGGTCCGGCCTTTGAAAACGCTGACCAGTAAGACGGAATCTCAACGTTGAAGGTCCCAATGGACGCAAAGCTCACGTAAAGCGTAGTTCTTCCTCGACGACCTCAACGGTCGGTTGTAGGGGAAACAGAAACAAACTGGGGCACAGAATACAATGCCGTTGCTCTTCTGTGGCCGGCTTCTCCACCGCCGCACTGCCCTCGCCGCGCAACTGAGCCCCCACCGGAGAGATCCGAAGCTCAACCATCGGCTTTAAATCTACACTCTCTGTTCACTAGCAATGCGATGCACAGTTAGAGACTGCAGCAGGATTTCCGCATGTTGTGCTGCTATCACGCCCGTTTTCGTGTCGTTGTGTCGTAGCTGTAAGGTGAAGGGTGGTGCCTGGCATGGCTCCGGCTCCCTACAAGCAGGATTTCTGCCTGTTGTGCGCTATCACGCATGTCTTCGTGTCGTTGTGTCGTAGCTGTAAGCTGAAGGGTGGCACCAGCAGGATTTCTGCCTGTTGTGCGCTATCACTCACGTCGTCGTGTCATTGTGTCGTAGCTGTAAGCTGAAGGGTAGCGCCTGGCATGGCTCCGGCTCCTTACAAACGTATCGTGTTACCGTTTAGTGTTATGGAGAGAAGCGTCGCGTCCGAGTTCACTTCTTTGCCACCGCATTCCGCGGCACATATTTGTCGGCGGTTGAGGACCCGCAATGTTATCTCGCCGCATTCCAGCGGACTTCAGAAGACGTCAGAGGACACAGCGATGGGTATCAGGCCTGCTAAGGGCCAGCAAAGTCGACCAGAATGATGACACGCCTAATGAGATTGCTCATCGAGTTCTAGGCGCCCGAGAATCACTGTCACATCGCGTCACGTCACACGTCGCTAGAGGACACAGTCAGACCCACCAAACATGCGACTAGTATTCGGAATCGGTAGGTCATTCATCTTGCCAAATGGCTTGATGTCCCAGGACTTCCGATTGGTCTCGAGATTGTCCCAGGACTTCCGATTGGTCTCGAGACCAAACGAGGGTCGTCCCGGGCTGGCGTCGCCTTCTCACGAGGACGGGAGGACGTGGACGTCACCGTGCGGAGCGGTCTTTCAGCCGAGGCTGTTCGCGAGACCGCTGTACCGGCGCGGGGAGGGGCTGTGCAAGTTGGCGATAGGAGGCGATTACGGGGAACTTCGGATGACACCCATTTGTTGATATATGTCACGAGCCACAATGTCCACACTTAGTTTCTGGTGCTCAAGCAGCCGACGCAGCCAGTCATCGCGCATCGGGCGTGACGTCAAGCGTCGGCTGCCAATACGAGGGCATTGCCGCTGAAAGTTCCGATCGGACGCGCCAAGCACGCCACGAATACTCGTCACCGCTACACCAGCCCTCGTGTTGAATAGCTGGCGGCGGCAGCATTGAATTGGCTCCAGGGTGAGATGGCTGCTGGCAACTAGCTGAAGAGTTCCCATGCAATACCGACAACTGTCGGTGGATCCTTTCGTTACGTCGCCCCAGGCAACAGCGCTATCGCAATAGCCACTCTGCGCTGTGGGCTGGCGGGTGGCGTGGAGAATGTGCCACCAGGCCAGCGCAGGCTCAGCACATCGGTTCTCGTAATGTCGGCGCTCAGGGTGAGTTACATCACGGCGGCTATGGGCAATGTGACTGAGCGAAACACGTACTTTTTGGCGGCTGGTGGGATTCGCTTCCAATGCAGTGCGACGCAATCTCGACCGTACCCCATTCCCCGCGCGCGATTTTAGCTCGAGAACATATTGGCGGAGGGCAACAGCTGGACTATGCGCGAGGCCCGCGGCACCTTTGACGTGTTTAAGCATCATGGTACCACTGCGGCGCGTGTCACCTCGTACCGCCTGCGTACTGCGTACACGATGGACTGCCTGCCCGTCCCAGTACGTTCTGTGCGGGGAAAGTGGATCGATGTATCACCGTCGCAGTTCAGCACCACCTGCAAGCCTGCTGTCTAAATATGCGCGGCTCGGCTCCTACCGGTACATCCATTTGGAAGAGTCGAACAACGCCAGCGGGAGGTTGAGTCGCTTTCGCCTGTGACAGAGAGCGAGACATTTGGGGTATTTGGTTGCGATCATGGAGCCTAAACGTGGTGTTTCGAGCATCTCATGATGACCCAAGCTATAATGATTGCGATGTATGATGTCTAAAATTGGTTGCTATATTCTTACATGCTTTATGTAAAATGTTCGTTATGTGCTTATGTAAAATGTTCTTTATATGTTTATGTAAAATGTTTTTTATATGTTTATGTTGTATGCATGTTATATGCCATATATTCACATGCATATGTGCTTTAATATTATTTATGTAAAACTTAGTTTTGAGCATTCAAAGTAAACAAATATAATTTGGTCTAATTGACAAGTATATTTTTAGATAAGAGAGTAGTATTGGCCTTATTCCTCAGAGAAAAACGGGAGAATGGAGATATAGAGACCAGAATAGTCTTCTGGCTTTCTCTGAGGAATAAGGCTTATACCAATGTCTTGTCTATGTGGATAATGTTCCTTGCTAATGCACTGAACAACTTACGTAGTTTTGAACCGAAGAGTATAGATTACTGTAAGTAAATGGTTGAATTTTATTAAATGAATACCAAGATAATTTCGTATGGTTAAGAGCTGATATAATTTAATGTATTCCATGATTAAAATGATCTTATATCATTGTTGACATGTATTCACTTATTTCATCAATACAAAGACAGTTTGGAGATCCAGCACCACCACACACACACACTCACGACCTTACCAGAATTTGCATCTAGTTATGATTATTTGCCATCGAAAAAGGACGGGAGTCATACATAACTCATTCCATTTACATTTTAGTGAGTTGATCAGCGACTTATTGCTACAGTTCCACGGATCCTACACACCTGTAATGTTACTGCGCGGCTGAAAGGCGTTGCCGCCGCGTCTCGTTTCCTGGATCCGCTTTGGCACACGGCTATCAATCGCAAGCATCACCACGCATCACTGAATGTAATGACACTTCATAGAACGTGCGCTCAGGCGTAGTAATGGAGCATCTTATGTCGCCAGCCGAATTCCTAATCGCAAAACCGTCACCAGTAGCGTCGTCCAATGCCGTAAGACGAGGCGTCTTGCTTTCTTAACTTTGCTGGGAGGGAGCTTCAGCTGGCAGGGCAGTTTACCGGCAGTTGACCGAAAATTCCTCCAAAACCTGATCTGTCCTCGGACATCATCGGCTTTAAAGGAGGTATGCAACCTTTTTGTTTGCTTCACCTACTGCCATTGTGATTCGATTTTGTACATTGTATTGTTTACGGTAGACGCCTCCACTTTGATTGGTAATAGCAGTTTTCTCGGTATCTGTCTGTGTAGCAGAGAATTTCGATTTGAAATAGCTGTTCCGATGGGATATGCCATTGGATTCCCTGCGTATTACTGTGAAAGTAACGCTGTTTACTTGCCTTGCTTTTTCCAACGCGTGTATGCGATATTTGCAATGCTCTAATGGGTTACAATGCTTGTGCATGGATTACTACGCAACCATGAGACATTCTATTCAGTAAAAACTTATACAAATTACCACGGGTGTTGGTTTGTATACTTTTGTGAGGACCCCGCCCCCCCCCCCATGTTGGGTTGGCCCCCCAATGTTGGCTTGGCCCCTCTATGTTTTTGGCTGGAATGCTAAAAAAAAAACTCCAGAAAACTGCAGAATGCCTCTGTGAGCACGCCAGCCGGTATTCTTGCAGCTCCAGCCGTCCTGCTTCGGTGGAGCGGGTGGCACGGTGGGATTGCGACTCACCCACCAGGCAGTGCAGCTGCAGCGTGACAAGGATCCCTCCAATCTGAACGCACCTCAGCTGCCGACAAAGGCTCTGTCCACTGAAGAGCTACGGCTTCAGTCCACAGCCGTCAGGTCAGTCGGCAGTGTAACGCGGCACATCTGGCGGAAGTTCACAACACTGCCAAGCCGGCCGGGAATACGGGCTTCAGTGCCCAGCAAGATCGGCTGGTGGTTTTGCCCTGAACCTAAGCCTCTGGTGGTGTTCGGGCCGATGGCCTGCTCGCCACCTGGCGCAGGTATACCATTCTGTCTACTCTTGTATGTCTCGAAAGGACTCTCAATGCTTCTGGGACGCAGCACATCCATCTCACATCCGGCCTCCACTTGCAGCTGCCCGCATACCTAGTTTTAATCCAACGGCCTACAGCGCAGGGTCAACCTCATACTTGACTCGGGCATGATGCTCACCCCCTTGAGTGTCCTGGGCTGTAGAGGGACACTAATGAGGGGATCTTTCGTGGGCGTAATGATGAGCGCAGCTTTTGGCGGCGGTATCACCAGCATGGCAAACGAGATGGCATGGATCAACGCCCTAAGGGCATATAAACCGCCTCGTTATCGTCGTGCTGCTGCGGATTTTGCAATTAATTCGCAACAAACCGCGCCGGGAGCTGAGCGTCTTCTTGGAGGCAGCCCGAGAGCACCCAGCCGGGAGGATTCGGGCATGCTCATTGATGGAGGGGCGGTGTGCGGGAATAGAAAATAAATAATTGTCACAAGGTGCATGGTGTTGAGCGTCAGTAGAATGCAGATCGATCACCCCACTGAGCGTAAGCGCTTCACTAAGTAAGCTTATCGCTTGAGACCCAGACGTTCTCAAACGGTTCCTTGAATGTGTGTGTGTGGTGGGTGTGGGTGTGGGTGTGAGTGTGGGTGTGGGTGTGTGGGTGTGTATGTGTGTGTCTTTATCAAACAAATCTGACAGGAGTACCCTCAAGTCTGACAAGAACTTAAAGCTTTTGGTATCTGCTTCATATTGTTAATCTGCATTTGCCACTGAACAATGTGTCAAGCAATACGAATTAGCTTGCAAAGTATACATTCGCCGTTTCTTTCATCCAAAATAGACTGAAACGCCAAAGTCAGCTTACCTAAAAATCGCCCATTGCATTTGTTCTGGAGCCAGCCAAGATTTTTAGCGTGATTTTCAGCTTTGGACCCATGAAACGCTTATGCAAGTTCTCAGATGAAATGGTTTTATCTCAGGAAAGTTTGCTACCGAAGACGTGGGAAAAAATGGCTACCATCGTGATGACATGCACATCGACAGGAATTACCGGCCGAAAAACAAGCGGGGAAGACATATCTGCCGTTCCCACCATGTCAGGAATGCCGTTAAACGGCTTGTGATGATTGAAATCACCGCAGGGACGCCCACGGAGCTCACGGCTCACTTTGAATGTCAGCAAATAGTCCCGTCCGGTCATCTGTCTTTCAAGTATTCAGCAGACCGTCAAACGGGAAGCTCGGACGGTTCCGAATCAGAGAAGCCACTGGTGGTTCTGCGCCGCCTTGCATAATCTCCCTGGAGCCTTTCCGTGGCCCCTGCGCCGCTCCAGCGGGTTTATTTATTCGGCGGGCGCCAGGTTTTTATCTCGTGCCGCGCCCGTCTCATCAGATCGGCCTCCGGCGGCCACCCAGCGGGCCAGGTGCTCCCTCTGTTTACCCCGTCACCGGCGCAGAGGCGGCGCGTTGCGGCCGCCCAGGGGCCCGTTCTTCATTGGCAAGTGGAAGCCCACTCACTATTTGGAGTCAGCCCATGCCCTACTCGGAGGAAGCCCATTCGACCTTGGACGTTGCTACCTGATTCGCCGCGTGACGTCACCGTCCACGCCCATTGCCAACTTACAGGCGTACAGTTTTGTAAAATGAGTTGAGGTGGGGAGGGGGGCGGGGGATGGACTGAGCGGTAAAAGAATGACACAGCCTACTACTTAAACACGCCTGACTAATAAGTCTTTCGCGGAGTTTGGTCCACTTCCTGAGAGTTTGGAATGGGACCTCATGCTAGCGGGAGGGCTGATTAAACTCCAAACTAAAAAGGTAGACTAAGCTCCAAACTAAAAAGGCGCGTAACCGACCAAAACCACTAGCAGTTGCGACCCGCGTCAATAAAAGTGATGGACCGACATTGCATTGTGTTTCCCTCCGCTGCCGCTGGGTCCGACGGGAGTTTTCTGCTATCACCGCAGCAGGACAAGGCAGGTGGTGGTTATTTTAAAACATGAACTCGGTATTGATATTGCGATTCCACGTGTATGCAGATCTCGCTAAGCATAAATTCCTGGGGCTTAGTTGCTACGAGAAGCGGTTATAAATTATGTCATAGATCTTTCAAAATCCAGGCAGAGATAAGCTCTTTCGACAGTTTGAACAATAAACGACCCACTGAAAATATCACAGGGTATTTCGTAACATACCGCGGCTAATTGACTAGATTCAATCCAAGGGTCCTCAGTATCCCTGACGCACTTTTGTGAACTCCATCTCCATCATTGTTTGTTGTACGGAGAACAATCTTCGTTGAAGTGGTTTGAGCCCATCAAAATGTCACCTGGGTTTATAGGTGGGAAGTTGGCTTCCTGCATCGGATCAAGTGGGATATTTTGTCAATATGTTGGATAGCTTTCGTCAGAAGTTTTTTTCTTTTCGCTACAATAATTCAGCAAAGCACGGTAACACGTGTTAAGATCACGCCTATGGAAGACTAGAGCCACATAGTCGTACTACAAATTGCGGGAGTATTTTCGGCCACGTGGTTACTCAGTGGCTGTGATTTGCTGCGATTAAAGACAACGCTTAAAAAAAACTCAATACCGTCACTTCTAAGACAAACAAAATTAAGAGACATTTATACAGCCAACCAAACTGACCATGTCATTGTCCACTGAATCGCAGTAAACCAAAGTCAGCTCAGCCTCTGTTACACTTCAATGGCCCGCACCGTAAGCAGCCGGTGGTGCTACCAGCGCCACACGGTCCCAGCATTTCTGCAATACATACCTTACGCGGAATCATGAGCTGTAGTGATTGTTTCCCGCATTTCGCTGCTAAATAACCGGAATTTCGTTGCGCAGCGCGTCACCATTCCGAGCACCGGACCCCGCGTGCAGACAGTCTGCCGCCTACACGACAGCGGACTTCCGGTGCGTTCTGGGCAGCTCTAGCTCCGACAGTCTGCTGCTCGCACGACAGCGGACGCCCGGTGTGTTCCGGGCAGCGCCAGCTCCGACAGCCTGCCGTCTACACGACAGCGGACTTCCAGTGCGTTCCAGACAGCTCCAGCTCCGACAGTCTACCGCCTACACGACAGCGGACTTCCGGTGCCTTCCGGGCAGCTCCAGCTCCGACAGTCTGCCGCCAACACGACAGCGGACGTCTGGTGCGTTCCGGGCAGCTCCAGCTCCGACTGTCTGCCGCCCACACGACAGCGGACATCCGGTGCGTTCCGGGCAGCTCCAGCTCCGACAGCCTGCCGCCCACACGACAGCGGCGTCCGGTGCGTTCCGGGCAGCTCCAGCTCCGACAGTCTGCCGCCTACACGACAGCGGACGTCCGGTGCGTTCCAGGCAGCCCCAGCACCGAGCGCGCCCCGTGAGCAGGACCTGGCACACGGGGGCGGGTCCAGGTTCACGTGGGCCGACGCGGCGCTGCAGGACGAGATTGCAGGGAGACAGGCCGCCGTCGGCGCCCGAGGCTGCAGCCAGTCAGACTGCTACAATGGGCGGCAGCGGAGGGTTCGGCACGCCGGATATGAAACATCTCCGGCGTACTGTGCCGATCGATTGCCGTCTGCGAGTAGTCTGAACACTGCTCGACGGCAATAACGGACATCCGTGTTGGATTTGAATGAACCCCGAATGCCTAACGGGCTTTCAACGGCAAGACCTCAGTGCGGCTCAGATTACGCCAAAAGCTGATCCGACCTTACGTGAAGCTTTACGTCTCTTTTCGGGCAATGGCTTCTAAGCACATGTCTAAGGTTTCCCAAACGGGACATTTGAATCCCTGAAAAGGTCGCTTGACAGTGAAATGCAAAGTCGTACGTTATTATGCCCAAATATGGCATACGGTTCTCCTAATCGACTTATGAAACGTACTTTGCTTGTACAAAGGCCTCTAGCAACGCCTGCTCTATTGTGCCATGTTTCATGCTCCATAACATGAGACGCGTCATGCCTCATATGGTTGTATAATCATTCGTTCAAATTTGCTCAAGGCTAATGTGGTAGGTGAAATGTACAGCACACTTTAAAAAAGCGTCCACGCTAATTTACAAGCCAAATATTTCAGCGAATAAGTAATCATTTAACAATCAAAAAATATTTCTCGAAAGTTTGGAACATTATTCTTGGAATAAAGTCATTGTCCATTTGCTACCAACTTATATGAACCTGTAAGAGCCGTAGAAGCCAATGTTCTCGAAATTTCGCGTGCGACGCGGATTCGATGTCGATAATATCGATGGTCACCTAGCTCAGTGTCTCAAGAAGTTGTGCTTCAACAAAACATTGGAATCGCTCACTGACGTGGAGCTCCTGCTGGTCTTCTAGATGGCCTTTGCAAAACTCAGCATTGCAGTGCCGCAGCCAATCGTGTGCAAGGCGTCACCGTAGTAATGCACCTATACTTTTGCCAGCCATTTATCGATGCACATATCAGCACCGTAACAAAATGAGGTCACACATAAAGAGGCGCGTCATAAAAGAAAGAAGGAAACGAGAAGACCTTATAAATGTTTACCTAGTAAACGTTGGAGCATACGCAACCAACAATCATCAAAAAGGTCGCCGACAGTGACCAACGTCAGAATTGCCTTTTTGCACCTTTCCTGCACTCCAGGAACGGCACCCGACAGTTATCAAGTGCCTTTGAGCATGCATCGCTTGTTGCTGTGCTCGTTTTACATATTTTGGTATAAAGTTGGTGCATTTATGTGTATGAGTAAGTGATCGCCGAGTATATTTCCATACTTCCAAGTGAGTAATTTTGACAGTTCCACAGCCACCCAGTCATGAGATGGTTCTATAAAATTGTAGCGTCGGCACCTCTTTAATTACCATTTATTCGGTAAGCACTGCACATGCTGCTCTTTATTAGTCTGTGTGTCGAATTTGCGCGAACGAGACTCAGTTTGGTTACCTCTGCAATGACCTCAGCGAATCATCTGCGTACTTCACGTCCGCCGTGAGGCTACTATACTTGCTAAGCGGTGTCGGTGTTTCTACCAACCGAATGGCTGAGGCAGTTTCGCAACAAAAATTCTGTAATAGAGCGTACCGGGAGCTATTTTCACCGCCCGCGACGACGCAATATTGGTCGAATCATTTTTACACCGACTGCTTCTGACTGGGACTAAGGCTATGTACAAATCAGCGATGAAATATGTGCTGAAACATATGTGATAACGAAGCAAGAGCTAGGCATCTGTAATAATGAACGGAAGCAGGGCGAGCACCGCAACGAACGTGACTCATGTAGAATCATCACAGATTGGGACATCTAGATTGTGACTTTATTGCGCATTTAACGATAGTTGCATCATCCTGCCAATTATCGAAAACTTGCGTCCTTGAAAATAGTTCAACGGGTAGTCTCACAGGTGTTCACGTCAGTACTGCGAATTGTATTTTACATTTTCACATGTGGCTCTGATTCTTTCTTATTTCTGACCCAGCTCCCGATCCCGCCAATCGCTTTTACTGATCTTAAGTATATAACATTAGAGTGTGAAGCGACTTTATCACCCCTCAGAGTTCGATTTTGATGTCAAAAATTGGATCCATAATTCCGGTGCCAGCTGTGGTAGCTGATATATTCGCCAGTGATAGAACCTGACGTGCTCTCCTGAGACAAGAACTCGTAAGTCTGCAATTTTTTAAACGTATGTCTGCCTCTGTGATCGTCTCCTACGGCTATCGGGATGATGGAGACATCTCGTTTCATGCTCAGATAGTGTCTTTATTCAGTGGCCAGAAGATAAAATATAGACAGAAGAATTTCAGCTCGGGATAAACGATGGCGGGAACCACGAGACAATTGATTGATCAGCTACAGTTGAGCACGGTTCACATCTACAGGACAAATGGTTGCGCAGATTAGGACTTCGGTTTTAGGAACCCAATATCAATGGTACGCCTAGTTTACCCCAAACTAAAGCCTATATGTCACTCGCCTCCAAAGCTCGTAAAAGTCAAAAGAACAAAACACTGAAAGCAAGAAGTGATGGCATCACAGCCCACAGAAAATGTCTGCGCTTCGGCCTCCCCATAGCTGTCACGCTCAATTTCCGCTCTGTGGTTAAAACGTCATACACCGAACTTGAAAGTCGCAGCTGATGGCACAAAATGAAATTTAAAGCGTCCTCACCCCCACGGCCCAACCGTTTGTCGCCAGAGAAGTCCTCTTCGCCCGAACTTAATGTGCACGTTGAATGCGGCATCTGAGTTCAACTGCCAGCTCAGAGGATTTGTGCTACATTCCGCTGGCAACAGAACTCGACTACGTGACAAAGGTTGTCGCCGTGATGTATTCAACACTTGTTCTGAGGAACACGCGGGATAAACTTTTGAGAAAATGGTTACATACATTCGAATAAGTGTTTTTATTCATTTCTTTGCATGTCGACGTTGCGTGAATGAGCCTCGAAATGGACGTTATCGGCGGTAGGGATCTGCCTCGGAATTGCTGTGTATTCCAGAAAGACCAGTCAAGTGATCAATGGGGACCAGCGTTGATCCCTCCTAACCCCTCTGCAGACATGAAGCCTCTCAACCCAAAGCTTACACCTTTCCCGTTTTCACGCATTATTTACGCACATCACATCAAAGTTCATAAACATCGAGCCGACGCCGCCGAGATTTTTAACCAGAAAGCGTTCGACACGTGTACTTGTCTTATTTAGGACGAACAGTGTGAGCGTTCGCACTTAAAGCCACTTCGTGGAGTGTGGCGCGCCCACGCACCAACCTCGGGATGTAACGCGTGGCATTTGGATAGCACGTGCGAATACCAGGCGCGCAAGGAGAGCTAGAGTGCTATCCGGACCGTGGGGCCCGCGAGCTCAAGCCGCAAACCCACAAGCTCGTCGCATTTGCGGACGCTTCGTGGAACTGCAATCAGACTACTACATCACGTTCCATGCTAGACTTCTATAGGAGGCAGTTCTGCACGAATCAGTGTAATCACAGGCGAGCACGTCACTTGGGGACCGGGGGCGGTACGTGAGAGATACGGCCCGGTCAAGCCGAGATAGGTCAGCTTCAGTGAGACAAGGAATTGCCAGGAATCGGGTGAAGTTAACTTCGTTCTCTTGCTTTATGTCTGCTATGGCATGAATGCGAATGTCTTGGCTGTTTGGGGCAAATTCGCTATTTAGTGGCGCTCTTACCGTCTCAGCGTCTTTGGCTACCAGGGGTAAGAAAGGAAATCCTCTTTAGTTCTCCTCTAGAATCCTTTTTATCACTTTGAGGATCCTTGACCTGGGGTTTATTCAGCGCACGGAGTTTGGCAAACTAGGGACCCTTTAACCATTTGTAGGTTTTCAGCATCTACAGGTCACTTGATCGTATTGGGGATTTTGGTAGTTTCAGGCTTTCATTTAGGACATCTCGGGACCCCTTCCGGCACCTTGGGGCCCTGATATGAAGTCCCTTCGCTGTGCCGGCCTTTCTGACGCAAACCTGGGTCTTACAGCCCCTCAGTTATCTGAACTCTCGCCGGTCTTTCTCCCAGTACCTGAACTACCGTTAAAAATGGCTGTATTCCAGGTCTTTGACTGGCATGACTACTCCACGTTTCCTTACCACCCCCCCCCCCCCTCCCCCCCCAAAAAAACCTACCCCGGGCTTCTGGAATCCTTGAAGTCCTGGACATTTTAAATCGGAAGCATTATGATATCTGGGAACAATTATATCTACACACATATCATTCAAGGTGACGACTTAAAGGTGTTAGTAAAGACTGAGAGTTCCAGTGAGCTTTCCGTAAGAGTGGCTAAGTAGAATATTTTCCCACTAATTGAAACTCAGGGAAATTCAGGCAGAGAACATGTCGTCCCCCGCGAGCGTGCATGACCCGTCTGCAGCCATATTTTGCTGTTGACGAGCGCGGCGGTGTTGTTCGTTGCTTTCGGACAAATTTGGTGCACAAGATAGTGAGAACATCGCATGCAATAGCGCTGATAACTATCGCGCGGCTTTTATTTGGGATCATGTTCTGCACTGTATTACAATGAAACATGCGGCACGTTATGGAATAGTAATAAGGCACTGCAACTCTAAACCCTTCAGCCTTGTTTCTGCCGACCACTCACGGAACGTCGGCTCTTTATGATGTGGAGAATAACACTTCCACGGCGTGCCTTCATACCCCGCCAGCCACCACATATGTAACGTTAGTCTTAGGGCTTCCGGCGCAGATGACAGGCTCACCGTCTCCCTCCACCCGCGCCGCCCACAGACACGTCCGCCCTGCCGTCCGGCCCGCGCGGTGCCTCACCGCCCTCAGCCCAGCGGCTTCGCTCAGTATCGCAGCGTCGTGTCTTCCCGCAGAGGCTTCTGAGGGACCCGCCTGGAGGGGGTGCTGGGAGACTCGTCTTGCCCGCGGCTTTCGTCAGCGCCTCGGCGGCTGGACCCGCCTCCCTCTCGGTGAGCCCTCCTCGCGCCGTGTCTCTCGCGGTGGCGATCGGCGCCTCCTCCGGCCCCCCGCCGCCCACCGGACGGTTTCATTACCGACAGGTTATCGGCGCGTGTATCGCCGTGCTGACGAGTCGGCCCGGCGGCACGCCGCGTGCGGCGCGCGACCGGGCTGGCCGGCGATCGCGCTGATACGCGGCCCGGTCGCGGCCGTCCGCGTGCCGCCACAGTGCGGCTGTGGAAGCCGAGGGTGACGCCGGTGCGGCAGCGAAAGCCGCACGCTCGACCGTGAGGATCGCGTAGCTGGTGAGTGTTATGTTCTTGCAGTGTTTGGTCACATCGCCGTCTGAATGATGTAGTTTAAGGTTCGTGTAGGTTTGGACGCTCGAACACTGCACGTTGATTTTGTTTAAGCAAGTGGAATACAGACTATGCATCTGTGCCTTTATGTCTCTGGTGTTTAGTTGAAATTATATGGCTATATTCGTGATCCTGTGCAATCAAGAGTTGACGTTTGGTGCGGTGCTCTACATAATTTGTTGGCTGGGGAGGGGAGTGCAGCCTTTCTCAAAGCAGAATGTTTTTGCGTTCAACCGTTCTTTGCCAGTTTTATGGTTTAAAACTTGCTAGTTAGGCTCATTTTTTATGTTTATTGTTATTTGTACGGCACGAACATGGTGAGGAGACATGACATTCAACATCGTGCAAGGTCTTCGGAAGAAACTCGGAACTACATCTCCTTTTTTAAATTCCCGATTACGTGCATTGTTTGCGTGTCGCTGTTTTCTCAAACGCACCTTTTGCTCAATCTTCAACTTTTCCATGTCGGATGCGGAGAGGAAACAAACAGCCGTTTTTGTGCTGGGCCATTTGACCCTTGGGACGTATTCCGCCAAGCGCTCTCCACGAATATACGAGCAAACAGAGCACCGCACAGCTCCAGCGAAAACTCCACATATCTGACTACCCGAGTGGTCCACGCATACCTGCTGCCCGCTTGGCGGCACGCACATCCGTACTACATAGGACTTCGGCACAGCGTGGACGTAACTTAACTGTTAAGTTTGGATGCAATTAGATCCCCAACATCTTATAAGGGTAGCTGCATTTCCATGGCGTTGCACGGAAAGAACGGATCCTTAAGTGGCACTCGTATTCTCATCGCTTGTTTGAAAGTTTCGCTTCTGCACCAGGGACAGTTCAATACCGTCGTCCACGGACGACCCGCTCGGCAGCCGCCTGCTGCAGTTGCCACAAATCACGCGAGAGGCGACGGACGCACGCGGCGCGTCGACCGCGTCACGCGGCGATCAGCATCTGCGCGCTCGGCGCCGGCGAAAGTGGTGTTTGTTTGGCCAGGTGTATCATTTCGGCCAATCGGATGTTGTCGGCGGACCCTCAGACAGCTGGAGGCGATCTCCGATTGGCTCTGCCGACATTCCAGCGGCTTCCGACCTCAAAGGAGATGCGGGCAGCAACGGGGCTGCATCCGGTGAACATGTCAGGGCGGTGGTGCACAAATTTGGAGCCGAGTGGCCTGTCGGCGGGGGGTTATCATTCATGGGGAGCCGTCCTCTACTGATTTAGCTGACATTTTCATTTTCGCCAGAAATTTGCATTCACACTACAGTAACTCTGAGAGGCTTTTGTCTCGGCATCGACCATGTGGCCAGCGCGTAGGCAGTAATGCTGCTTCCACGACAGTGTCCTGAGTATTGTCACCGAAAACAAGGCCAACGAGTGACTGTTCCGGCTGCTCGGAATTGGCCTGGGCTTAACACTGCTTTTTGGGGTCGGAATTTTCTGATTGTTCCAAAGAGCAGTTGTTGACCCTTTCTTTCCAGTATGCACAATGATTGAGGTGTCGGTAGGGACGGGCAGCGTTCATATCAGACTGGTAAGTCAAGCGAAATAGTGACATGTCATATGATGCCCGTAATCAATTCACGTGAGCAACAGCAATCATGTGCCACGCTAGTCCAGGCCCGGCGGATAGCTATTTCATTTGGTATTTCCGCACGCTTATTACGGGTTTCCGTTTCATCTTATCTTCGTGGAACGCGCGCGATGCGTATGCTTTATGCCGGTGTTTGCTGTCGTTAGGCAAGGGACTGGTTTTGCTTGCTATGAAATATGTCTTCTGTTCTTTACGAGCATGCAGCAGCATTACATGCAGTCCTTTGAATGTCACGGTCATCAAAGCTAAAAACGACGCATCCAGCAGCGCATCCAGTGTGCTGTCTGGCACGCTTAGCACTTATGACATGCGACATTTTCGGGTACAAAAACTCTAACGAAAAATTCCAAGCGGTTTCCTAGCTTTCCTTACACCGTGCATGAGCTACTCCAAACAAAGTTTAATTCCTGCTGCAAGAAGAAACTTGATTACTTCTTTTAAAATATCCTTTGCGTCATCATCAGTCAGTGTTTTTGCTTGTTTCTAGCCTTCGGAAATCCGTCCGTCAAACCAACAAGGGACAACGCAACGTCACTCCTTGCACCTCGTCAGAAAAAAGTTTTATGTCCTTTCGGTGCCATTATGACTAGTTGATTGGTTCTTAGGAAAATCCCTTTTATTATCCTTTCATTTAAAGTCCCTAGAATGACATTCTGAGATGAATAGCTCAACAGAAAGCAAAAACTACAAAAGTCGACGACCTAGCAAAAATGCTCTGATGTCATGGGATAAATTTTGCCAAAGTAAACACACCGCAGGCTTTGTTTGATGATCATTGAGCTGGTCAGCATTGCAACACTTGCCCTGGAGTGCATTTCGGAACATAAACCTGGTTTCGAAAAGGCATTCGCACTTCAAAGGGCACGCCTGTATGTCACTTGGTTTTCCCTTATTCTGTACCGTGAAGTACAAGATAGCCAAGCACAGAATACGTGCATTAGTTTCGCCTATGCAGACATTTTATTTGTTCGACGCTAAGGCATAAGCGGGCTTGGTATTCAGCATACAAAATCCAGTGAACTAAAGCGTGCCGTTGCGATTGGATACCGTTCCTAGTGTGCTTTTGGTACATGTTTGGTATCTGTCAAGCGAGGGATGTTTCCGTTGTGCGCACATTAATTAGGGTATTATTCATTGCTCGTCTCCACCAGCCTATGGTAAGGGTTATATATCGATAAACTAGTATTTTAATGTCATCTTCCCTCCCCCTCTCCGTTTGTTCGGACAGATTCCAAAGTAGTTAAGGAAGGGCATGTGTGAAGGTTCTGAAAACGTCAATGTTGCGAATGTCAAGTTTTGAGGCCTGCTGAAGCTTTCCCTCCATCCCGAATTTACTAAAAATACATAAAATCCCTTTGCGCTTCTAAAGCGCGCTCTCTATTGGCCTGCGGGCTCGTAAGTAAAAGCTCCATATTACGTACGTTGCACTTGTTATGCAACGAAAAGACCTTTGCCATCGTAAAATAATCCGATAATGTGTGCTTCTTTATCCGTCTCGGACTTAGGGGGCCGTCTTGTTTGGTTACTGGCTCGAATGGCGCTGACAACAGATAAGTCACCGGCTTTTAAACAAAAAAGTGAAGAAAACCAGTAAAAAAATCCAGTTCTTCACTTAACGAACAGCAAACACGTGGCCTTCAGGCCGCATCTCGACCAAGCGACAGGAGATGTTGCACGGTAGGTTTACTTAGGCTGACAGCGGCACGACATCGACCCTCACTGGCACCTTCTATGTGGTCACCCGTTTCATCGGGGTTGTGATGTCTCATCACCACTCTGTGGCGTGTCGTCCATGAATGGAAGATTTTGTTGCTTTTTACTTTCTTTACTTTCGTCATTACCTTTATCGTCACTAACCCGTGAACTTTTGCTTGCCTTCTTTAGTTGTGTAACCACTCGATCCTTAAGGTGCTAAATTTCAGTCCATGGTTTGCCACAGGACCGAACAATTCAGGTACATTACAAAGTGCCGGAATACGGATGTCAGTCAGTATCATACGAAGCACCTGAGCCTAGTTTATCGTGGGCCAGAGGAGGTCAAGGACTGGGGAACAAAGACCCGCACCACTCTACATCCAAACACAACTGCATCTGGCGTCTTCAACCCAGATCCGTATTTGCCCCCCCCCCCCCCCCATGACTGCCATGTATGGCCAACAACGGCCAGAGAGAGGTGCTCGCTGCTAATATGACGCGATAGTCACGGCTATTCTTCCTGTCCCGTTTTGCCTATTTTAGCACGACCCTGCTTCGCATCGATGGTAGGGTAACTGACAGTTGAAGTAACGCCAACCGATTCTATTTTTCACATAGAGGTATCGGTAATTACGTAGTCCATTTAGTTCCGTCTTTCCAAGAACGTGGAACCCGAAGTACGGCATGCGGCTGTCCCCCATCGCCAACGTCATGTCCGGGAAATACCATGATTGACCTCGCCAATTTGGAAAAAGCACTGGCCATCTGGTGTCGCGTTATGAAAGATGGACACCAGCAGAGCTGCTACTTCATTCAACTTCCTGTAAGTTGCCGCGACCCGCGGACATCTGTCACATCATAGGTCGTTAGTTTTGAACACCCAGGGCGGCCGGGGAACGCCTACGGTCATGGGCCATGATCCCACTCAATCTCTTTGACAAATCCCGGGCCAAACTTGGAAATCCTGTGTTCGGTGGTCTATATTGTTGACGTAAGTTAAGCGGGCATGTCGCTGAACGTGGCACCGTTGCCAATAGCAGCGCTCTCGACCGGTTTTGCGTAGTTCGCGTCCTTGATAGCATCTGTTAGCGGTGGATTTTCCGACCAAAGTCATTACACACCTGCATTATGAGCCAACCATTGTCATTAGCGAATAATTTGCATACCCAAATTACATGCGTCTCATTTGAATACGTGTCATCGCTCGCCGAGGGGTGTATGGCGGCCTGCGGGACAGAAAGCCACCCGACGGTGAATGGGTGGTGCACCGCAGTCGCGAACGCCCCGGTGACGTCACCCTAATCAGGGGAGCGGGGCGTCCAGCGGGCGCCGTCGGCACTGCAACAAAGAGCAGGCCTGCTGGCGGGGGCCGAAGGCGGGGCGGGGAGCAAATATCGATCAGGTGTCGGCTGTGCCAGCGGCAGCGCCGTGCGGGCGTTGCGTCCCGCCTACGCCGGGTACTTAGCCGCCACGGCCGGCGGGAAGTGGCTTCTCCATGCTACATTTACAGCGCGCCAAGCGTCGACGGGGGGCGGCCGCTGACGGGGCGATCGGGCCGACGACGCTGACGGCGCCTGGCGACGCGGCGCCGCGCGCTTCACGCCGCTGCCCCCCCCCCCCCCCCCGGGCTGAGTCAGGACCCCCGGCGGTCAGTGTTTGTTTGGCCACCGTGGCGCCGCGGCTTTAAACTTCCGAAAACACGGTCGGCGCCCCGGCGACCAGATGGGGGGCGCTCTTGCGCGCCACACGCTCAATCTGCCAAGTCTGACAGCGGCAGTCACTCGGCGAGGCCCGCGGATCTTGTGCCAAATGTTCGGCCGCATCGCCGGCTGCATCGCGGGTAAATGCCGCGATCGGGTCGGAACGAGCGCCGCTCCGCCTGGAGTGGAGCTGGGAGAGCTGTCGACCCTCACCAATATCGAGAACCGCGGCCGCCACCTTTCATCCGGGTGCTCTCCCAACGTTGTTTGCTCAACTTCGCGGAGATGCGAGCGAAGAACGACTGTCCGCGCCGGCGAGAAGGAAGCTGGACGGAAATGTTTATGGTGCGTCGAGCCGGCTAAACCGGAGCGGACTGGGGAGAAATGGTTATTAGCCCCAGCGTGCTGGAGGCACTAGGTCACCGGTAAACAACGCGTCAGGCCGAAGCCGACGGTGATATTTTGTTGACCTGAGCAGCCGCTCCATCTTCAGTTGGCCTCTTGCTCATTGTACCGTCTCGACCCGGATCGGTCGATGAGAGCTGCGCTGCACAGGTGGTCTTGACGCAGGAGGTGAAAACCTGCGGCGCGCGTATCGCCTCAAAGCGTCAATTGGTGGACAGATTTGCGTTAACTGCCCCAGTGCGGCGCACCTCTTATTTTCACCCTCGTCGAGAGTCTGCCTGCCGCGCCCAGCGCAGCGTGTCGTCGACCCCGGCCCTGTCCGCCGACATGATCCCCACGGCGACCAGCCGGTCGCCGGCCGCGCGGTCTGCAACGGGTCGGGTGTATGCCGGTAACGGCGGGCGGGGGATGGGGGAGCGGGTGACGCGGCGCTGGGGGGCGGCCGTCGTCGAGGCCGACGGCTCAGAGTCGCGCGTGGCGGGGCCGGCGCGCGGCAGTGCGGCTCGACGGACAGCGCCGGCGGCCGCGGACGACTGCGGATTCCGCCGACGGCTGGCAGAGCGCGGGAGAACGCACCGGCGACCGTCGCCACCCCGATCAGGCCGACCGGCTGCTGCCGCACCGGTCCCGGCTCGGGCCCGAGGACGGCCCGGCGGGAGCGCGCTGGAGCTGGGGTAGTGCGGGACGACCCGGCGGCGGCGCGTGAGCCTGCGGTCCAGAGGGACGGGCGCTGGGGCGCTGCCACTCGAGGACAGCGCGAGCAGTGCAGCACCGGTGAAGGCAAGCAGTGACACGTGGAACGCCGCCGACAGAAGACGGTGGACCTGGAGTGACTGTGTGACCAATGTGTGTAGTGAAGAGCCATCCACTGGGGCTCGAACTGGTGCCATACCTGCGACAGTAGCAGCCAAGAACAGAACACAGCCGACGCAAGTCAGCGGTGAGTTTTGTGACGCGTCAAGGCTGCGCAAATCCACAGAGAACATCAGACACGAACGTCGACTGGAGCTGGCATTAACAATCCTGCAAGTACCAACAAGTTCGACGCCAGCGACGTCAGCAACTTGTGGTATGTGCTCGCGGTGCTTTGATCTCTATCCAATTAGACATGCCGCCCTTTGCTCAACATTGCGGACGCTTCTTGCATCTCAGCCTTGCAAATCATGGTACCAAAACGAGCCCGCGCGATCGCAAGCGTGTATTTGGCGAGCTCAACATGCAAAGGCTGGCGGACAGCTTGATCCGAAGCGTCGCTCCAGCAGCGCCTGCTCGCAGAACCGCCCTATCTCAGCGGCGCGGCGTCCCATCGGTCCGCCGAGTCGGTGGGCGTTAGCATATTCCGGAGGTTCACGTGCTTTCGATTATGCAGACGGTCCGAGTCCATGCACGTCACGCACTACTCGCATGCACAGCTATCTCGCTATCACGCCCCTGAGGACGCCTCAGCTTTGGTTTATACCTCACTGGAGGTCTGTGCCAGGGGCAGCCCGCAGCTGAATGCGTGTTAATTTGGAGGCAAACGTGTGAATTGGATCCGCATTTTAGATGTCCGTTAAATCATATGCTAGGAAAAGAATGATCGATCATGTTGTTCGCTCCTTTCAGGCATTGTCATAAAAGGTGTTGCATATGATTCTCCTGGCTTTCCTGGCATATCGCTCCATGCTGACTTGAACGGCTGGCCCAGGGTTCGGAGGCCGGCTGAGCAAGCGTGTCTGGTGGCTCTTACAGAGTTGCTCCGTCAATACAGCCGACGTTATAAAGGAGTATAGATCCAGCATAGCGCCCGCCGACAAGGGACACAGAATTGCATTGCACTCAGTCACACACTCCCGAACGAGACCCAGCGCTCGGCGCGGACGCTTTGTGAAGTGTGGCTCAGTGGACCTCGGGAGAAGTCGTGTCAGGAATATCAAACACATTATTTGAGTGGTCACCAAAAGCATGCTTCTTCTAGCCCCGACATGTCACACAACTTCACCAAAAAATCACGTTTACCACTCTAATTATGCTTACGATGTGATTATAGCTGGTTTGGACGGTGTTCGAACTCGGCGGCCTTCATGTGCGCCACATGGATTCATTTCTTGGATTGATCTCATGGACATTTATGAGCAATCT
The DNA here is from genome assembly GCF_011947565.3 of Pollicipes pollicipes. Classification (NCBI taxonomy): domain Eukaryota; kingdom Metazoa; phylum Arthropoda; class Thecostraca; order Pollicipedomorpha; family Pollicipedidae; genus Pollicipes; species Pollicipes pollicipes. The sequence goes on along the minus strand of NW_023596576.1, from coordinate 7,421,979 downwards.
GATCCGTTCGGGAGCAGTTCTGATACTGATGCATAATTTAGATGGTGCTTGCCCCTCTTGACCAAATAGCATGCTATGACAGCTGCAAAATCCGGTACAATACGCGCGGGAACTTCCAACGGAACTATAAGTTGTATGATAATTTTAGCATTAATTGCTTGCAACACCTATACCTGTTACTTAGCTCGTGGTCCTCCGAAGGGGAGCGAAGTTGGGGTAGTTGAGCGCGCGAGTGGATTTTGATTTATTTTTACTGGAATTGGCTACCTTCATCACGTTATCTAATGCTACATATACTAAGGACGACACTATCTATACTGTGAGATACTTGTACAATATATATATATATATATATATATATATATATATATATATATATATACAATATAGAGAGAAAGAGGAGAGAGAGAGAGAGGGAGAGAGAGAGGGAGAGAGAGAGGGGAGCGAGAGGAAGGGAGAGAGAGGAGAGCGGGAAGAGAGAGAGAGAGGGAGATAGCCGAGTAGAGAGAGCGAGAGAGGGAGAGAGAGAGAGAGAGTGGGGGGTACTTTAAGGCAGTTCGTATATTATAAAATGTTGCTATATTTGCCTGAAGTCTTCGTTTACCAGTAACAACTGCTGATGAAATCAAAGTCGGATATTTTCGATGCCAGAAGCAATAATGTCCAAAAAGCAGAAGCTTAAGGCTTTTACTGCTTGCAAAATCTGACGAATTTATCACGTAATTCGAAAAATTGCAATATACAAACGCTGTGTTGAACACATCGCTTGATCGGCATTGATTGAGTTTTCTCATTTGGCTCGATGTAAAGGTGCTCGATGCTTCGGCCCATCCTTAGCAGAGAAATGTACCTAAAATGGTTGGAAAACGCTGTTTTAAAGCACTACTGCGTTGCTATCACTGATGAAATACAGACACAAGATGGTTTGTGCGGCAGAGCAGCCTGGCCTGATCTGCGTGTTCCCGCCTTCTCTCCTGTCCGGCGCCGGCTCGACCGCCAGGCGTGCGCTTAGTGTAGACAGCCGGCTGCAGCGCGCCTCTGGTCGGCGCCCGCCGCCGTGACCGACGCGGGGTGCTGGGCTCACGCCTAACGTGACGTCACGTCACTGTCGGCGGTCGTCACGCGGCGGGCTCTGTCGGGGTGATGGGCGCCGCAGCCGGCATTGTCTGCCCTCTGTCGCAGACAACTGTCAGACACGAGAGTGCCGACACCGGCGTAGCACACGCCGCGGTGGGCTTTGGCCCGCGGTAGACTGGAGGCGATGAGCCGTGTGTGAGCGCTGGCGGTTTTTGCTGGGTACTTTGGGATAAAGGTGTCAGCTGCTGCTGGCGTCAGAAACAGCGAGATCTGGTGAATACATGCGAGGGCCACATGATGGTGCTGGCGTATTTGAAGGTTGAGAGCTGACCAAAACCGGTTTCAGCTCCTGGAAATCCTTGGCTGTGACTGTCAACAGGCTGGTATCAGTAGCCTGTCAATGGCGATCCTTTATATGATTTATGATCTATCGCTGTCATCGAGACCGGAGTCTGGTGCCTAAGTCTAACTTATGGGCAGTAAAACTGTGTTTTTGATGCAAGTATTTTTGATCAAATGTAACCTTTTTATCTACGTAGCCTATTTGACCCATCCAAGCAGATGGAGAATTCCCTGCTGGCAATAACAAAACGATAGCACAAAGCAGTACTTTATCCGTGTCCTTCTTTCGGTAACTTCAATTAATTTAAGCTTACATAAGTCCTTGATGCGTCCGAAAGATGAGCCCATCCATCCCCACCGGTCCCTCCCCAACCCTTCATGGCAACTGAGCATGCGCCACCCAACCTAAGCGGACGCCGCCTAGGAATGTCGTAATGCATTCTGCCCGGCCGTGAGCCGCGTGAAACGCACGACACGGTGCGATTGCATGCAGCGGGCTGGCAGGGAGCGGCGCCCGGCGGCTGGCGGCCACAGCTGTGCCGGCGCTCGCCGCTGGGCCGGCCGCCCGACCTCCGTCCCGCAGCGCCGCCGTGGCCTGGCGACGCGTGGGGCGTGCTCCTGCTGCTGCCATCCGGACCCGCGCGCTCGCAGTGAGTCGGCTCCGGAGGTCCGGGGCGCGTGGTAGGGGCGCCGTCGGGGCTGCGGGACAGCCGGGATTAGCGGAGTTGGGGGCGTGTCTTCATTTTTGGCGGTTTACTGTCAGTTTAGATAAATCCAGACAGTACGCCACGACATCGGCGAGCGAAGCCCGTGACGGACGCGGTGCGGATGTGGCGAAGTGTTGTCGCGACATTGGGTCGTCCAAGCGGTCATTGGTCCACGATGATCAGCCCCAACGTCTGGGCGTTATGCTTCAACTCCCGGAATCATCACAGCAATGCACTACCTCGTCATACGAAAAACGCTGGCGCTAGACCAAAGCCGGCGCAGATAGATCCGGAAAAGCATTCTGCCCGGTACTCTAAGTTTCCCCGGAATGGGTGCTCGCAAGTCGCACAAGTGTGAAAATGTATTTTTTACCCGAATTTACGTGCCACATGTGTTTTACAGCAACACCTGCTGACAAGTTTACAGGTGGAGGCCATGTAGAGTGGAGGCTCTTCGCAATTCACCTCGTGACTCACCAGGTGATCGATCGGTTCTTTTTACGTGAAGCGCCTGAGGAGCAGCAAAAGCCGAACATTTGCATTTTTAAAGCTAGCTCATGACGAATGTACTGTGACATAAAGGGTAACTTGATACTGAGATGTTTATACTTTCAAGAAAGAGTAAAGTATGATAACGGGGTCTCGTGCCACGACATCGCTATTAATGTGTGAAGCTTTAGCCAAGGCAAGCATTTAAAAATAGTTGCACTTTCATGCTAAGCACACGACGGTGCGTAGCTCGGCTCGTACAAGTACCATCGGTGAGTGTTGTCCATACCGTTAGTTCAGTTGTTTGTAGCGCCCGCCTTCCGATCCACCCCCCCGTGGTGGGGTGGGGGGGGGGGGGTCGAGTGGCTCTACGAGGCACTTGCTATTCGCCCCTGACGGGTGAGGTCTGTGGCCGGTGTCAGCGGCCACGCTAAAGGTCAGGTTACATCAGAGAGCAGGACGGACCGTGCTGAACAGTACTGCGCGTGAATGATAAGGGACGGGGTACACAAAATAACCGCTGCGAAGCGTGAGCTCCGGTCCCACAAATCTATCTAATCTCGGCTCGGGATAAATTTTGCCAGGCTCAAGTTGCAAATAAACGTACGCGCGGGATTGCGATTTTGTTGGGGTAGAGTGCCATTTATGCAAGCTCAACAACTGTGATGATTGTTCGGGACTAATAATCACTCAACACGACACTGGAAAATACAGTCAACTGGAGACACGCATTGTGCAAATCACGTGTATTTATTCTTCAGTCTGAGCAGCCTGGTCGAATATGAAAACGGAGCTAGACTGGTCCTCAATCACGGCCTACTATGCCTGAATATTAGACTCATGCATGCATTTGACACGCAAAATATTGAAGTTCAACCCTACCCTTACAAGGGAGGAGGGCCTCAAGGGCTTCCGTTAAGGGTTTTGTGAAATAAGTTCTAAGTAATTTTGAGCACGGTGTTGGAATTTAAGATACCAGTATTCATCTCATATTCACACATGTTGTAAAGATATCAGGCTACTAACTGCAGTGATTCATGATCTATGGCCCTTTTTCGAGGTCATGTCGGTGATATTCTGCTTAAAAAGATTACTTATTTATCGCACGAAGTGTATCCCACAAAAAAGTTCCAGGTTATTTGTCTTATCTAAGTGACAGAAGTGCATTACTAGCCGTATAATGCCTTGAGCAAGTTAAGATCATCCAATGTTGAGCTTAACCAAACTTTGACATTAATGACTAGATTTGATTCCTTGAAGCTGATATGATTATGATATGATCAACTGCACCTGACATGATGTATTTTAGGTGGCATGTGACAATATTCACTAGTGCCTATCGTAGCAAAGTTTCCGCAAGCTATGTGATGCCGTCTTCTGCATTGTAGTGGTATGGCATGTCTCAAAAATTCCAGAAGGGTCTACAAAGTGCTAATTTGACCTCTTATCTTATCGGCTTTTCCGCTTTTATAGCTCTTTCCCATAGGCGTAGCTGCTACGCTAAAGCCAAGGTGTTTGCCGGTTGTCTCATCCCATTAAGCCGACGTCCATTATCCCACATGCATTGCTGGCGGTATGTGAACTTTAGCGTGCCCGGCCCTCCGGTCGGCCTCTAATGTGTATTATCATGAAGGCCCATTTCATCCCTCACACGGCGCAGCTATGTGGCAACGCTGCTCATCACCCCTAATGGTGGTACATACCTATAGTGACGCATTCAAGGGATTTTGCGCATACCTATGAGGTTCTAGTGCAGTCTGTCATACGCAAAAACTGCCCGAGGGCAAAAAATAAGTTTACCTCAACGTGTCAACACACCCCAAATATCGGGTGAGCTTTTCGGTTGTTTTGATCTGTGTGGCTTTTTCATTAAGCGATGCGATGCGGCAACCACGTGATGTGTTCTAACAGTTATGTGAGAATAGCAAGTTAACACGTAAATTGCAAGCGTTGTTCGTGATAGAACCACACAGCATATCACCCGTGTCCCTACGCGGGATCAGGTGATATGCTAGGTGACATCCTTTTGGCAGCCTTCTACCATCTCTTTTAAAGCGTGCCAACCAAATGGCCACCGCCTGAGCAGATGAAGATTATCGTGATGAGCTGCACCCCGAGTCGAGGGCTCAAATGAACGCCTTACGAGTGACTCCATCACAGATGACAGGCCGCTCACCGCGGGCCGGTTGGATGGGCTATTTAGAGCGTAACTATTGTCGAGCCGGGGTTGTCCGCGTGCGACCGACGTTTTGGCGCAGCTGCGCTATTTTACGCTAACAAGCTCTTATTTGAGTTGACGTTGATGCTGATTAGTCGTTTGCACGACGCTACGCGAGGGATTAATGGTTGGCAAAATCCCTTCCCATTATTCATTTTTGTGTCCCATTTAATGCAAATGATCTGCGATGAATATGGATTGTAGTTACTGGTATGCCCATTACTTGAACCGTTACGAGAATTTGGCTTGAAACTTCAGAGCTATTGGATGATGACTTTTCTTGAGGACTATATAGTTATGACATCATGGCTCGATTATGGCTTAGTCCACTAGCTGCGTCCACCGCTATTTTTTCGAGTGTGGCGTAAGATTTTGTCGGAGCCTGCTGATTGGATGGATTTCCGGGGTCAGAGTTCACGTTAGGGAGTGTTTGTTTTGAGAGCCCCGTGCCCAACATCTCACTGCGGCAATGTTGCGGTGGACATGTAACGTGCGGCAATGCTCGACACTGGATATCTTCCCCTCTGATGTCAACTGACTTTTAGATTGTTGCCATCGGACGCAGGCCATCCCAGTCAGGTACACGCAGTGGGCGCTTGAAGGGACTCGAAGCCGCCCCGTCACGTCTAGGTCATTTAAAGGTCAGCCGCTTCAACCAACCGAGGCACCAGGCCGAACGGTTAGGGTCCATTTCGCGCTTGAAATGTTTTGTGCGCTTCCAGAAATTTAGAGGACGTCTGCTACGTTTCCGTATCATGGTCTCCCTCCCAGTCAACCGATCACATACACATGGTACTGCGACGTGCGGCACTGAACCCACCAGACGCACAGTCACATGTCATGCCCCGTGCTAGTCTGACATTACCATGCATCACGTGCGGGCGCACCGGCCGAATGAAATTCTGCTCGCGGTAGAGGATGTGACGTGATAACAACACCGCCGGTGTATTATGACCGAAGATAGAGCTGTGGCTGCATTAAAGATGATTTGAGATGACGGGACCACCAGTGGCGGCGTGCGTGCGCACATCTTACAGGCAGATTCAGCCTTCGGGTACACGTGGCTGTTACGCAATAAACCTGCGAAGTGTCTGCATACTGAAAAAATATTTATATGCGGTAAGCAGCAAAAGTATAAAAAAGCGTTAGTTGGTACCAGCAGATGGAGAAATTTGAGAGGAATGCTGCCCTCAAAAGATCGTGTTGAGCTAAAAGCATAAGAAACTGCGACAAAACTGTCATTCTGAATCCTGCAGTTGCATGGTAATAAACAATTTCTTTTCACCTTTGAAAGAAATCGCTGACCTGTTATTGTTCCAGGTGAAACTTTTGGAATTCATTGACTCCTTTTGTCAAATTGGTTAATGAATTACAATACAATGGGAAACCAAATCGTAAGTAACAAGTTATTGCGCGTTGACCAGACAATGGTCGTGCGGATGCAATGACGCCGTGTAATGGCAGATAGCTGGATGATGTTCATTTGATGACGTCATAGCTTAGTGCCATGGCATAGTACCGAAATATTTCCTCCAGAATGCAACAAACTGACTACGTTTGATTTGTTGGATCTATTATCTGCTGATAATGAGGCATCATTCTGATCAGTTGCAAACATGCGATTAATTCGCCTCATGCGGATTGGATGTTATTCCAGAACTCGGAAGAGATTACTATTAACCCCGCCGGCGGCCACAATACGGGCGCCCATCCTTTGCATTAGTATGTTGACAGAAACATAACTGCAATAACGGCAACATCGCAGCCAAATGATCTAGAGACAGTTACACCAGTTACACAGTTACATCACGATAAGACCTGTGGTAATTCGACTAATCAAATGTCCATCACAGCTCTGTTCTAAGCCTCTCCCTCTGTGCTCCCGCCCAGCCGTCCTCTGTCTTCGGCATACCCTCCGCTCTCCGCGCTCCCGCCCAGCCGTCCTCTGTCTTCGGCGTGTCCTCCGTTCTCCGCGCTCCCGCCCAGCCGTCCTCTGTCTTCGGCATACCCCCCTCTCCGCGCTCTCGCCCAGCCGTCCTCTGTCTTCGGCGTGTCCTCCGTTCTCCGCGGTCGAGCCCACGGTCGCCCCGGCGCACTGCGACCGCTCGCCGGGGCTGCAGGGGCGCCTCGCGAGGTGCGCAGCACCGGGGCCGTGCTCGGCGACTGCCTCGGACAGGCCGGCCGACTCCGCCAATCTGCCCACGCACGCCACGTTGTCAGGAACCGGGCCAAAGCAATCCAAGAGCAAACTTCTGTTAAAGCGGCCTCCTTCGCAGACGCTAAACGCGACGCTTCCGGCTGCTTTAATTATGTAATTACCAGCTCGGGGGCAGGCAGGCATGTCCGACCGGCGAGTGAGGTTTAATGCCTGCGAATGGTATCGGACGGAATTTGTAGACTTTAAAACGGTGTGAAGGGCGATGGTGCATTCGGTTTATGGCCTTGAGCCTGCACAACGGCGCTCGGCGCACTGTGGTTGGGTTGCGGCCCATTGATTTGCCGTTTTTGAGATCGACACTGACTATCCGAGAAATCCCTGAGCTGCCGCGCTGAACGCTGTTTTGCCCCTGGGTCACGACCCGTTCCATCGTCTGTCTTCGTCAGGCTGCAAATGGTGCGTGAGATTGCGCCACCACTGGGCTGACAGCGGGGTCTTCTTCCCTCCAGGAGAACAGGTCGGCCTACACCACAAGCTTGGCAAGTAGCCGAGAAAGGTTGTGAGGCGATCTTGTACGGAGCGTGGTACAGGTGTTGATCGAGGATTCGCATTCAGAATGTTGTTTATGTTTTCCAACGTTCTTATCAAACGATGAATTGCTTTTAACTAAAAACTTGCTTTTTAAATCAATAAGTGTTTCAGCATTTACGGAAACTTGCGACGTGGAGTGTTGTATAAAGGCG